>NC_069500.1:1293183556-1293511889 GCF_027579735.1 Bombina bombina | reverse complement strand
GAAAACCAGCGTTAGAGGCTCCTAACGCTGGTTTTAGGCTACCGCCGGTATTTGGAGTCAGTCAGGAAAGGGTCTAACGCTCACTTTTCAGCCGCGACTTTTCCATACCGCAGATCCCCTTACGTCAATTGCGTATCCTATCTTTTCAATGGGATCTTTCTAACTCCGGTATTTAGAGTCGTGTCTGAAGTGAGCGTTAGAAATCTAACGACAAAACTCCAGCCGCAGAAAAAAGTCAGTAGTTAAGAGCTTTCTGGGCTAACGCCGGTTCATAAAGCTCTTAACTACTCTGCTCTAAAGTACACTAACACCCATAAACTACCTATGTACCCCTAAATCAAGGCCCCCCCACATCGCCGCCACTCTATAAAAAATTTTAATCCCTAATCTTCCGCTCCGTACACTGCCGCCAACTACGTTATCCCTATGTACCCCTAATCGCTGACCCCTGCATATTATTATTAACCCCTAATCTGCCGTCCGCACGCCGCCGCCACCTACATTATAGCTATGTACCCCTAATCTGCTGCCCCTAACACCGCCGACCCCTATATTATATTTATTAACCCCTAATCTGCCCCTCTCAACGTCGCCTCCACCTGTCTACACTAATTAACCCCTAATCTGCCGAGCGGACCACACCGCTACTATAATAAAGTTATTAACCCCTAATCCGCCTCACTCCCGCCTAAATAACCCTATAATAAATAGTATTAACCTCTAATCTGCCCTCCCTAACATCGCCGACACCTAACTTCAAGTATTAACCCCTAATCTGCCGATCGGAGCTCACCGCTACTCTAATAGATTTTTTAACCCCTAAAGCTAATTTTAACCCTAACACCCCCCTAAGTTATATATAATTTTATTCTAACGAAATAAATTAACTCTTATTAAATAAATTATTCCTATTTAAATCTAAATACTTACCTGTAAAATAAACCCTAATATAGCTACAACATAAATTATAATTATATTATAGCTATTTTAGGTTTAATATTTATTTTACAGGCAACTTTGTATTTATTTTAACCAGGTACAATAGCTATTAAATAGTTAAGAACTATTTAATAGCTAAAATAGTTAAAATAATTACAAAATTACCTGTAAAATAAATCCTAACCTAAGTTACAATTAAACCTAACACTACACTATCAATAAATTAATTAAATAAACTACATACAATTATCTACAATTAAACCTAACACTACACTATCAATAAATAAATTAAATACAATTCCTACAAATAAATACAATTAAATAAACTAACTAAAGTACAAAAAATAAAAAATAACTAAGTTACAAAAAATAAAAAAATATTTACAAACATTAGAAAAATATTACAACAATTTTAAACTAATTACACCTACTCTAAGCCCCCTAATAAAATAACAAAGACCCCCAAAATAAAAAAATGCCCTACCCTATTCTAAATTACAAAAGTTCAAAGCTCTTTTACCTTACCAGCACTGAACAGGGCCCTTTGCGGGGCATGCCCCAAAGAATTCAGCTCTTTTGCCTGTAAAAAAACACATAAAATACCCCCCCCAACATTACAACCCACCACCCACATACCCCTAATCTAACCCAAACCCCCCTTAAATAAACCTAACACTAAGCCCCTGAAGATCTTCCTACCTTATCTTCACCTCACCGGGTATCACTGATCCGTCCTGCATCCAAAATCTTCATCCAACCCAAGCGGGGGCTAGACATCCATCATCCGGCGCTGAAGAGGTCCAGAAGAGGCTCCAAAATCTTCATCCTATCCGGGAAGAAGAGGCGATCCAGACAGGCAACCATCTTGATCCAAGCGGCATCTTCTATCTTCATCCGATGAGGACCGGCTCCATCGTGAAGACCTCTAGCGCGGATCAATCTTCTTCCGACGACGTCCAACTGAAGAATGACGGTTCCTTTAAGGGACGTCATCCAAGATGGCGTCCCTCGAATTCCGATTGGCTGATAGGATTCTATCAGCCAATCGGAATTAAGGTAGGAAAATTCGGATTGGCTGATGGAATCAGCCAATCAGAATCAACAGCCAATAGAATGCGAGCTCAATCTGATTGGCTGATCGGATCAGTCAATCGGATTGAACTTGAATCTTCCTACCTTAATTCCGATTGGCTGATAGAATCCTATCAGCCAATCGGAATTCGAGGGATGCCATCTTGGATGACGTCCCTTAAAGGAACCGTCATTCTTCAGTTGGACGTCATCGCCGGATGATGGATGTCTAGCCCCCGCTTGGGTTGGATGAAGATTTTGGAGCCAGGATGGATCGGTGATACCCGGTGAGGTGAAGATAAGGTAGGAAGATCTTCAGGGGCTTAGTGTTAGGTTTATTTAAGGGGGGTTTGGGTTAGATTAGGGATATGTGGGTGGTGGGTTGTAATGTTGGGGGGTATGTGTTTTTTTACAGGCAAAAGAGCTGAATTATTTGGGGCATGCCCCGTAAAGGGCCGTGTTCAGGGCTTGTAAGGTAAAAGAGCTTTGAACTTTTGTAATTTAGAATAGGGTAGGGCATTTTTTTATTTTGGGGGTCTTTGTTATTTTATTAGGGGGCTTAGAGTAGGTGTAATTAGTTTAAAATTGTTGTAATATTTTTCTAATGTTTGTAAATATTTTTTTATTTTTTGTAACTTAGTTATTTTTTATTTTTTGTACTTTAGTTAGTTTATTTAATTGTATTTATTTGTAGGAATTGTATTTAATTCATTTATTGATAGTGTAGTGTTAGGCTTAATTGTAGGTAATTGTAGGTATTTTATTTAATTAATTTATTGATAGTGTAGTGTTAGGTTTAATTGTAACTTAGGTTAGGATTTATTTTACAGGTAATTTAGTAATTATTTTAACTATTTTAGCTATTAAATAGTTCTTAACTATTTAATAGCTATTGCACCTGGTTAAAATAAATACAAAGTTACCTGTAAAATAAATATAAATCCTAAAATAGCTATAATATAATTATAATTTATATTGTAGCTATATTAGGATTTATTTTACAGGTAAGTATTTAGCTTTAAATAGGAATAATTTATTTAATAAGAGTTAATTTATTTCGTTAGATTTAAATTATATTTAATTTAGGGGGGTGTTAGTGTTAGGGTTAGACTTAGCTTTAGGGGTTAATACATTTATTAGAATAGCGGTGAGCTCCTGTCGGCAGATTAGGGGTTAATACTTGAAGTTAGGTGTCGGCAATGTTAGGGAGGGCAAATTAGGGGTTAATACTATTTATTATAGGGTTATTGAGGTGGGAGTGAGGCAGATTAGGGGTTAATACATTTATTATAAGTGTAGTTAGGTGGAGGCGACGTTGGGGGCGGCAGATTAGTGGTTAATAAATATAATATAGGGGTCGGCGATGTTAGGGCAGCAGATTAGGGGTACATAGGGATAATGTAGGTGGCGGGGGTGTATGGAGCGGCAGATTAGGGGTTAAAAATAATATGCAGGAGTCAGCGATAGCGGGGGCGGCAGATTAGGGGTTAATAAGTGTAAGGTTAGGGGTGTTTAGACTCGGGGTTTAGAATGTTAGGTGCAGACGTAGGAAGTGTTTCCCCATAGCAAACAATGGGGCTGCGTTAGGCTTTTTTGCAGGTGTTAGGTTTTTTTTCAGCTCAAACAGCCCCATTGTTTTCTATGGGGGAATCGTGCACGAGCACGTTTTTTAAGCTGGCCGCGTCCGTAAGCAACTCTGGTATCGAGAGTTGCAGTGTCGGTAAATATGCCTGTACGCTCCCTTTTGAACTCTCAATACCAGAGTTATTTAAAAGGTGCGGCCAGAAAAAAGCCAGCGTTAGCTACGCGGGTCGTTACCGACAAAACTCTAAATCTAGCCGTATGAAAATAAAAAAGCCCCCCAAAATAAAAACACCCCCTACTCTAAGAATAAACTACCAGTAGGCCTAAAAAGGGCTTTTTGCAGGGCATTGCCCCAAGATAGACAGCTCTTTTACAGAAAAAAAGTCTAAGTCCCCTTAACAGTAAAGCCCCCCACCCACCAAACCCCCCAAAATAAAAGAATCTAACACTAAAAAACCTAAACTACCCATTGCCCTGAAAAGGGCATTTGTTTGGGCATTGCCCTTAAAAGGGCATTTAGTTCTTTTACTGCACATCCTTTCTAATCTAAATAAAACAACCCCCCCCGTTCACCGTTGCTGATGTCCAGCGGAGAAGGTCCTGTTCCAGAAAGTAAAGTCTTCTTCCAAGCGGCGACCTCTTCTTTCTTCTTCCAGGAACATCCGGCGAGGAGCTGAAGACCAATGACCGTGGAGCTGAAGACCGGGGGGCCATGGAGCATGGAGAATCCTCTTCGTATGATTGCCGCCGTACACTGAATAGTGAATTCAAGGTACGCGATTAAAAATAGCGTCCCTTGAATTCCTATTGGCTAATTTGATTCTTCAAATTCAAATCAGCCAATAGGATGAGAGCTACTGAAATATTTTACTGTTAGGGGGACAGACTTTTTTTCTGTAAAAGAGCTGTTTATCTTGGGGCAATGCCCTGCAAAAAGCCCTTTTAAGGGCTACTGGCAGTTTATTCTTAGATTAGGGGGTGTTTTTATTTTGGGGGGCTTTTTATTTTTATAGGGATTAGGTTTAATTTTGTAAATTTTGGTAATTTGTTTTATTATTTTCTGTAATATTAGATTTTTTTATTTTCTGTAATTTTATCTTAATATACACTTAGGTTTATTTTTTTAATTGTTGGGGGTTAGACTTAGGTTTGTTTTTTTTAAATATTTTTTTATTTTATTTTTTAGATTAGGGATGGGCAGCAAAAGAGCTGAATGCCCTTTTAAAGGCAATGTCCATACAAATGCCCTTTTCAGGGCAATGGATAGTTTATGTTTTTTAGTGTTAGGTTTATTTATTTGGGGGGGTTTAGTGGGTGGTGGGTTTTACTGTTAGGGGGGACTTAGAATTTTTGGTAACTGCAAAAGAGCTGTTTAACTTAGGGCAATGCCCTATAAAAAGCCTTTTTAAGGGCGATTGGTAGTTTAGCATTAGATTAGGGGTGTTTTTATTTTGGAGGGGCTTTTATATTTTCATAGGGATTAGGTTTTATTTTTTTATTTTTGATAAAAAAAAAATTCTGTAGTTCAATTTTTTTTTAATTAACAACACTTAGACTGAGAGGGGAGAGAGAGCAAATGAGAGGGGAGAGAGAGAGCAAAAGAGAGGGGGGAGAGAGAGCAAAAGAGAGGGGGAGAGATAAAAAGAGAAGGGGGAGAGAGAGCAAAAGAGAGGGGGGGGAGATCAAAAGAGAGGGAGAGAGAGAGCAAAAGAGAGGGGGAGAGATCAAAAGAGAAGGGGAGAGAGAGCAAAAGAGAGGAGGAGAGAGAGCAAAAGAGAGGGGGAGAGAGAGCTAAAGAGAGGCGAGAGAGAGCAAAAGAGAGGGGAGATAGAGAGAAAAAAGAGAGGGGGAGAGATAGAGAGCAAAAGAGAAGGGGGAGAGAGTGCAAAAGAGAGGGGGAGAGAGCAAAAGAGATGGGAGAGAGAGAGCAAAAGAAAGGGGGGGGAGAGCAAAATAGAAGGGGGAGAGAGAGCAAAAGAGAGGGGGAGAGAGAGCAAAAGAGAGGGGGACAGAGAGCTAAAGAGAGGGGAGGGAGAGACTTAAAGAGATGGGAGGGAGAGAGCTAAAGAGTGAGGAGAGAGAGAGCTAAAGAGACAGGAGAGAGAGAGCTAAAGAGAGGGGAGAAAGAGAGCTAAAGAGAGGGGAGAGAGAGAGCAAAAGAGAGGGGAGAGAGAGAGCGAGAGAGAACAAAAGAGAGGGGGGAGAGAGCAAAAGAGAGGGGAGATAGAGAGAGAGCAAAAGAGAGGGGTGAGAGAGAGCAAAAGAGAGGGGGGAGCAAAAGAGAGGGGGTGAGAGAGAGCAAAAGAGAGGGGGGGAGAGAGAAAAAGAGAGGGGGAGAGAGAGCAAAAGGGGTGGTGAAAGAATACACCTGGATAGATTCTTTCACCACCCTGCTTTTTTCGGAATCCACCTGTATGCAGCGTAAGGGTGGTTCCGTCACCACAATAGACTGCCCTTCTGAAAATGGCAGGGTGGTTCGGTGGTTCAGTCACCACAATAGACTGCCCTCTGGGCAGGCTTTCCCACTAGTAATATATAAATATATTTTACAGTACGTATAATATTTTTTAATAATTATTCATATTTTTAATATTTTATATCTAATATTTAAAGAACGTACTTAGATTTGTAATTGGTGTGCTAACCCAACAGCGCGTTAGACCTAAAGCGATAAACACAAATTGCGTTACGCATATTTTACATTCCTATGTTCTTTACATAGAAAAGAAATCTAATTTGTTTTATTAAATATATATATATATATATATATATATATATATATATATATATTATAATGTTAATGTAAAATAGATATATATACCTATATATCTACAGGAATAGAAATAAAGGTATAGGTATATACAGATGCAGTTTATTTTGGATTTATTTAATCTCTATAAATGACGTTAAAGGGACATAACATTTCCTGATTTACAAGCAAGCTGTCTGTTAGCCATAAAAATCTTTAAGGGAAAAGGTATCTGTAACATACTTTTACAACTTCCCACTGCACAATGAATGCAAAACGCACTTCGAAATTGAATAAACCCCCTAAGATGCACAACCACAGAGACAGTATGGTCGCTCAGTTTTTCTCGCCCCCTGCCACAAAAGTGGGTGACAGCGCTGAATCCGCTAAGTCGCCAAAAAAGAAATTACAGTCTTCGCAAGTACAAGAAGATGACACTGAGGAGAGCACACCCGTCCCCAACACCATCCTCTCTACCCTAGCATCCAAACAGGATATAGCAGACATCATTCGCTCGTGTATCAGGGAAGAGATAGCAGAAATAAAGCAGGACCTTCACTCAGTGGGCAATAGAGTGGAGGCCTTGGAAGAATTCACGGACCACCTTCAAGTGGAAATCAATACAACTCAGGATTCAACAAACCATCACACAGCTCTTATAGCAGATCTCTTCGACAAAATCGAGGATCTGGAGAATAGGAGCCGCCGGAAAAATCTCAGAATCAGAGGTGTTCCTGAGTCGGTATTACCCAAAGACTTTCCAATCTATCTCCCAGCTTTATTCGCACATCTCAGAAACACCACCCCCTCCACAGATATCCCTTGGGTTCGAGCCCACAGAGCCCTTAGACCGAAACCCCCAGACACTGCCCCCCCAAGGGACATCATCATGAAGTTTAGAGAGTTCAACGAAAAGGAAGAGCTCCTAAACCTCTCTCGTAGGCATCAGCCTGTAAAATTCAGGGGGGTTGTTCTCCAATTTTTTCAAGACCTCTCCCAACGAACATTGCAAAGGAGGAGAGACCTGGCTCCTGTAACATCTCTGCTCAGACAGAAGAAAATCCTCTACAGATGGGGATTCCCCTTTCATCTCTATGTTCTTCATGGAAATAGAAAGCTAATTTGCAGAACCCTAGAAGATGTCAACGCCTTTTGCCAGGCCTTAGAATTGGACCCTCCAGAAGAACTCTCTCCAGAGAACTTTCACGAACCCCCTAGAAAGAAATCTACTGGACCTACCCTGAGAGACTGGCAGCGTATTCCCCCCAAACCTCAGTCTAAGCCGCAGGCCAAGTCCCCCGGCTCGCTCTCTAAAGTCACAACTTAATCAATTATTTTATATCTTTGCTATCCCTACGATCTGAACATTCTACTAGAGACTTTGCCCGGTGCTACAGCTTGGTCGCTGGGTAATGTATAGCCTCATTGGCCATAAATCTTTTACTGTTAGACGACTCCTGGTCTAGAAATAAGTAAATTTAGGAATTTAGGAATTATTGTATTGTATTGTTGGAAATATTTTACCAATGTAATTGAGCATTAGTTATCCCTAAATGTATACCACTTGCTATGGAATGGGTTATAATCCCTCCCTCTTAACACTAAAAGTTTAATGCTTGCATTAGTATCTAGATTTTTTATGAGAAAATGTATGTTTTGTTTTGTGTTCTTATTCATGTTTTTTATGAGAAAATGTATGTTTTGTTTTGTGTTCTTATTCATGTTTTCTTTGCTATGCGACAGAGATACAGACCCTAGGGCATACTTAACACAACCTTCTTTTTATACTTTACAACCACACATGCATGCCTATCATCTATTGCAGTCATCCAACTACAGACACCAGACACACCAGCACCATGGAAGGCCACACTAAAACTCTCACATTACTGAGCCAGAATACCAAAGGCTTGAATTCTGCACAAAAACGCTCACTAGCCATGAGAGACCTACATAGGAAAGGGGGTGATATTCTCTTCCTTCAAGAGACTCACTTTTTAAAACACAAGGAACCTAACTATTTTGGAGGTTTCTATACTCAAAGTTTTCACAGCTCTTTTGACCACAAAAGGCACGGCGTAAGCATCCTTATCAGTAGACAGATCCCTTTTACTCACATCCACACCTACACTGACTCTGAAGGCAGATTTTTATGTGTAACTGGCACCCTGTTTGGCTCCCCGGTGACACTGGTCAATCTTTATGCCCCCAACACCAGACAGCTCCCCTTCTTCAGGAAAAGTTTCGCTAAGATTTTAGACCACACAATAGGTGCACTATATCTAGGGGGAGACTTCAATCTCCCCATTCAACCACATTTAGATTCCTCGAACCCTCGACCCACAACTCCTAAACACACAATCAAGCAACTATGGAAACTTATGCTAGACCAAACTCTATTTGACACCTGGAGATTTATCCACCCTGAGAAGAGGGACTATACCTTTTTCTCTGCCCCTCATAGTTCATATAGTAGAATTGATTACCTTTTTACTAATCAAAGAGGCCTTTCCAATGTACTATCCTCCAGGCTTTCACATACCGTTTGGTCAGACCACTCGGCTGTACTAACAACACTTAAATGGCCATCAGCACCTAGTGGCAACTTTCAGTGGAAACTAGACGAGAAACTATTAGATTCCCCAACTCTAGTTCCCAACTTAGAAAAGCTTCTACAGGAGTATTTCAGATTTAATTCCTTACCGGAAACAGATCCTTTTGTTGTCTGGGAGGCTCATAAATGCTTTATCAGGGGGGAATTAATTAAACAACAAGCACAAGCTAGAAAGAAAGCACGGCAGGTATACAAAACATCCACTGACCTACTAGCCAAACTTGAATATGACCATAAGCGAAATCCTTCCTCCCCCCAACTATTAGCTGACTTAATGAAAGCCAGGAAAACTGTACATGACTTAAAACTTAGTGAAGCTAATGCACTGGCCTTACTGACTAAACAAAAATTCTACTTCGAAAGTAATAGAGCCGGAAAACTCCTAGCACGCTCCTTAAAACTGAAAAAACTTAAAACCTTCATTCATGAAATTAAATCTCCAACGAACCAAACCGTCAATACCACCTCTGAAATACTTTCCCAATTTGAGGCGTATTATTCTAATCTTTACAACCTCTCTAATCCCGACCGCCCTCCTGACCCCAGCAATGTCATAAACAACTATCTTCTAAACACCCCTTTACCGCAACTTTCTGATGCACAAGCGACAGAACTGGATGAACCTTTCTCAATGACAGAGCTCATAACCACCCTTAAAGACTTACCATCAGGCAAAAGCCCTGGCCCTGACGGTCTCTCGGTCGCTTACTACAAAAAGTTCGCACCCACCCTGCTTCCACACTTATGCACCTTATTTAACTTAGTTGACCAGGAACACCCTTTTCTTCCCCCTATGCTGGAAGCACACATTTCAGTGATCCCTAAGACCGGAAAACCCGCAGATAGCCCATCTAATTTTCGTCCCATTTCACTACTAAACGTAGACGTTAAGCTTTATGCTAAACTCATAGCTAATAGACTTAATAAGTTCCTCCCCCAACTAATCCACACAAATCAAGTAGGTTTTGTCCCCAAAAGAGAGGCGCGAGACAATACCATCAAAATCCTAAACTTAATCGAATACACGCAGTCACAAAACATCCCTTCTATCTTCCTTGCCATCGATGCCGAAAAGGCTTTTGATAGGCTGGATTGGTTGTTCCTTAGATCAACGCTCACTCGTTTTGGCCTGAGAAACAAACTCATTGAGAAAATATTTGCCCTATACCACATGCCGAAAGCCCGTATTAAGTTAAACGATTCCCTGTCAAATGCATTCCCAATAACAAACGGAACGAGACAGGGTTGCCCTCTCTCCCCCATATTGTTTATTCTGGCCATGGAGGTTCTTGCCTCCAGGATTAGGAATGATGAAAAAGTCCACGGTATTTATATAGCAGATACTCACTACAAACTAACACTCTACGCGGACGATATTTTATTCTCACTGACTTCCCCCTCACAATCTCTGGAAGCACTTTTACTGGCTTTAGGCATCTATAGTACTCTCTCCAATTTCAAAATAAATAAG
This sequence comes from Bombina bombina, assembly GCF_027579735.1. Taxonomy (NCBI): domain Eukaryota; kingdom Metazoa; phylum Chordata; class Amphibia; order Anura; family Bombinatoridae; genus Bombina; species Bombina bombina. The sequence continues at coordinate 1,293,501,461 of NC_069500.1, read as the reverse complement.
CAGAAATCAGAGTTTCTAGGTATTGGCATCCCAGACCAGACAGCTCAGCAGATCACTAATCACCACCAATTCCGATTCCAACCTTCTTCCATAAATTATCTAGGGATAAAACTAACGACCTCAAAAGAAGCTCTACACCAACAAAACCACCAACACCTTTTTGACTCCATCAGAACAGACATGAGAGCCTGGCATAACAAATTCCTCTCCTGGCTTGGTAGAGTCCAAGCATTCAAAATGAGCATCCTGCCTCGCTTTTTATATATGTTTCAAAGCCCTACCCATACAACCCCCCCTACATTACATTCGTAGTGTGCAATCTTTCGTTAACGGCTTTATATGGGCGCATAAACGCCCTCGAATCTCTAAAACCACCCTCTATAGGAAACGGGATGAGGGGGGACTGGGAGTACCCAATCTTTTACTTTACTCACAGGCAGCACAACTGACCAGAATAGTCGACTGGTGCAAAAACAGTACTGATAAAGAATGGGTCAAGCTTGAGCATGACCTATCTACTTCACGAAGTCTTGGGTCAGTATGCTGGACATACAGGCAACATAGGACACTACCATCTCTTACACCCTCGTTAGTGACTGATACACTCTCCACATGGGATCACCTCATAGGTTCACAAAAAGGCATATCGACCATACCCTCACCACTTACCCCCCTACTACACATCAAAGACTTTCCTCCACTACTTCAAAAACGGTCCCAGGACCGGTACACACTATCAGCGGGTTTACCCTGCCATCTTGTTCTAGAAAGAGGTACCATCATTCAGAAAACCGCCCTTGCGGACAAGAACATTAGCTTTTTTGAAAGATGGTTCGAATATTTACAATTAGCACACTTTCTCTCCCACCATAAAGACAAACATAACCTGGTAAGAAATCTAAATCCATTCGAAACACTATGCCACTCCACATTATTAGCGCAGGGCACTCTTTCTAAGATATATAGAATCCTAATCACTCTACACTCCAAAAACCTTCCATCATATACAAAAGCATGGGAAGCCGAGCTGGGCCATGAGATCCCCTCTGAGACGTGGGACATTATATTTCAACAAATGGGGAAGGCCCCCTCCTCAATGGGAATCACTGAGACGAACATAAAACTCTTAGAGAGATGGTACCTTTACCCCAGCAGACTCGCTAAGATTTACCCTCACACAGACCCACTATGTTGGAGAGACTGCAAACAAGTTGGTACACTCCTCCACATCTGGTGGGATTGCCCCACACTTCAGCCCTTCTGGCTAGACATCCACAGAGAAATCCAAAAGGTACTCAATACATCTATCCCCTTCAATCCTTTGACGCTATTATTTAACAAACCCCCTAAGATCAAATGCAAATACAGACAGGTCTTATTGTACATCATGCTTAGTGGGGCTAAGCAACTGATCCCTAGACTGTGGAAACAGCGACACATTCCTACTAAAAAAGACAAAATGTCACTCTTCTCCTTTCCCTGGAAAGGTTTCACTACCAGAAAACAAAAAGGATGGATTTCTACTGCGCCATGTCCTTTTATTGGGAAACATACACTCACACACTTTCTAGACCTCTGCCATAACTACCTAATAATTCTTAGACACTCCGACACCTTGTACAGCCACATCATCCCCCGTAACACATCTCAAAACTAGGACGCACCTGACTCATCCGGAAATTCACCCTTGAGCTATACTTCCTCCGAACTGGTTCTCTAGACCTTATACCCTATCACTTAACTAACTCCTTGAAGACTGCAACTTATTTCCCACGTATACCAATACCAGTAAGACTCTTCTATCTTTTTCATGGATCTCTGTCGCATTGCTTTGCTTTGTTTAAATGTTAATGTGGAAGTTTCATCCACATGTGCTATCTTATAAAAAAAGAAAAAATCCACAAGCTACTATGTCCTTGGCCAGAACTTTATGCGGGACTCAACAAATGCCTGGATCCTTGGACTTACATACAATGGTCATTACTGGTCTTGCCCTTTGTATATTTCATTTTCATTGTTTTATTGTCTATGTTATACCATGCCGGATTATTTCCATGGCAATTGTAAAATTATTATTTATACCAATAAAGCTTGTTGGGAAAAAAAAAAAAAAATCTTTAAGGGGACATAGGCCCCCATTTAAGAAGCTCTGGGTAGATCTGCAGCTGAATCAACAGTTTAAAAAATGTTGTGTGTTTTGCAAAATGTATATTCTTGTACTAGATTAACCAATGTTTCCTTGTCTGGCTTGTGAAGGTGATTATCTCTCCACCAATAGCTCTGGAAGAGTATAACTGATACTTGTGAACATTTAAAGTAAAAAAAAAACCTTTTATTTAAAGGAACACTCAAGTCAAAATAAACGTTTATGAATCAGAAAGAGCATGCAGTTTTAAGAAACTTTCCAATTTACTTCTATTATCAAATTTTGCACAGTCTTTTTAAATTTCACTTTGTAGGGAACAAGATCCTACTGAGCATGTGCACAAGCTCATAGGGTATATGTATACTAGTCTGTGATTGGCTGATGTCTGTCACATGAAACAAGTTGGCAGGAAAATGGGAGAAAAAATACATTTGTCAGAAAAAAAATCTACTGCTTATTTGAAATTCAGAATAGGTGTTAAATCATTGTATTTTTATTATGCACTTGCTAGTTATGTTATTCTACTGCATTGAGTGGTCCTTTAACTTTTTTTCCATGGAGAAACATTTTCAACACATTTAAATGCAGTTTTTTGTTTTTTTTTAATATGCATGAACTAGGTTGTTTTTAGTACAAAATCCATTTACTGCAACTTAAAGAAAATATTCAGAGTTGGTACAGGAGTAACACAAGTAAACACACATTGAGCTAAATTATGGGTGATAAGGAGTTTATCGCAGCTCTTTGCGCATTTCAGAAGTATAACAAGTTGAAAGTAAACACGTTCGCTTGAGTGCAATTAAATTTAAAGGGACAGTCTACTTGAAAACTTTTATTGTTTAAAAAGATAGATAATCCCTTAATTACCCATTTCCCAGTTTTGCATAACCAACACGGTTATATTAATACACTTATTACCTCTGTGATTACCTTGTATCTAAGCCTCTGCAGACTTTCCCTTTATCTCAGTGCTTTTGACAGACATGCATTTAAGCCAATTAGTGCTGACTCCTAAATAACTCACGAGAGTGAGCACAATGTTATCTATATGAAACACATGAACTAGCACTGTCTAAATGTAAAAAAAACTGTCAAAATGCATTGAGATAAGAGGTGGTTTTCAACGGTTTTAGAAATCAGTTTTAAGCCTATCTAGGTTTAGCTTTCAAAAAAGAATACCAGGGGCAACTGCTGAAACCCACGTCACCCTTAAAGGGACATGAAACCCAAAAAAATGTCTTTCATTATTCAGATAGAGAATACAATTTTAAAGAACTTTCCAATTTACTTCAATTATTAAATTTGCTTCCTTTTCTTGTTATCCTTTGCTGAAAGGTTTATCTAGGAAAGCTCAGGAGCAGCAAAGAACCTAGGTTTCTAGCTGCTGATTGGTTTGCTGCATATATATACCGTTTGTCATTGGCTCACCCATGTGTTCAGTCAGCAACCAGTAGTGCATTGCTGATCATTCAACAAAGCATACCTAGAGAAGGAAGAAAATGTGATAATAGAAGTAAATTAGAAAATTGCTTAAAATTGCATGCTCTATATGAATCATGAAAGAAAAGAATTTGGGTTTCATATCCCTTTAAGTTCACCTTGCACATCGGGTGAATCACATAACACACGCCGCAATATGATAAACTTCCGTTAGTCGGAAAAATTGGCGAGGTTCAGAAATGTGCACAACTACACATTTCTGGCGACACCAGTAACTTAAGTCAGTATATCATATTGCATGCGTAACTAAAAAATAAATAAAATGTTGAATTCACACATAAAAATCTAAACTGGAAAACGAAATTAAACCAACAATTCAAAATGCCATTCAAAACCCCGAAACTGCCATCCTCCCACATAGCAAAAACTAAATAAACATATTAACACCTAAACCACCATCCCCCCAGATCACCAACATTTAATTTAACTATTAACACCTAAACCGCCATCCCCCACAACGCCAACTTCCTAATAAACCTATTAACGCCTTATCTGCCAAACCCTACAACGCAAACACCTAATTAACCTATTAACACCTAAACCACCAACCCCCCACAACGCAAATTATCTGATTAAACAATTAACCCCTAAACCTCCATCACCCCACAATGCAAAGTATTAAACTAATAACTATGCCCCCGAACCTAACACCCCCTAACTTAACCCCAATTAAAATACACTTAAATAAAATAAAAAGATACTACCTAAAAAACATTACAAAATTACAAATAATAAAAAATCTACATTACAAAAAACACAGAACATTACATAAAATAAAAAAATCTAAGATTACTGAAAATAATATAAACCATTTCAGAAAATAAAAACCCTAACAGTACAGAAAATAAAAAAACCTACCCTTAAAAAAAATATATCCAAAATAATAAAAAATATTCATATTATGTCATAATGTCCATTGACGTCAAGGGATCTGCACTGATCAGACCGTCCTGGAAACTTCCCAAGTTCTTATGGGAAGATGCCTCCTTTGTCCCTGACTTGAAGGACAAGATTGAGGAATTCCTAGAGACTAACAAACCCAATCAGATCTCACACCAAATTAGGTGGGCAGCACTAAAGGCCTATATCAGAGGATTCTGTATAGCAAAGACAACTAATTTAAAAAAAAAATGGGGTGCCCCGCTTGGTAAGTTGACTTGTGATCTGAGGTCAAAAGAGCAACAAAATAAACTGACCCCTACAGCTAGCTTGTCAGCTGAGATTTTAGACTTAAAGTAGCAGATTAAAAACCTGGAAACGGAAAAATTTAAACGTGCCCTCTCAAGATTTAAAATGGTCATGTATTCCAAAAGCAACAAAGCTGGCTCGATGCTGGCAAACAAACTGAAACAGAAAGTAGCTGGCTCCCGCATACCATTCCTCCATCACAAGGGGCAAAAGATAACTGCCCCGGATGGGATAGGGAAGGCATTTGCGGACTTTTATGAGCGCCTATACAACATTGAATCTCATGAGAATCCTAAGGCCGTGCCTTCTCACGCTATTTCCTCCTTCCTGAGAAAGTTGAATCTCCCCACAATCTCAGAGGAGGATAGAGATAAGCTAGTTGAGCCTATCACAGAAATAGAAATAGTACTGGCTATCAAGCAATTAAAAAATGACAAAGCCCCGGGCCTGGATGGGTTCCCGGGGCAACTATACAAAAAATTTCAGACACAGCTTAAACCTGTCTTATGTCACACATACAACGAAATTGGGTCGGGAGGACAGATACTTAAGGAATACCTAGAAGCAACCATTGTTGCGATACCTAAACCTGGTAAAGATCCATCCCATTGTAGCAATTTTCGCCCTATTTCACTGATTAACGTGGACATAAAATTGTACTCTAAGGTTCTCGCGGATAGATTGGCTCCCCTGTTGCCCTCCCTAATTGATACAGACCAAGTTGGCTTTGTATATGGTCGGCAAGGACCAGACAATACCAGACGTCTGATATCTATCTGACACTCCCCTTCTGGCCCTGTCGTTAGATGCCGAAAAGGCATTTGACAGGGTCAGATGGGAATATATGTGGAGGGTCTTGGAGACATTGGGCTTACCACCTGAAGCTATAACCATGATCAGAGTCTTATATTCCAGTCCAAGTGCCAAGGTGAGAGGGATGGGCTTTTGTTCCCCATCTTTAAACATCTCTAATGGAACCAGGCAGGGTTGTCCATTGTGCCCCCTGCTATTTGCGCTAGTCATGGAACCTTTAGCAGAAATGATACGCACGTCATCTGCTATTGAGGGAATGAGGATGGGCTCTTGCCAAGAAAAAATTGCGTTGTACGCAGACAATGTCACTCTTTTTCTTACAAACCCTGCGAACTCGGTTCCTGCAGTTTTTTCCATCTTAGAAAGGTTTAGCACCTTGAGTTACTACAAGATAAACCTGTCAAAAACAGAGGCATATAGTATCAATTTGCCTAGCGAGCAGCTCCTAATCCTGCAGGAAACGTACAATTTCCACTGGTCCACAACGTCTATTAAGCACTTGGGAATTCACCTAAGTGCGGACCTGGATAGTATCCTATCATTAAATTTTGATGTACTAATTGTGGAGCTACATTCTTTGATACGCAGATGGGACTTCAGAGAGATCTCTTGGATGGGACGTATAGCTACAGTGAAAATGTTGCTACTCCTCAAGGTATTATACATGTTCCGATGCATCCCGTTGAATATTCCGCACAGCAACCTACAGCAAATCCATCGACTCTTTTCCAAATATGTTTGGATGGAGAAGACACCCCGGATTAGCTATAAAATCATGCAGAGGGAATTCTCTAGAGGGGGGGTGTCTTTTCCGAATATATTCCTCAATTATGAAGCCACTAGATTGTCCCAAATCACGGCCTGAGGCCCCGCTAGAGAGAACCCGAAATGGTACAGACTTGAGGAACTACACCTACCTGAAGGCTTAGACCTCCCGAGCGCTCTGTGGGTTCCCAGACATAAACAGCTAGTCAGCAAGGTCGCTAACCCTGTAGTACAGCACAATATTAAAATGTGGCATGAGCTCAGACACCACACAGAGATTGCCCCACACCCCTCGCCGATCCATCAGATGAGGGGTCTCTTGTGGGACCTCCCAAATATCCATGTAGAATTTTGGGCACAGCACAATATCCAGGTGGTGGAGCATCTGTTTTCTGACGGTAGACTTATGACGGTCCACCAAATACTTGATTTACTACGGGGCTCTCCTATATGGCTGTACTTTGAATGCTGTAGGATACTCAGCTTGCTGCATTCTTGGAGATTCGGAGCTCAACCCTTAAGACCCCATTCTAAGTGGGAAGAGAGGTGGCTGCAGGAGATGGGGATGGTGAAACCCCTTACATTCCATTACAAGGCAATCCTACAGGACCACTCGGTGGGCCTCCCGAGCCAAATCAAATTGTGGTGTAGGGAGCTAACCTTGAATATTTCAGACATAGAGCTGAGCGATGCAATTCAGCTGACAAAGAAAACGATTCATTGTATAACGATTTTTGAAAGCTATATGAAACTCATATTGCGATGGTACAGAGTGCCTACTAAGCTGTCAAAAATGTTCACCGGCGCATCCCCAGAGTGTTGGAGAATGTGTGGAGGAGAGGGCTCTAATTCCCATGTTTGGTGGGCGTGCCCAAAGATCCGAGATCTCTGGAGAGATGTTGAAACGCTTCTACACTCTATGAACCTGACTTTGATACTGATGCCAGGCCTGGCCCTTTTTCACATCCTTGATAAGACCTTGCCTAAATGTATCAGGCAATTGGTGATATATGTTCTGGCGGCTACCAAGCTCTGTATTGCCAGAGCTTGGAAACAGATCGCTCCACCTACAATCTCGGATGTTTGCGAGGTAATACAATATCTGGCCAACATGGAGAAATTTGCATATAGGTTGCTGGAGCGGATGGAGGATTACTGGGCAATATGGGAAGACTGGATTCAGATCCAATAATCCTGGACACTTCCATACGCTATTGTTTCTTTTCTCCAGGCAACTGAACCGGGAGACATTGCGTGCGAGTTGATATGATCAACCCCCCCCCCCCAATTAATCTTGTGTTTGTTCCCCCCCCCCCTTTTTTTTCTCTCTTTCTTCTTCTTTTCTCCCCACAACTCCATCGCTAATACTACTCTCTTTCCTTTGCTCCCTCTTTCCCTACCCGTCCCCCTTTCCCTGGACTTTCCTGACACCCTCATGAGATGACTCCTTTACCCTCTTCCCTATGGCCTTTCCTTCCTACACAGCACCTTTGAATAGTTAGTGACAACCTAGACATTATTTTGCCATCTGAGAAGGGTGGATATATTTGTCACCTACCATTTTTCATTAGATTTATATCCCGCTACTTGAACCCCTACTAAACCTGAAGATGCTTCTTAACAAATGCTAAGACATATATATATTGTTTAAAGTATTATTGGACATTTACCACTTAGTATTGTATCTGGATACCATATGTCAAACCTATGTAAATACTTTGATGCCTTAGTGGAAAATGATTTTTCACTATGGTTGATTGATTGTATGCACTTTTGGTTCTCAATAAAAAATATTTAAAATAAAAAAAAAAAAAAAAATATTCATATTATAATACCCCCATTTAAAAAAAAAAAAAAAAAACACACCCCAAAATAAAAAAAAAACCTTATCTATAAATAAACTACCAGCTCTTTTTCAGACAATTAAAAATAAACAACACCCCATGGAGGTCCTCTTCATACGGTCTCTAGCCGCACACTAAAGAGTGAATGCAAGGAACTCCTTTCATATGGGGTAACTTGCATTCCTATTGGCTGGAAAATTAAAATCAGCCAATAGGATGAGGGCTGCTTACATCCTATTGGCTGATTTGACTTTGATTCAAGATTGAAGAAGATGGTCCCGCGATGGATGAAGATGTTTTGCTGCCTGGATGAAGATCTTTCGCCGCACTTCATCAATGGTGAGTATCAATTTTGGGGTTAGTTTTAGTTGTTGTTTTTTTTTTTTGGGGGGGGGGTTATTTTTTAAATTAGCACTTTTTTATTTTAATGGGCTAAAAAAGAGCTGAATACAAATGGCTTTTTTGGGGCAATGGGTAGATTAGGCTTTTTATAATTAGGCTGTTTTTATTTTGAGGGCTGGGGGGTTGTAAACTTGAAATTGATGCAGCATAACTGTAAAAAGCTGACAAGAAAATATCACCTGAACATCTCTATGTAAAAAAGGAAGATATTTTACCTCAAAAGTTCTTCAGCTCATCAGAGTAAGTCCTTTGTGAACAGTTGTATTGCAGGAGGTGTTTCTAGTTTTAACTGTTTTAGTGACAGCTTTTATGCACAAACACATATACTGTATATTATGTATATACATATGCCTTGTGCACTCTTATAATTACAGTATTATAATTTATTTATATAGCACCTCAAAATTCCATAGAGCTCATTCCCCACTCCTGATCAGTAGACATTTATTTTGTCCACATTCACTCAGTCTGTGCTATCACTGATTAATATTAAACAGCCATTGTTTGCATTGTTTGAATGTGAGTGTTTGAGGCATATGTAAATATGCTCCATGTGCAGTAAAATCTACCTTTTTAAACTGTGATACATTTTACTAGAAACATTTTGCAAATACATGTGTATTGCAGTAATTATTTAATTGAAAACTGAAATACATTCAAGTCCCTTTATTTATATACATATACATATACATATATATATATAAATAACAAGAATATTGCATTGAGCAATGATATCTTTTTTATTGGACTAACTATACATTTATTTATAAGTTGACAAGCTTTCGGAAGAGTTCCTTCCTTTATCAAGTCTGAAGCAATACTATTGCTTCAGACTTGATAAAGGAAGGAACTCTTCCGAAAGCTTGTCAACTTATAAATGTATATAGTTAGTCCAATAAAATAGTTAGTCCAATAAATAAAATAGTTAGTCCAATAAAAAAGTATCAATGCAATATTCTTGTTATTTTGGATATCTAAATCTCTGGACTAACACGGCTACATATATATATATATATATATATATATATATATATATATATAGCTGCAGTTCTGATATATTGTGTTACCTGAGCCTTTTACTTAATTTCATATGTTTCTGAAATACACATGACATACACAGTATGTTTTACCAAATAAGCTTTGGCGCAAAATGTAACAACAAGATTTTTTAAAAGCTGAACCAAATGTTTGTGCTTTACATCACACTAAGCTTTGGCCATACAGTGTCTAAAATGTTGCCCATGTTTTATGCTGCCTAAATTGTTAATATATTTTTCAAAGATGTCCCAGAACTGAGATGTCTCTTTGAACCTAAATATTTAATTGCATGAGGTGTAGTTTGTAGCATGAGGGGCAGAAAAATGTATAATTGTAAGTCCTGCAATCTAATCATAACCGTGCATAGGTCTTGTTTGACCACACAATGACTATACAAATTTCGGTTTGCAATCTAGATATTATTTATGATTTACTGGTTGGTTGCACATAAACATCAGCTGATGAAGCAGAGGCGCATGGAATACGCCTACACTTCCATGCAATAGAACATGCTGTGTGGCATCAGATCGGTTGTACTGTCTGCTGAGTCATAATAAAAAAAAAAAAGTCTGGCTCTAAGGAGTGGCTGGCATGTATACTTAAGGTATATTCTTACAGCCATTGTGTAGACCTAGGTGATGCTATTAAGGAATATCTTTGAATTAAAGGAAAAATAGAAGAAGGGGTTAATTGACCCTACTTGGAGGGAATGGAAAAGGTGCCTCTCAGGGGCAAGGGGTGGGGCACAAAGGGAGGTTAGAAAAGGGGGCTGCGCTGTTTTTTTTCCAGACAGGAGCTAACGGCTAGAAGTACCCGCCCCTCCCTGTTCTTATAGGTTGTTTTTTTTTGTTCAAAGGAAAAGGGGGACAGGAAAAGAGAGGCATAATCTGGCACACTTGTTGGAGAAAACACTTGGCATCAGAGGTGGTAATATAGAGAATACCCTTTTGAAAGCAGAATCCAGATGGATTTTTTGGTTACAGAGCATGACACCCAAGGGACTAAATTAAATGATAACATATAGTGCTTTTCTACAATGAAATTACATTTCATAGACTATATAAAGAAATCCGTCGTTTACGGCAAATAGTCCCCTTTATTTAACATATTATACACACACTAAAGACCAGCTATAGGTAGTGGACCAAGATGAACACACATATGAGTGGCTATATGGTGTATGCCGTTACTATAAAACCTCCAAGGGATCATCATTACTGTAATTATGGATTTAGAAATTGGACATCACAGGAATAAATGGTGAACATCAGGGAAGACAATAGAAAGAATATTCTTTCGAATTTAAGACTATTCCTTATATAATGTACTCTTACATAAGATGACATCTTACGAGACACACAAAGATATAAATATACTGTTCTATGATAAGGCGCCTCCAATGAATATGTTATAAATATACTATGAATAAGTCATAAGTAACAGACAGAAAATACTATACAAGTGAGCTAATATATCTGTGTGATTGGATCCTCTTTATCTGATACAGCTTCATAGACTGTTAAATAGACAGTGATTTAATCCACTAAAATATCACATTTTACTGTTCGAAAATCAACAATAATCAAGAATATGTGCATTATACTCATCTTGAAACAATAAACAATCAGATCATATAACATTATGTGCATAACTAAGCAGAGATATGATGCTTTGATGAGACCCTTGTTTAATATGCATCATGGATTCCCAAATATGTCAGCCGCACTTTTACTTTCCTGTTACGATATAATATTTGTACTGAAATAATAAATGATGAGACCATACAATAATGTGCACATGAGTTAAGATATGATGCCTTGATAAGACCTCTGTATAATATGTATCACGGATTCTCCAATATGACAGCAGTACCTGGAGTGTAAACACATGAAGATAATCTATTGGACCTTGGAACAGACACACCTCCCACTACCTTGCTCCCCATTGGCTTGAATAACGATGACGAAAGTTTGTCATTTTGACACTACTCTTGTTAGGATGACGCTGATAGGCTAGCGTTGATTGGTAACGATGTGCATCGACCACAGGATTGTTCGATGATCCTTTAAATACCTTGTGTGGCGGTCGGACCGGACGCCTCTAAAAAAGCAGTTGTGAAACGCACGTCAGGCGTTCGCACTCCTCCTCTCTAACAGCCTGTTTGTTCAAGTTTAATTTTGTTGGCCTCTAAGGGCAAAATTTTTATTATAGACTCTAGCTTAACTTGTAATTACTTAGTACCAGCTTACTAGCTCAAGCGGTAAAGGGGAATAGTCATAGGAAGTATTTTAAAATATAATCCCGTTGTTACCCGCTTGGCTATATCTGTCAAGGACTAATTCTATCATAGAATCTAGCTTAAAATGTGATCCTCTGATATCGGCTCACTAGCTCAAGTGGTTTATAGTACAATCACAGTTATATTTAACACTATAAACATAGTCTCGTTGTTATTGCTTGGGCATATCTGTAAGGGGTTTTTTTTGTCTATAGAAATATGATGTTAATGATATATATCGCTAATTCCATAGAATGAACCAAACAGTGTATAATGACATAGCAGGTCTTGGATACTATATATAACAATTGTGATGTATTCCCCAAATTGAATTATATACTGGACCAATAGGCTTTGTCATTAAACCTGTGATATCCTTAATCCAAAGCATTAGACTATTACAAATAATTTCTTTAAAAGCCTAATACAGATTCAAAACCCACCACTCATGAGATATGATGTTTTGCTATAGCTTAAAGTGGATAATTGATACTTATATATAAATCCACGTATTTATGGAACTACTGCCCTTGGAATTTAATTGATATTTACTAATATTGAGTCTATATTTATAATATTTATCGCTAAGATCTTCACAAACTAGGCTTTATGACACAGACTGATCACTGTGTCATATCAGAGAAGAGTTCTGTGTGTCAATTGTTACTATGACACATTTTTATTTGTAGAAAATTTTAGTAGTGGAATTTTCCACTCTCTTTTTAAATATTATAATTATATAAGAAGTTACGTTTTAAATAAACACCAAAATACAACACCAAAGTATACATAGAATCGTTTTTTTCTCCAACAAGTGTGCCAGATTATGCCTCTCTTTTCTGTCCCCTCTTCCTTTGAATATTGTGATGCATATGACATAAGGCACTACCTACTATAGTACTCAGGTTTAACTCTAGTAGGTCATAGGAGTTCTAACCCAATCCCCCCCTTCTCCCTATGGGGCCTTAGGGAATCTACATTTCATGTTTTTTTTTGTGTGCAACTCGTGGCTGGGGTGCTTACTTGTAGCTTATGCCATTTGGAACGGCCATTTGGTACCTTCCTGTTGGGGTAACCGGAGAGGTTGGGGTTACAAGGGAGAGCGTGCCTTGTGATTGGAGGTATGGAGGAGTTGTTAGCAGGGCAAGCTCTGTTGGTTTTAAAATGTTTATATATTGTTGTTGTAACATGTTTAATAAAGGAAGCTGGCGGCTTTTCATGACAGATGATGTTTGTCGGGTTTTTATTTATGGGGCTTGGGTAAGGTTTTAATGACTGGACAATATGGGGGGTCAATACTAGGCAGCTTATTAATATCACAGGGAAACTAACATCATACTAACATATACAGCTCTCAAGTACTAAGCTATGATGAAACAACTTTAGAGTTTTAATTCCATACCAACGACTTGATCTTCAATCCTGTTCCAGTTATTTGTCTGGCCTGTGATCAAAATACTGTCGGGGAATTAAAATACCAGAAGCTGGAATGAGTTGTGACAGCTATTATTTTCTACAGGAATGCCAATTGTACGTTATGCTATCATTCCTAAGTTCTGATTGCCAGAAAACTGTCACTATTCCTCTTGTAACTAATTATATGTTGTAGCAAAAGGTTTTACAAATGGTGTTATGATTTACATATGACTGTATTAATATGTTAGATTGTCCCATCATTGTGCATGATGTAAATATTATAAAATCTAAACTGAGTTATTCTTTGATAAAGTTCATCTGATATTGAAATTGTGTGATAAATAACGCTCAAATAAATGATTAAATTGTATATGCCATTGAGATATATTTATATATATGTTTGTGTTTGTGTGTGTGCGTGCGTTAATATGTTTACTGTATATAAAACTACTTGTTGCAGTGAAAATAGATTAATATAAGATTCATTTTTTTAAATTTTTTTTTTTTGCTCCTAGGGTCGATAATGTTGATTTTCCTGTACTTCACAAGCATTGCTATCTGTACAAGTGGACAACCATTAAAAAATGTACTCAAAGGAGAACATCCATACCAAAGATATATCTGTAGCATACCGGGATCACCAGGTCCGCCAGGTCTTCCTGGGGCTAATGGAGCAACAGGGCCTCATGGACGAATTGGACTCCCAGGAAGAGATGGGAGAGATGGCAGGAAAGGAGAAAAGGGTGAAAAGGGGACTCCAGGTACTGAAATTACCTTTCAATTGTTCTGCCTAAAATTATACTAAAGCATCTACTATACATAAGGCCATTTAGAAAGTGGTGTAGGCAGCTGTAGGGCAGCTGCCAAAACTACATAAATCTCTGTGTGTATATATATATATATATATATATATATATATACATACATATATACATACATACATACATAAACACATATAAAAAAGAGCTTCACACACCTCGCACTTGGTAATTCCAAAGCTTTATTCACAGAGCCCAAAGGTTCCCGTCGAACATTGGATCTTTATGAAGGGAAACCAAAAGCAAATACCCCAATAAAGAGCAAGCTGTCTGACTCTTGACATTGCGATAACCGGAAACATTTTCATCACAAAAATAACTTTCCAAACCCAACAAAAATATTTTACACATATGCTAATAACTAATCCATATAGAGCACAGAGCCAATTAGCATACTCAAATTAAATACAAATTATATTTAAACCCCAATATTAAATTGTCATGCCAAGGCTGAACTTTACATTATATCATAACAAATTTCTTAAATCCCAGACTGTATGAAAAGATCAAGACTATTTAAATTTCAAAGTCCATGCCTGCATGTTTCAGGTCACCCCACAATATGGATTCATCCAACATCCTTCATCTTTCACTCAAAACACAGGACAATACCATCTGTTTATTCAACCCATGTGGAAACAAAGTTCTCAATTTGTGAAATCCATTGTATTTCTCTCTGAAGCAGCAGCTTTTTCTCATCACCACTCCTTGGTGGTTTATGCACTTGGTCAATTAGTATACACCTTAAGTCAGCTACAGTGTGGAGAGCCTCCAGAATATGCAAAGCCACAGGATTTTCATTGGCCTTTTCCCTTTAAGGCTAACATTATTGTGGACTGATGATTAGCCATCCTTTCCTTAAAGGGGTGTTCCATTTTCCCCACATAGGCACTTAATGATGTATACAACCATGACTGAGGTGCATGTAAGCATATGTTTCAGAACAATATCTCTACCAGTGTGAGGGTGACTAAAAGATTGTCCAGTAATGCAGGAATTACACGTTACACATCCATCAGATCTATAACATCCCGGTATGATGGTCCAGCTTTTCAATGTATAACTTGCCACTGGATCTGCACAATTCAGTCGATCCTTTAAATGCTTTCCTTTATGGAAACCCACTAGAGATGACCTGTGCAGGCTCCTTTTAAATCATTATCAAATGCAACAATGTCCCAATATATATATAAACAGACTTTCTCTTGTTAAGTGTATCCAGTCCACGGATCATCCATTACTTGTGGGATATTCTCCTTCCCAACAGGAAGTTGCAAGAGGATCACCCTCAGCAGAGCTGCTATATAGCTCCTCCCCTCACTGCCATATCCAGTCATTCTCTTGCAACTCTCAACTAAGATGGAGGTCGTAAGAGGACTGTGGTGTTTTATACTTAGCTTATTTCTTCAATCAAAAGTTTGTTATTTTTAAATGGTACCGGAGTGTACTGTTTATCTCAGGCAGTATTTAGAAGAAGAATCTGCCTGCGTTTTCTATGATCTTAGCAGAAGTAACTAAGATCCTTTGCTGTTCTCACATATTCTGAGGAGTGAGGTAACTTCAGAGGGGGAATAGCGTGCAGGTTTTCCTGTAATAAGGTATGTGCAGTTAAAATATTTTTCTAGGGATGGAATTTGCTAGAAAATGCTGCTGATACCAGAGTAATGTAAGTAAAGCCTTAAATGCAGTGATAGCGACTGGTATCAGGCTTATTAATAGAGATACATACTCTTGTAAAAGTGTATTTTAAAACGTTTGCTGGCATGTTTAATCGTTTTTTACATATGTTTGGTGATAAAACTTATTGGGGCCTAGTTTTTTCCACATGGCTGGCTTGAATTTTGCCTAGAAACAGTTCCCTGGGGTTTCCCACTGTTGTAATATGAGTGGGAGGGGCCTATTTTGGCGTTTTTTTGCACAGCAAAAATTACAGACACAGACATCCAGCTTCTTCCTACATGATCCAGGACTTCTCTGAAGGGCTCAAAAGGCTTCAAAAGTCGTATTGAGGGAGGTAAAAAGCCACAGTAGAGCTGTGGCAGTTGTTGTGACTGTTTAAAAAACGTTTTTGTCATTTGTTATTCAGTTTTTGGTATTAAGGGGTTAATCATCCATTTGCAAGTGGGTGCAATGCTCTGCTAACTTATTACATACACTGTAAAAATTTTGTTAGTGTAACTGCATTTTTTCACTGTTGTTTCAAAATTTGGGAAAATTTGTGTTTCTTAAAGGCGCAGTAACGTTTTTTATATTGCTTGTAAACTTGTTTTAAAGTGTTTTCCAAGCTTGCTAGTCTCATTGCTAGTCTGTTTAAACATGTCTGACACAGAGGAACCTACTTGTTCATTATGTTTGAAAGCCATGGTGGAGCCCCATAGGAGAATGTATACTAAATGTATTGATTTCACCTTAAACAGTAAAGATCAGTCTTTATCTATAAAAGAATTATCACCAGAGGGTTCTGTCGAGGGGGAAGTTATGCCGACTAACTCTCCCCAAGTGTCAGACCCTTCGCCTCCCGCTCAGGGGACGCACGCTAATACACTGTGTGCAGAATTATTAGGCAAATGAGTATTTTGACCACATCATCCTCTTTATGCATGTTGTCTTACTCCAAGCTGTATAGGCTCGAAAGCCTACTACCAATTAAGCATATTAGGTGATGTGCATCTCTGTAATGAGAAGGGGTGTGGTCTAATGACATCAACACCCTATATCAGGTGTGCATAATTATTAGGCAACTTCCTTTCCTTTGGCAAAATGGGTCAAAAGAAGGACTTGACAGGCTCAGAAAAGTCAAAAATATTGAGATATCTTGCAGAGGGATGCAGCACTCTTAAAATTGCAAAGCTTCTGAAGCGTGATCATCGAACAATCAAGCGTTTCATTCAAAATAGTCAACAGGGTCGCAAGAAGCGTGTGGAAAAACAAAGGCGCATAATAACTGCCCATAACTGAGAAAAGTCAAGCGTGCAGCTGCCAAGATGCCACTTGCCACCAGTTTGGCCATATTTCAGAGCTGCAACATTACTGGAGTGCCCAAAAGCACAAGGTGTGCAATACTCAGAGACATGGCCAAGGTAAGAAAGGCTGAAAGACGACCACCACTGAACAAGACACACAAGCTGAAACGTCAAGACTGGGCCAAGAAATATCTCAAGACTGATTTTTCTAAGGTTTTATGGACTGATGAAATGAGAGTGAGTCTTGATGGGCCAGATGGATGGGCCCGTGGCTGGATTGGTAAAGGGCAGAGAGCTCCAGTCCAACTCAGACGCCAGCAAGGTGGAGGTGGAGTACTGGTTTGGGCTGGTATCATCAAAGATGAGCTTGTGGGGCCTTTTCGGGTTGAGGATGGAGTCAAGCTCAACTCCCAGTCCTACTTCCAGTTTCTGGAAGACACCTTCTTCAAGCAGTGGTACAGGAAGAAGTCTGCATCCTTCAAGAAAAACATGATTTTCATGCAGGACAATGCTCCATCACACGCGTCCAAGTACTCCACAGCGTGGCTGGCAAGAAAGGGTATAAAAGAAGAAAATCTAATGACATGGCCTCCTTGTTCACCTGATCTGAACCCCATTGAGAACCTGTGGTCCATCATCAAATGTGAGATTTACAAGGAGGGAAAACAGTACACCTCTCTGAACAGTGTCTGGGAGGCTGTGGTTGCTGCTGCACGCAATGTTGATGGTGAACAGATCAAACACTGACAGAATCCATGGATGGCAGGCTTTTGAGTGTCCTTGCAAAGAAAGGTGGCTATATTGGTCACTGATTTGTTTTTGTTTTGTTTTTGAATGTCAGAAATGTATATTTGTGAATGTTGAGATGGTATATTGGTTTCACCGGTAAAAATAAATAATTGAAATGGGTATATATTTGTTTTTTGTTAAGTTGCCTAATAATTATGCACAGTAATAGTCACCTGCACACACAGATATCCCCCTAAAATAGCTATAACTAAAAACAAACTAAAAACTACTGCCAAAACTATTCAGCTTTGATATTAATGAGTTTTTTGGGTTCATTGAGAACATGGTTGTTGTTCAATAATAAAATTAATCCTCAAAAATACAACTTGCCTAATAATTCTGCACTCCCTGTATGGCGCCAATTACATCAGTGACGCCCATAGCGATTACCTTGCAGGACATGGCTGCAATCATGAATAATACCCTGTCAGAGGTATTATCTAGATTGCCTGAATTAAGAGGCAAGCGCAATAGCTCTGGGGTTAGGAGAGATACAGAGCGCGCAAATGCTGTTAGAGCCATGTCTGATACTGCGTCACAGTATGCAGAACATGAGGACGGAGAGCTTCAGTCTGTGGGTGACATCTCTGACTCGGGAAAACCTGATTCAGAGATTTCTCATTTTAAATTTAAGCTTGAGAACCTCCGTGTATTGCTTGGGGAGGTATTAGCTGCTCTGAATGACTGTAACACAGTTGCAATTCCAGAGAAATTGTGCAGGCTGGATAGATACTATGCGGTGCCGGTGTGTACTGAGGTTTTTCCTATACCTAAAAGGCTTACAGAAATTATTAGCAAGGAGTGGGATAGACCCGGTGTGCCCTTTTCCCCACCTCCTATATTTAGAAAAATGTTTCCAATAGACGCCACTACACGGGACTTATGGCAGACGGTCCCTAAGGTGGAGGGAGCAGTTTCTACTTTAGCAAAGCGTACCACTATCCCGGTTGAGGACAGTTGTGCTTTTTCAGATCCAATGGATAAAAAATTGGAGGGTTACCTTAAGAAAATGTTTATTCAACAAGGTTTTATTTTACAGCCCCTTGCATGCATTGCGCCTGTCACTGCTGCGGCGGCATTCTGGTTTGAGGCCCTGGAAGAGGCCATCCAGACAGCTCCATTGAATTATTGACAAGCTTAGAACGCTTAAGCTAGCTAACTCATTTGTTTCTGATGCCATTGTTCATTTGACTAAACTAACGGCTAAGAATTCCGGATTCGCCGCCAGGCGCGTAGGGCGCTATGGCTTAAATCCTGGTCAGCTGACGTGACTTCAAAGTCTAAATTACTCAACATTCCTTTCAAGGGGCAGACCTTATTCGGGCCTGGCTTGAAGGAAATTATTGCTGACATTACTGGAGGCAAGGGTCATACCCTTCCTCAGGACAGGGCCAAATCAAAGGCCAAACAGTCCAATTTTCGTGCCTTTCAAAATTTCAAGGCAGGAGCAGCATCAACTTCCTCCGCTTCAAAACAAGAGGGAACTGTTGCTCATTCCAGACAGGCCTGGAAACCTAACCAGCCCTGGAACAAGGGCAAGCAGGCCAGAAAGCCTGCTGCTGCCCCCAAGACAGCATTATCAGTATATTTATGAAAATCTTAGTAGTGCTATCCAAATAATATATATAAGTTTATGGCAGGGTTATAAACACAATACAAAGAAATAGAAACCCTTATCAACCATGCACCTACTAGACCATACAATTAATATAAATATCTGAATTCTTTTATTTAGTTAATATCCATAAACATATTGAACTATATTTGCAATAAAAGGAAACTAAATAAAAGTTTATATGCGTTAGAACCAACTCTTAAGATATGCTATTCTTCTTACAAAACCCAGAACAATATACCTTCACAATTCAGCCTTATTTATTTAACACAATGGGACTAAAAACCTTTAACATCCAAGCAATACAATTCTAAACAGTGTTTATAAAACAATAGGATAAAATATATATTCTGCTATTTAACTGCAATTTATCCTAATACAAAATTAACCGACAATATCAGAACTTGTATAGATGAGTTACTTAGCCAATTCAGACACAGATTTGAACAATACCTAGGCTTATAACTACCAATTTAAAATACAATATACTTCACCAATTTTGAACCAATTCGTAGCGGTCTTTAGGTCATCTCATTTGAAAGAAGGTTTTTGCACAAATCAAGGATAAGTTTTAAGCTCCTTGCTGAAGTGAACTTTTTTTTTTTTCAGGTATATCGCAGCCAAAATCAGATCACTAATTTTCAACAAGTTACAGACAACTCTCTCTTGTGCATTCAACACTCCCATTATATAATCATTGATGACATCATGTGGGTGGCACTACGGGAGCTGACCTTCCCATTGGTTATCTGGGAAGTCTAAATCGGATTGGCCCTTGGAAATTTCATTTTTAACAGCCAGAAAGAACCTTCTGGCTGTAGTTCTCGCAACATAACACCAGGTGGCAGCACAAACAGACACAGCAACATTTGAAACAGCTTAAGTCAGTATTTCTATGAAATGGTTATTAATTTTTATCATAATTTACTGCGACAACTATTCATAATATTTGTTTTGGATAAGTTATATCTTAATGAATTTTCTGATCATTTTGATATGAAACATCACATATCTAACATTATATTAAAATAACTTATATTTCATAGTTATATCACATCAAATATATATCTCATAGTCATATCACATCAAAGTAACTTCCATATTTTCATCTCACTATATTTTAAAAGATGTATGTGAAACTTTATAAACATTTATTTGTATGTTTATATGATATGACTTAATTCATTTCATGCGGCATTCCGTCTCTTTCTAAGATTGATGCTCATGACCAATGGTTGTCTGCAATAAAAATAGAAATAATTATTAGAGATGATCCAATCATTAGTATGTGTATGGTCCATAAGTATTTATTTATATTCTTAAAAACACAGAGGCTAAGTAAGATCTTTGGTGTTTTCAAAACATATATATCATTTCTATGTATATCTGAATTTATCTGTCTGAAAAATATAAGCAAAAACAGAGGTTATTACACATTTTTGACTGACTAAAACAGTTACCTCCCAAGCTTAGCAAATACCCATGTAATAATAATATAGAATTTAGACAATTTCCCAAATTTCTATATTTAATACATTCTGGGGCATGTATTTAAACAGAGAGAGAAAAAAAAATGTTTATTTGCTGTCTGCTTACGTGAACTTCCAGAGTCACACCTTAGCATTTGTCTGTGTTTTCCAAGGCCTTTATTGCTCCACATGGGGTCAATCCATGAGGAGTTGTAAGAGTCTTTAAAACAGCATATTTCCTGTTTAGCCAGCAGTGCAGATGTGTATTTAAAAATTAACACCATGTGCATAAAAGCTGTCTCTCCATGATTTTGATCAGTTCCAAAAGGGTAATTCAGACATTTCGTCTCCATATATTTGCCTGTATCCTGAAACTGTTATATTTTAGTTCCTTGCTAAATTATACAATTGCATAATTTAACATATTGAGTGTGTGAGATCTGCCAGAGATAATCCTTTGTTCTCCTTTCAGCCAAGAATGTCTCCTGTGCAATTGGAGTGGGGAAGATCTAATCCTTTGTCCTACAGACCATGTTCACATCCACAGATTTATTAGATAAAGTTAAATATATTTCTATATATTATTTAATAATATTTCAAATACCTTGACATAAATCCCCCTTTCCAATTCAAAAATATGTAGGACACATGTATTTGAATTGGCTTAAAGTCAGTGGTATTTGATGAGGATCAACCGTATACCTCATAGACAGTCTCTTATGAAGAAAGTTTGTTATTTTGAGCTTTCATGTTTATCAGTTAGGCATCTTTAAATTACAGTATGTCTTTAGTGCATTTGGGGATATGACACTTCATTCTCCCTCTATGACTTGTAGTTGGGACCTGGGATGACATGCCCGCAGTTGATTTATATGTACCCATTTATCTATGAAACCTTCATTTTTGGGGATCCGTATTTTATAGGCCACTGGAGATATTTTGTCAGTAATGACAAAAGGACCTTTCCATGAGGGAAGAAATTTCTTCTCCCTAACCTGATCTCTTCCAAAGTTATAAAGATAAACTTTATCATTTATTTCATATTCCTTTTTGGATGTTTTGAGATCATAATAGGTTTTAGTGGCAGTTGCGGCTCTTTCTAAATTCCTTTGAGCAAATGCAAAGGCATATTGCAGGTGCTTTCTTAAGTTTTCCACATATTGATGTGTATTGGCAGCGTTTATCAAATTTTGGTCTGATGTACGGTACAGCAGATGCTGAGGTAGAACCATTCTTCTACCAGTCATCAGCTCAAAAGGTGACATCTTGGTAGCACTACTTGGAGTTGCTCTTAATGCCATTAAGACTAGAGGTAGTTTTATATCCCAGTCTTTACCTGTTTCACTCACAAACTTTTTGAGGATTTTAACAATGGATTGGTTGTAACGCTCTACACCACCACTTGAGGCAGCTCTATAAGCAATATGGAGCTTTCTTTTAACCCCTAGTATTTTCCACATTTTTGTCATCACTTCGCTAGTGAAGTGGGTCCCCCGATCTGATTCGATTCTTTGGGGCAAACCAAATCTGGAAAATACATGGTTGATGAGCAATGCTGCACATGTTTCAGCACTATTGTTAGGTGCACTAATGCACTCTACCCATTTAGTGAACAGGCATGTCACTGTTAACATGTACTTGTTACCTCTTGATGACCTTGTTACCGGACCAATAAAATCAATTTGTATATCTGACCATGGCATTACCATCCCCCTTTTCTGCAATGGCGCTCTATGCGTTGGTGCAGTGGGTTGGAACTGTGGACAGATTAAACACCCTTGACAGTAGGTTTGAACATCTTTCAACATGTGTGGCCAAAAAGCGTAGTCACGCAATATTTCGTACGTGAGTTTGGCACCGCGATGACCAGATGTGGGAGCATCATGGGCATGTTGAAGCATTAGACCTCTGAACTTGGTGGGTACTACCCACTGTTGGATGCCAGTTTTGGAGGTTCTAATTAACAAACCATCCTGTAATTTGAATTGTGATTTAGATTTTATTAAGATTCTCAGATCTTCTTTGCCAATACAATCATCTTTTGAGATGGGGTTGCTTTCAGGATCTTCTATGTGTTTATAGAAGATGCCTACAATGGGGTCTTCTTTTTGACTAGTGATCAGGTCCTCACTAGGAGAATCCTGACTCCATTGTACCAAGTTAGGCTCACTCTGTTGTTTTGCCTGGTTTCTGGTAATGGCTTCTACCTGAATTGCACCCATTAAGTGTTCAATATTAAGGAGTTCTCCAGTTATGGCTCCTTGTTTGGCTAATGAGTCCGCAAGGTCATTGCCTTCCTTATCAGGACCTAAAACTCTGGAATGACCCTTGGTCTTTTTCCAGTGTATGGTTAAATCATTGGATACTACCAGATTATCAATCTCGCAGAACAATTTGCCATGCTTGACTGGTTTGTTATTGCTTTTCTGCATGCCATTTCTTTTCCAAGTTGGCAGGTATTCAACAAAACTGTCACGCACATAATTTGAGTCAGTTATGATCACAAATTCATGAATACCATGTTCAATAGCCATTTCAATGGTTTTGAAAACAGCAGTTAGTTCTGCAACTTGACTGGATCTTGGTCCAATGTTGAAACCTACAGATATATTTGAGAATCCATTTGCCCCAGTTATACCAATGCCAGCGACTAGTCTGCGCTCATTATCAATAGTGGCATGGTAAGAACAACCATCAACATATACCCAAGGTAATGTTTGACAATGGTCTTCATTGTACATTTTATATGGGGAAAGCAATTGTTCTTCCAGAAAATCATCTTCTGATAATTGTTCCCCAGGATCTCTAGCAGTACAGTCGTGGAGCTCAGCAAGCCCTTGTGCGACTGGATTCTTTTTATTCTGCTTGTAGCGAATTTCTAAGGGCCAGCCTTGTAAGGAAAGAGTCCACGCTGTTATGCGGCTATTAGACAAATTCCCATCTCTTATTCTCTCACTTTGCAAATATAGCAAAGGCTGGTGGGCCGTTTCTACAATAATTTTCTCGCCCTGTATATAGCTGCGGAAATTTTGTAGAGCCCATACAGTAGATAAGAGGGCTTTTTCGCAATCGTTAAACTTTATTTCTACTGGGGATAGATTTTTGCTCGCATAAGCAATGGCTTTGTTCAAATTATCATGCTTTTGGTATAACACAGCACTCATGCTTACATCTGTGTACCCTGTTTCTAAGTAGAAAGGTTTACCACCTTCAGGGTACGCTAAGCAAGGTGCTTGAGTGAGTTTTCTCTTCAGCTCTCTGATGGCTGTCTCTTGAGACTCACTCCAGTGCCATTTCACATCCTTCTTTAGAAGAAGTAGTAGTGGTTTAGCTAATTCCGCATAATTATCAATGAATTTGCGAGAATAATTCGTCATACCCAGGAATGATCTCAATTCCTTTAAGTTAGTTGGGTTTTTAGAATTCACTATAGCTTCCACCTTTTTCTTCTGGGGATTTAATCCATCAGAGGTAACTTCATGTCCCAAGAAGTTTACACGAGTGCGGCACCATTGAGCTTTTTGCAGGGATAATTTGACACCTGCCCTTTTAAGTTGGCTGAGGACGTGTTTAAGCTCTGCAATGTGTTTTTCAAAGTCTGTGCTTTTGATTAAAACATCATCAACATAAGATAAGGTCCCCCTTTCCAGTGCGTCAGGCATAGCCTTATGCATGAATACAGCAAATTCATGTCCAGAATTTATGTATCCAAATGGAAGTCTCTGGAATGCATACTGAACCTTTTGGAAGGAGAATGCTAGCTTATATTGGTCCTCTTCATGTACCTTTATGGTCCAATATCCCTGTGCACAATCAATGGCAGTGAATATTTTGGATCCCTGCATTTGTGCTAGACACTGGTCAATGTATGGTACAGGCCAGCCAGACATGTATACTCGTTTGTTTAGCTGTCTTAAGTCAGCACACAAACGCCATTGTCCATTGGGCTTAAGGACACCTAGAATAGGATTATTATAAGAGCTGTGCACCTGTCTGATAATACCTCTTTCTTCCAAATTCCTTATGATCTCTGCAAGAGAATCATATGAGGCTAAGGGAAGTCTGTATTGTTTGACAAATACAGGTGGCGCATTAGGATCTGTTTGTATTCTTGCAATGTGTAAGTCTGTGGTACCACAGTCATAAGAATCCTTAGCGAAAATATCCTTGTACTCCATCAGGAGTTCTCGCAGCTGTTGGCGTTCATCATCGCTAGAACAGCCATTAGCTAAGGATATTTGCTCTTCGACTATTTGCTGAAATCCTGGAAAGATTTCAGGCTGTCCTATTTCATAGGCTTCTTCCAGTCTAGAGGTGAGATCCCCTTGATTATAATTTACATTGCTCCCATGACTCTGGGTATTGGGGTAATCTTGCTGTTTGATTGGCTGATCAAACACCAGAGAGGCTTCTTCAATTTTACAGATGCCTTCCTCTGAGCTGAAGGGATAAATAGACTGAATATTAAATAGACCCTCTGGCATAGATGCAAAGGATTGTTCTATTAATTGTTCTTCAGTTAGGTATCCTTCAGGTATTAGCCCAATTACATTATTCTGGAATCCAAAAGTGTAATAACTTGATTCCAGTGCATATCCTATGGTAGTTCCCTTGGATAATGTTATATCCTGTGGGGTCATGTTATGCACAATAATATTTATTGGAACAGTTCCAATATTCACCATAGGAGTGTAAGTCACTGTGACACCCAGATTTTGTATTCTATGGGAGAGGCAAATTAGTGTTTCAGAAGTTTTTAATTTCTGACCTCTCTTTACCTGTAAGGGTAAAAGAAGTTTATCAGCCCCAGCAGGAATTATAACATCGCTAGATACCTGCATATTCACAGCATATGGCAATTGCTGGTTTGATTTCAGGGCTGCATTTTCATCCTGAAATACTTCAGGGTCCCCCTTTAACCTGCTCCAGAGGCAAGAATTAATCAAATCTATTTGTATGGCATATCTATGTAAGATATCATTGCCAATGTATATTTGATTATGGGGAGTATTTAAAACTAAAAACAGGTGCTTCACTGACTTATTTCCTATAGAGATAGATAATAAGCACCTAGCGGTGATGTTATAGCTTTCAGACCTGTCATCCAGGTTGCTGACACTGTGGTCTTGGGGAGAAAGATATTTAATCACTTTAGGTTCAGCTATCTGCGCTAATAAACCTTCGCTTATATAGCTAGCTTCCTGTTTTAAGTTTATTTTAGCATACTCGGTTTTACCAAGGTCATGCACTTGTATAGGGATAAATAGATCCTCTTTAACTCTCTCAATCCCTGTGAGGTATTGAGTGTGGCCTCCCCCCTTAGGGATTTTATGATCCCCCTTGTGGAGTGATATGGTTAATACATCGCCATCTAGGGAAATATTCGCTATCTTTCCAGGCGAAATTTTAAAAGTATTACCATCAGAGCCACTAAAAGGAGTCTGATCGTCTATTTGTAGAATAGTGATTTCAGGTGCAGAGTTATTCCTGAAATGAATCTCCACAGCATCTGGTTTCTCTTCCACCACGTGACAGCTATGTCGGGCGTGAGATATTCCAGATTTTTCATAATTGATAGGCCGTTTAACTTGCGACCAAATTACATTATTTATGCAATCAATTATGGTGCTTAATCGTTTCAGGAGATCACTACCAATAATTAAACGATCAGTTGGCAGATCCACTATAATGACAGGGTGTCTTATGACCCTGTTCCCCAATTTAAATTTTAACCAGGCAGTACCGTAAACTTTTAGGGAGTCACCCCCAACACCTATTAGAGAACCGTCAAATTCTTTTATTTTAGGTTTGTGGGGTGTTAGCTCATTTAGCTGTGTGTAGTATCTGTGGGATAAGATAGTTGCCTGTGACCCAGTGTCAATTAATCCCCTGATAGGGTTGGAGACTGAATCTTGCAGCTCAACTAGTACATAATATCTTCCTGCAGTTTCTATCATTTCACACATAAAATTTGCATTCTCATACATTTGTGGGCTTCGCCACGTTTTACCTGGATCCGCTGTGTCATTCGATGCAGAGGAAATTTCATACCTACCTGTTTCCCCTATGACAAGGTCAGCTGGGTTCTTGTGTACTGCATCTGTAGAAATAATGTTAAGAGAACACTGCAGAGGAAAAGTTTGGTTAATTTTTCCCGGCTGATGTCGCTCATTGTCACAGCTAATTTGTCCGTTTCCGGTCTGTGGGGAGATAACATGATTAGTATCATTGATATTTATTACTACATTTTGTATATCTCTCCCCTCCCCTTCAGGTGATACTGCAGTATTTATGACTGTGCCTGTGGTCCACTGCTGACCACTGGCTGTACCCCTAAAAAAGTATTGTTCGGTTGCTGAGCCGTAGATTTTTGACTCATATCAGCGATTTG
Organism: Bombina bombina; assembly: GCF_027579735.1. Classification (NCBI taxonomy): domain Eukaryota; kingdom Metazoa; phylum Chordata; class Amphibia; order Anura; family Bombinatoridae; genus Bombina; species Bombina bombina. Next base: position 1,293,474,026 of record NC_069500.1, on the reverse strand, counting down.
TTCGCTCAACCGATTTAATTGGGTAAACAGCATATCTACCTGATTGTACAAATTACCTCTACCCCTGGGCCTATCTCTTGGTGCCCCATTGTACTGATTCCTGGACCATTGGGTTCCCTCAGAATCAGGGCCACTATTTCTATTCTGGCGTGGTTGCCCCTGGGGTTCAGCTTGTTCAGCATTAGTACTTTGGGGAGCATTATATACCTGGGGTGTCTGGTTACCCTGAGAATATCTTCGCCGTCTATTGTATCTACCCTTGCGCGGATACCAATTATTTGGTGAGTATTCTCTTTGTGAGTAATTATTCACCTGATTATGTCCCCCACTTTGGTTATAGTCTCCCTGCGCCTCAACCTGTGTAGGGGGAGGGGCAGAATTAAACCTCTTGGAGATGGCCTGTTTTGGACTGGCCACCTCTGCATAAGTCCTCTTGTTAGACTCCAAAATTGAGGGGCTAGTTGACACCCTAGTTTCTGCCACAATTTGGGGTTTTGACTCCTTTTTAACCCCTGCTCACTGGACTGCTGAATAGAGTATATAACTTCGTACTCTCTTTGATCAGCCATTCCAATGAGCAGTCCTCATCAAAATCTCTAGCTAAGTTGATTTTTGATGGGTGTAGGCAATGCTTCAAAAAGATAAATTTACAAATTCTGAGCCATCAGAATCTGGGGATTATCTTCAGCCATACTGTACGCATTTTTCAATACAGAAAGGAATTCGACTGGACTCTGATTCGCACGACACTTTAAACCATATACCGCTATTTTCGCGGCAGTTTTTAGTGCGATATTGCCCGAATTCTTTTCTGCATTGTTGTTTTACCCCATTCCAGGAATGAATATTCATATCCTTTAGTGAAACAAAGAATTTGTGGATGCCTACTGTCAAATACCCAAGGCAGAAATTCAATTTTCAATTTCTCACTTGTAACATTCATTATAGCTAAACGCATTTTCAAAAGCCTGGTAAATGATCAATTACAGATGTTGTTCCCTTATTGGAGAATATAGGACTGCGCGTTGTACGAAAGTGATTATTTTATGGGAATCATAGACTTTATCAGACTGTTTTGGGATTCTCTGTTAGAGTTTCCCTCCCACTCGCTAGCAGCTGCGCTACAGCTGTCCTCTTGGATTTACATCCTGAGGGATTGTCTATTTGGGGAAATCTACTTCTGACCCGTTAGGGGGTCATTTGTCTATGTTGTTCTATATATTTTCGTACCTCGTCCCCTGACGCGTTCGCTAAAGGAGTTAGGCATTATCTGTATTATTCTCACTGCTAATATAGGGGGTTTTCAGTTATGGCGATATGACCTTTTTAAATCGCTTAATTTCTCTCTGCATTGAGCAAGCCATGTTTATTTAAATCTTGTATCTGCCGCGATTAAGTCCATATTGTGCTTATCTAGGTGCTAGGGTTTGGGCTAAATTCATCCATTTATTTTTGGCTATTTTTAAAACCCTCTTCGCGTCTGCGCGAGGAACGAATACTATTTTCTAGCTCCTGTATTTGCAATCGTTTGTCTGTGACACAAAACGACATTTCGTCAATTATGCATATAAAAAAGGGGCCAAGATTTTAGTATTAGTTCTTCTCGCTTAGTTTGGGATCTTTTGCATTGATTAATCATTAATAATTCCTGGAAGAATTCATTCTCCTCATTCCACATATTATTATTAACGGTAAATATTTTTAGCCCTAGTTTCAAGCATATCCATAAAATCATTTAATTCATCCCACAAATATTAGAACTTCCCTTTAAGGTAACTTAAGATATCTTTCTTAAGGACCTGGACCTTTAGTAATAGGTATGGTTATGGGGACCAATTTCATTGCTATGTATAGAGATTAAAATGATGATCGCTTCTGGCTACAGACATTATTATATTGGTTTAGGTACTTAGTTAAACTAAAACGCTAATACAGATTTTTGCCAATAAAAAGAGGAGAAGGAAAAATTTTATATTTCAAAAAAAATATTATTAATTTTGAAATATGAAAAATTAATATTCCGAAATATGAAAAAATTAATATTTTTGATTTATTTTGAAAATATTGAAAAATTAATATTTTTTGACCAATTTTGAAAATATGAAAAAATTAATAGTTTTATTAATTTTCAAAATTAATCTTTAATAATATTTCAAGATGTTAATGTCAATCTCGAAATATGAAAATAATAGTTTCAACTTTTCAAAAAAAAATATATCTTCAAAATATAATATCGAAATATGAATTTTTTTCTCTTTTATAATAATTTCTATTTACTTACAAATATATTATATCAATTATGATGGATATTAATAAATCTCAGCAGTGCCTCCAATTATTATATCAGTATATTTATGAAAATCTTAGTAGTGCTATCCAAATAATATATATAAGTTTATGGCAGGGTTATAAACACAATACAAAGAAATAGAAACCCTTATCAACCATGCACCTACTAGACCATACAATTAATATAAATATCTGAATTCTTTTATTTAGTTAATATCCATAAACATATTGAACTATATTTGCAATAAAAGGAAACTAAATAAAAGTTTATATGCGTTAGAACCAACTCTTAAGATATGCTATTCTTCTTACAAAACCCAGAACAATATACCTTCACAATTCAGCCTTATTTATTTAACACAATGGGACTAAAAACCTTTAACATCCAAGCAATACAATTCTAAACAGTGTTTATAAAACAATAGGATAAAATATATATTCTGCTATTTAACTGCAATTTATCCTAATACAAAATTAACCGACAATATCAGAACTTGTATAGATGAGTTACTTAGCCAATTCAGACACAGATTTGAACAATACCTAGGCTTATAACTACCAATTTAAAATACAATATACTTCACCAATTTTGAACCAATTCGTAGCGGTCTTTAGGTCATCTCATTATGAAAGAAGGTTTTTGCACAAAATCAAGGATAAGTTTTAAGCTCCTTGCTGAAGTGAACTTTTTTTTTTTTCAGGTATATCGCAGCCAAAAATCAGATCACTAATTTCAACAAGTTACAGACAACTCTCGTCTTGTGCATTCAACACTCCCATTATATAATCATTGATGACATCATGTGGGTGGCACTTACGGGAGCTGACCTTCCCATTGGTTATCTGGGAAGTCTAAATCGGATTGGCCCTTGGAAATTTTCATTTTTAACAGCCAGAAAGAACCTTCTGGCTGTAGTTCTCGGCAACATAACACCAGGTGGCAGCACAAACAGACACAGCAACATTTGAAAACAGCTTAAGTCAGTATTTCTATGAAATGGTTATTAATTTTTTATCATAATTTACTGCGACAGACTATGTCAGTAATATTTGTTTTTGGATAAGTTATATCGTAATGAATTTCTGATCATTTGATATGAAACATCACATATCTAACATTATATTTAAAATAACTTATATTTCATAGTTATATCACATCAAATGTATATATCTCATAGTCATATCACATCAAAGTATCTTCCATATTTTCATCTCACTATATTTTAAAAGATGTATGTGAAACTTATAAACATTTATTTGTATGTTTATATGATATGGACTTAATTCATTTCATGCGGCATTCCGTCTCTTTCTAGATTGATGCTCATGACCAATGGTTGTCTGCAATAAAAATAGAAATAATTATTAGAGATGATCCAATCATTAGTATTGGTATGGGTCCATTAAGTATTTATTTATATTCTTAAAAACACAGGAGGGCTAAGGTAAGATTCTTTGGTGTTTTCAAAACATATATATCATTTCTATGTATATCTGAAATTTATCTGTCTGAAAAATATTAGCAAAAACAGAGGTTATTACACATTTTTGACTGACTAAAACAGTTACCTCCCAAGCTTAGCAAATACCCATGTAATAATAATATAGAATTAGAACAATTTCCCAAATTTCTATAGTTAATACATTCTGGGGCATGTATTTAAACAGAGAGAGAAAAAAAAATGTTATTTGCTGTCTGCTTACGTGTAACTTCCAGAGTCACACCTTAGCATTTGTCTGTGTTTTCAAGGCCTTTATTGCTCACATGGGGTCAATCCATGAGGAGTTGTAAGAGTCTTTAAAACAAGCATATTTCCCTGTTTAGCCAGCAGTGCAGATGTGTATTTAAAAATTAACACCATGTGCATAAAAGCTGTCTCTCCATGATTTTGATCAGTTCCAAAAGGGTAATTCAGACATTTCGTCTCCATATATTGCCTGTATCCTGAAACTGTTATATTTTAGTTCCTTGCTAAATTATACAATTGCCATAATTTAACATATTGAGTGTGTGAGATCTGCCAGAGATAATCCTTTGTTCTCCTTTCAGCCAAGAATGTCTCCTGTGCAATTGGAGTGGGGAAGATCTAATCCTTTGTCCTACAGACCATGTTTCACATCCACAATTTATTAGATAAAGTTAAATATATTTCTATATATTATTTAATAATATTTCAAATACCTTGACAGCATGAAGGAATGGCCCCCCATCCGGAAACGGATCTAGTGGGGGGCAGACTTTCTCTCTTCGCCCAGGTGTGGGCAAGAGATGTTCAGGATCCCTGGGCGTTGGAGATCATATCTCAGGGATATCTTCTGGACTTCAAAGCTTCTCCTCCACAAGGGAGATTTCATCTTTCAAAGGTTATCAGCAAACCAGATAAAGAAAGATGCATTCCTAAGCTGTGTGCAAGACCTCCTAGTAATGGGGAGTGATCCATCCAGTTCCGCGGACGGAACAAGGACAGGGATTTATTTCAAATCTGTTTGTGGTTCCCAGAAAGAGGGACTTTCAGACCAATCTGGATCTAAAGATCTTAAACAAATTCCTCAGAGTTCCATCATTCAAAATTGGAAACTATTCAGACCATCCTATCCATGATCCAAGAGGGTCAGTACATGACCACAGTGGACTTAAAGGATGCCTAGCCTTGCACAGACCGAGATTCACAAAGATCATCATCGGTTCCTAAGGTTTGCCTTTCTAGACAGGCATTACCAATTTATAGCTCTTCCCTTCGGTTGCCACTGCCCCGAGAATTTTCTGGGCTCACGTCTGGCGGTTCTAAGACTGCGAGGCATAGCGGAGGCTCCGTATCTAGACGACATCCTGATACAGAGGCGTCAAGCTTTCAAATTGCAAGGTCTCATACAGAGATAATTCTGGCATTTCTGAGGTCGCATGGGTGGAAAGTGAACGTGGAAAAGAGTTCTCTATCACCACTCACAGGAGTCTCCTTCCTAGGGACTCTTATAGATTCTGTAGAGATGAAAATTTACCTGACGGAGTCCAGGTTATCAAAACTTCTAAATGCTTGCCATGTCCTTCATTCCATTCCACGCCCGTCAGTGGCTCAGTGCATGGAATTAATCGGCTTAATGGGTAGCGGCAATGGACATAGTGCCATTTGTGTGCCTGCATCTCAGACCGCTGCAGATTATGCTTGCTAGTCAGTGGGAATGGGGATTACTCAGATTTGTCCCCTCTACTAAATCTGGATCAAAGAGACCAGAGATTCTCTTCTCTGGTGGCTTTCTCGGTCCATCTGTCCAAGGGTATGACCTTTCGCAGGCCAGATTGGACGATTGTAACAACAGATGCCAGCCTTCTAGGGTTGGGGGGGCGCAGTCTGGGATCTCCCTGAAGGCTCAGGGATCGTAGACTCAGGAGGAGAAACTCCTCCCAATAAATATTCTGGAGTTAAGAGCAATATTCAATGCTCTTCTAGCTTGGAGTCAGTTAGCAACAACTGAGGTTCATCAGATTTCAGTCGGACAACATCACAACTGTGGCTTACATCAACCATCAAGGGGAACCAGGAGTTCCCTAGCATTGTTAGAAGTCTCAAAGATAATTCGCTGGGCAGAGTCTCACTCTTGCCACCTGTCAGCGATCCACATCCCAGGCATAGAGAACTGGGAGGGCGGATTTTCTAAGGTCGTCAGACTTTTCATCCGGGGGAGGTGGGAACTCCATCCGGAGGTGTTTGCTCAACTGGTCCATCATTGGGGCAAACCAGAACTGGATCTTATGGCGTCTCGCCAGAACGCCAAGCTTCCTTGTTACGGATCCAGGTCCAGGGGGCCCGGGAGCAACGCTGATAGATGCTCTAGCAGCTCCTTGGTTTCTTCAACCTGGCCTATGGTGTTTTCCACCAGTTTCCTCTGCTCCCTCGACTGATTGCCAAAATCAAACAGGAGAGAGCATCGGTGATTCTGATAGCACCTGCGTGACCACGCAGAACCTGGTATGCAGACCTAGTGGACATGTCATCTCTTCCACCATGGACTCTGCCTCTGAGGCAGGACCTTCTAATACAAGGTCCTTTCAATCATCCAAATCTAATTTCTCTGAGACTGACTGCATGGCGATTGAACGCTTGAATCTATCAAGGCGTGGCTTCTCCGAGTCAGTCATTGATACCTTAATACAGGCTCGGAAGCCTGTCACCAGGAAAATCTACCATAAGATATGGCGTAAATATCTTTATTGGTGTGAATCCAAGAGTTACTCATGGAGTAAAGTTAGGATTCCTAGGATATTATCCTTTCTCCAAGAGGGTTTGGACAAAGGCTTATCAGCTAGTTCTTTAAAAGGGACAGATCTCTGCTCTGTCTATTCTTTTGCAAAAGTGTCCTGGCAGAAGTTCCAGATGTCCAGGCATTTTGTCAGGCTTTGGTTAGGATTAAGCCTGTGTTTAAAACTGTTGCTCCCCCGTGGAGCTTAAACTTGGTTCTTAAAGTTCTTCAGGGAGTTCCATTTGAACCCCTTCATTCCATTGATATTAAACTTTTATCTTGGAAAGTTCTGTTTTTGATGGCTATTTCCTCGGCTCGAAGAGTCTCTGAGTTATCTGCCTTACATTGTGATTCTCCTTATCTGATTTTTCATTCACACAAGGTAGTTCTGCATACCAAACCTGGGTTTTTACCTAAGGTGGGTTTCTAACAGGAATATCAATCAAGAGATTGTTGTTCCATCATTGTGTCCCTAATCCTTCTTCAAAGAAGGAACGTCTTTTGCATAATCTGGACTTAGTCCATGCCTTGAAGTTTTTACTTACAGGCTACTAAAGATTTTCGTCAAACATCTGCCCTGTTTGTCGTTTACTCTGGACAGAGGAGAGGTCAAAAAGCTTCGACAACCTCTCTCTCCTTTTGGCTTCGGAGCATAATACACTTAGCCTATGAGACTGCTGGACAGCAGCCCCCTGAAAGGATTACAGCTCATTCTACTATAGCTGTGGCTTCCACCTGGGCCTTTAAAAATGAGGCCTCTGTTGAAACAGATTTGCAAGGCTGCGACTTGGTCTTCGCTTCACACCTTTTTAAAATTTTACAAATTTGATACTTTTGCTTCTCGGAGGCTGTTTTGGGAGAAAGGTTCTACAGGCAGTGGTTCCTTCCGTTTAAGTTCCTGCCTTGTCCCTCCCATCATCCGTGTACTTTAGCTTTGGGTATTGGTATCCCACAAGAAATGGATGATCCGTGGACTGGGATACACTTAACAAGAGAAAACATAATTTATGCTTACCTGATAAATTTATTTCTCTTGTAGTGTTCCAGTCCACGGCCCGCCCTGTCCTTTTAAGGCAGGTCTAAATTTTAATTAAACTACAGTCACCACTGCACCCTATGGTTTCTCCTTTCTCGTCTGTTTTGGTCGAATGACTGGATATGGCAGTGAGGGGAGGAGCTATATAGCAGCTCTGCTGGGGGTGATCCTCTTGCAACTTCCTGTTGGGAAGGAGAATATCCCACAAGTAATGGATGATCCGTGGACTGGATACACTACAAGAGAAATAAATTTATCAGGTAAGCATAAATTATGTTTTTTCATTCGTAACTTTTTTAAATTATATACGGGGTAAAAACACAAGAAGGTGGTTCATTGGGGTTACTAGTGCCCTTTAATCCACGGTAATCCTTCTCTGGGCCTTACTTATTTTTGACCGTTTGTACCCTATTTCAATAAATCTGACAATCATCTCCTGTCCTCTCTTCTTTCTTACTCCATCAAGGGTTACAATTCTATAAATAGATGATTTGTTTTTGATATGGGGGGACGGGCACAATGTAACAGCTGACAATGGGGCCTATCTTTCAAACTCCGTATGGAGCTTGACCCTCCGTGTTTCTGGCGAGCCTGCAGGCTCACCAGAAAGCAGTTATGAAGCAGCGGTCCTAAAGACCGCTGCTTCATAACCCTGTCCACCTGCTCTGAGCAGGCAGACAGGAATCGCCATAATTCAACCCGATCGAGTACGATCAGGTTGATTGACACCTCCCTGCTGGCGGCCGCGAGTCTGCAGGGGGCAGCTTTTGCACAGGCAGCTCTTGTGAGCTGCTGGTGCAATGCTGAAATACAGAGAGCGTATTGCTCTCCGCATTCAGCAAGGTCTTGGCGGACCTGATCCGCGCTGTTGGATCAGGCCTGCAAGACCTTTGATAAATAGGCCTCTAAGTTTGTAAATAAATTGAACAGATTGGAATCTAAAATTCGGTTTACTATGCAAGCTAATTACAGCCATATTAAATATTTAGTTGTAATTGCTATCAAAAGTGAGAATTGTCTAGTGGCAGATTTTTATCATAAAGAAACCTACAGGATAGGAATACCCTGTTACTAGACTCTAGCTTTCCACCCAAAGGGTTTTATTGGATAGTTTAGCTATTAACCAGTTCTCAAGGGTCAATAAAATTGTGAGTGCCCAACGTTGGAGGGCCTATGTGGAGAAAATAGAATCAGAAAATACATGACAATCCCCACTGCATCTGTGTATTGAACAAACAATAATTAAGTAACAGCCCTTATTTCTTTAACATCTCCCTCCCTATACATTCAGATTGTTACTATCTAAAAGGCAAACAAACTTACTAGATCATTGCTGTGTCAAATATCTTTGTAAATAAAGCATGACACAATATACGTCGTCACTCGGACAGCTCTCTACAGTTTTTCATTTGTTAGCAGTTTAGCTATGGGCGGATGTACAGTTTATAAAAAGCATCTATGGGTAGATTTATAAAGCTTCAACTGATAATGCGCTGGAAGTCCACATCAAAATTGACAGCAAATTGAATCCGCCGTAATTAACAAAACATCAACATCGTCAAATGTTGAAATGTGGTGACGTAATAAACACTCCCACGCGATTAATCCAACGCAGATCGATGCTTGTGTTATTTTGAGCGGAATATTGGATAATTCCGCCTCATATCTGACTTTTGAACCTCTTAGCAAGTTCGCTCGGCGTTTATTTCGACGCAGCGTACCTATCGTTTAAACCTCCACCTCAGAGGCCGCGAGTGCCATATAAATCAACGGGACTCTGAAAACACAGAAAAGGTTTGTAATACTTTGTAGACACTGATACAAATAAAACCAATACAAATCTTTTAAATCGTATTCTCGTTCTAAATCATATTTGGCAATGTTAATACACAGAAAGTTGTGATACTTTCGTAGACACTGATGCAAATAAAACCAATATAAATCTTATAATTTGCATTCTCTTTCTAAGTCATGTTTGGCAATGTTAATACACCACATTAATCTTCAATACACTCAGCAAATATTTTCCCACAAAGGATGGCAAGAGAATGAAAACCATTCTATACAAAAATACATGCAAATGTGTTTAAAATTGCATATTACTTCCCACAAAGGATAGCAAGAGAATGAAAACATTCCATACTAAAATACATGAAAATGTGTTAAAAATTGCATTTTACTCCCCACAAAGACAATGAAAACCATTCCATACAAAAATACATGCAAATGTGTTTAAAATTGCATTTTACTTCCCACAAAGGATAGCAAAACAATGAAAACCATGGCATGCAAAAAATGCATGCAAAATACATGCAAATGTGTTTTTAGAAATGTGTTTTAGAATTGCATTTTACTTCCCACAAAGGATAGCAAGACAATGACAACCATTCCATACAAAAATGCAACAATCAAGGCAAAAAAGCCTTGATGCAAAAATGCATGCAAATGTGTTTAAAATTGCATTCTCTTTATAATCAATGTTTGGCAATGTTAATACACCACATTGTTCTTTAATATTGGAGTCTAAAAACAACATAATCAATGACTAACCTTTTAAGCTTCCACAACGCTGCCATCTAAGAACGGAAAACTAGAGCTTACTCATGTGTGGGGCATAAGTAATTAAGGTAATTGCACAATCAATATCAAGCATACACCTGCATTTACAGCTGGTGAACTTGTCATCTGGGAGGTGCTTCCATACATAATGCCTTTAAAACAACAAATTTGTGCTCATATAATAACACATCCATGAAAAAAAACTGAAAACCTTCCATGTTATGTACTGGGTGTTGCAGAAGTAATTCAGTTAATTTCATCAATCAATATCAAGTGTCCACAGCTGGTTTTTAGCAATTTAACTTGTCATGTGGGAGGTGCTTACATACATGTTACCTTTTTAAAAAACACTTTGTGCTCGTATAATGAAGTAGAAATACAGAAAACCTGAAATTAATTTGTCTGTGATATAATGTTTGCCTAATAAGTTACAGCTGGAGAACTTGGCATTATAAAAAGGTGTTTCAATTGACACATACTTCATATCCTGATTAATTTACAATGGAGTTCATGAGATGAAGAGCAATATGGGTGATGATAGCTGCGGAGCGTCAAAGAAGGCGCCAGCAGGTGCCGTGCATTTTCCTGCCTAGGATTGGTCTCCATGCCCTCAGTGATCGAGAGGTGATCTGTCAATTTTGACTCAATAGGGCTTCTATTGAGAGGCTCTTTGTCAAAATCAAGGACTCTCTTGAAACCACTAACTGCAAGGACTAGGGCAATCCCTGGGATGGTAAAGTTACTATTGGTCCTCTATTTTTTGGCAATTGGATCATTCCAGGCTGTGACAAATCTAGGCATATGTATGAGCCAGGCAACCTTCTCCCATCATCTGAAGGTTGTCCTGAATGGCTTGCACCAACCTAGTCCATCATGTACTTTTCCCAAAAACACTGTGGCATGATGTCAAGCTACAGTTCTATAATCTAACTGGGTTGCCAAGAGTATTGGGGGGCCATAGACTGCATATACGTGTTGGTGCAGCCTCCCAAGGGAAGAGAGAACCATACTGGGACAGGAAGCACAACCACTCGCTGAATATCCAGGTCATCTGCGATGCCAGGTTAAGAATTATGAGCGGCCGGCTCTGGATTGCCTGGTTCTAGTCACGATTCCTTCATCCTCCGGAATTCATATATACGATCAGTCCCAGGAGGGACAATTGCCAGAGGGAATCCTAATAGGTAAATATCTCTTATAAATTTTCACATATGCATATCATAGATTTTATTCATTCTGATTGCTAATATCAATGCTCTATTTCTTTACGCAGGTGATTCTGGATAGTCTGTCTTCAGTGGCTGTTCAAACCCCTCACCAACCCAACAGAGTGAATGAGGTGCGCTACAACGAGACAAACATCGCCACACGGTCGGTTATTGAGCGCACCTTTGGCGTACTGAAGAGCCGTTGCCAATGCTTGGACACCTCCAGCAGGGTTCTTCAGTACACCCTCTCCAAAGTCTCTTTTATTTTCCTTATGTGCTATATGTTACATAATATTGCCATTAACGTGCCTGTAGATCTGGAGAGCTTAGATGTCTCCGAGTAGGATAATAATTTAGCTCCAGTACAGCTAAATGATGCAAGGAGAGTCCAAGCTCGATTTGACTATATTCAGGCCGTTTTTGGCCAATAATGTTGTCAGGATTGACTGTGTAACATACAGTAGTTGACTGTGTAACATACAGTAGTTTTATTTTTGTTATATTATTTTTCAATATTGCTTTTATTTCCAAAAGATGTTAATTTTGGTAATCTTGCAATTATTGACTTTAAAAGTTTGTCAATAAATATCTTGAAAATAAATATATTCAAATAAAGATTCTTTATTGTACACTTGACTTGTTTATCATTCAAGATTGTTTCCTGGATTGTCAAAATATATTTGTGCAGACATAAATCTCGAAAGATATATTAGTAACATGGTTTTCCTCTCTCATCTTTGTGAATGTTAAGGTGACAGCAAAGTCAAAATTACAGCTTCATGATTCAGAAAGGGCATTTAATTTTTTAAAAAAATTGTTTTTTTTCTTCAAATGTGTTTTGTTCTATTTTTATTCTTATTTGAAAGATACATCTAGTAGCCTAATATGCTAATATCTAAGTATTTGAAGGGTGCCTCTTATCACATGCTGTATTAATTGGTTTTCACAACAGGGGACTGCTATTTCATGTGAGGCTTATAGATAATATTGTAATCACGCACGTTGCTTTTAGCAGACAATGCACTAATTGGCTAATATGCAAGTCATTGATAATCATATATCATGTACTCAGAGGGCTGTCATGAGATGCTTAGATAGAATGTAATAAGAGGTCTAAAGGTATAGTAACGTGACATGAAACACAAAGTTTTCTTTCAGGGTAGAACATAAAATATTTAAGAAATAAGTTTCCAGTTTACTTCTACTATAAGTTTTGCATTTGTTGAAGGAGCAGCAATGCACAACTGGTTTATAAATGAACACATATGTAAGTCAATGACAATCAGTGTATATATATGCAGATAACAATCAGCAGATGGAAACTATATTCTTTTCTGCTCCAGAGATTACCTACATATCTTCTTCATCAAAGGATAACAAGAGAAGGAATGCAATTTTAAAACTAGAAGTAAATTAGAAAGTTCTTTCCAATCATATGCTATTTATGAAGCCTGAAAGAAAATATTAGTGATTCATGTCCCTTAAATCAAAGTGGGTTTTTTAATGCAAAACTGGTGAATGGCTATTAAAAGGGATTATCTATTCTGTTTATCAATAAAACCTTAGGTGTAGATTGACCATTTAAAGGTGACTGTGGTACACCCATTTTTTATTGTTTTAAAATATATGTAATCCCTTTATTAACCATTCCATAGTTTTCCTTAACCCAAAAAGTTTTTTTACATATATGATTATCTTTTATGTTGTCCGTCTGCAAACTCCCCCCCTTATTTTAGTTATTTTGACAGACTTGCATTTAGCCAATCAGTGCTGGATCCTAGGTAACTCCATGTGCGTGAGCACAGTGTTATCTATATAACACACATGAACAAACACCCTCTAATGTTGAAAAACTATAAAAATGCAGTCTTCAAGGGGCTTAGTAATTTGCATATGAACCTCCTAGCTTTAGCTTTCAACTAAGAATACCAAGAGAACAAAGAAGAAATGTTGCTAAAATTTCAATTTGAAATTTGGTTTAAAATTACAGGCCCTATCTGAATCATGAAATTTTATTTGGGACTAGACTGTCCCTTTACTAAACTGAGCAAAGTAGGAATCTTGTCCATGTCCATCTTGTTTTATCAACAATTTATTTAGAAAAAAAGGATTATGTAAATCAAATAAAAACAAATAAATAAATTTAGAAAATCATTTATTCTCTGAAATTCTTTGAATAATAAAAATAAATAAATACAAGCATTTTTTAATGCAATATAACAAAAAATAAAAACAAATATAGATGGGGAAAAGATATAAAAAAAGGATTTAAAGAAAATAATGCTCTAGGGGTTTGGTCCGCTTAGAGGCAGGGGGAGATTGTGGAGGCGATCTCTCCCTTGCAGCGGACCTCCCATGAAGCAACAAAAAATAAAATTTCTATTAAAATTCCTGTTGTCTTCGTCTGCCCTCTACCTACGCTCCAGCTCCCTCTGATCGATCGCTACCCTGGCCCTCTCTACTATTAACCTCTCCCTATCCCTTTCTGAATTTAATCTGTCCCTATCTATTATGACTTTTTTCCTTTCTAAAGCTAATCTTTCCCTGTCTATTACCAATCTCGCCCTATCTAACTCTAATCTGTCTCTAAATGAATGCCCCTCTCCAGTATCTGCCCCTGGACAGATAACCTTAATGCCCCATGCAGCTCCTGGTGATCTACCCTGTACTGCCGCCCCCAAAATCAGCAATTCTCTGATGGCAGCATCCTCATTAAGAGGCAGCTGTTCTGGGGCCAAATCAGCACGGCCAGGAGCTGCTCGCGCATGAGCAGCAGGAGCACCAGGGCCCAGAGCAGCAGGGGCAGCAGAGACAACTGAATAATATGTTTCCTGGGAGATTTCCTGTTCCTGTGATTCCTGAGATAAGATCTCTCCCAGCAACTCCTCCTGATCCTCATCGGTAGTTGCTCTTATCGCCCGAAGACAAACAGAAAGCTCCTCTTCAATATCCTGTTCCCGACCGGTATCTAAAGAAAAGGTAAAATGATAATATTGAAATCACACGTAATTTAAAGTGAAACATTAAAGGGACATTAAACACTAAATACATGCTAGATAGAATGATGCATTCAAAGAAAAGATTAGTCCATGACTAACATGTAGATGTATTTTTTAAAGTTTCATTAGTTGTTTAAAAAAGTGATAAAATAAGTGTAAAGTTTTAGTGTCTATAAAACACTGGGAGCTGCCATGTTGTAACCTGTGTTACCTTCTCTGCTGTGGGCCAATTAGGGACAGTTATACATAGGTCATTAGAGTGTGCAGCCAATGGCTGTGTGGAATATAACAGTGTTCTGCACTTCCATTTTTAACAGGAACTGAAAAGCTCACAATTTCAGAATGGAATTACAGGCAAAGAGGACAAAATAAATAATGAAAGTATATTGCAGAGTTGTTTTATATATAAAATTTATCATTTTATATTACCATCTCAAAGTGTTTAATGTCCCTTTAATGGCATATGACATTCAAAATGCAAATATCATGATTCATATAGATTTTGAATTTTAAATGCACTCTACACCAGTATATTTGTTGTTTAAAAAGATAGATAATCCCTTTATTACCCATTTCCCCAGTTTTGCATAACCAACACAGTTTATAATGATACACTTATTGCCTCTGTGATTAACTTGTATCTATGCATCTTCTGACAGCCCCCTGATCACATGACATTTTATTTATTATCTATTGAATTTCATTTTAGCCAATTAGTGTAGTGTCTTCCACAAGCCACGGGCGTGATCACAGTGTTATCTATATGGCCTACATGAACTAGCTATCCCTCTGTTGTTGAAAAGCAAATAAAAAAGCATGTGACAAGAGGCGGCCTTCAAGGGCTTAGAAATCATCATATGAGCCTTCCTAGGTTTAGTTTTCAACTAAGAATACAAAGAGAACAAAGCAAATTGGTGATAAAAGTTAAATTGTAAAGTTGTTTAAAACTACATGCCCTATTTGAAAAATTATTTTTTATTTGGACTTGACTGTCCCTTAAGATAACATTACCTATCTGGATCATGCATATTAAAATAAAGTGTCTCAATACACTTTTGAAAAAATCGTATTTTCTATAGGTGCTTTGTTCTCTTGGTATATTATTTTAAATTGTACGCTTAAAGGGATAGGAAAGTCAAAATTAAACTTGCAAGAATCAGATAGAGCATGTCATTTTAAGACACTCTAAAATCACTTCTATTATTAAATGTGTTTTGTTCTCTTGATATCCATTGTTGAAAATGAATACACACATATCCTACACTAGTCTGAGCTAGATGGTGGTTGGTGCCTGCACACATTTGTCTTATCTGATTAGCTAATTAGATGTCTTCAGCTAGCTGCTAGTCAAACACATAGGTAGCACTTCATTATTGTTTTAAATGTCACCAAACAATCAGCAAGCACTACACAGGTGATGATTCAAACATACTTCATTCTAAGCATTCTTTATTTTTCAAAAAAAGATAAGAGAAAGAATATGATTTTTTAATATGATAAAAAAAAAAATGCATGGTCTAGCTAAAGCATGAATGCTTTATTTTGACAAGACTATTCTTTCAGCTACTATTCAATCACAGATTATATCACCAATCAATGTATTTTAACAGTGATGTTTAATACTGTGATATTGTGGAGTTAGCCTATATAAACATTATGGTATTGACTGTTTCTTTCAAGTGAGCACACTTAAAACATTAATATTTTTTATTGTTTTTGTTACCTGTGGAGGATATGGAAGAGGTCAGAGGTTGTCCCAGAGCCCTTCGTACCTCAGCTAAATGAAAAAAATTTGTATAGATATATATACTGTATATATATATATATATATATATATATATATACATATAAATGTCTCCGCCGTAATAATATAATCAATCTATGTAAAAAATGGCAACACAGAAGATGTAGCATCAAAGTGTGATTCGATTTAATGAGTGAATAAAAATTAATGCAAAGAAATAGATCCTAAATTTGATACATAATCAGACAAAGATACATTAACCAAATATATAAACATAAAACATACTGGGTGTCCCCAGTTAGTAAGGAGCAAAAGATGGATGTCAGTCCAGGTAAGGAGCTAGTGGCCAATCCCATCAGCTTATGACAATCATGCGATGTGTAAACTTGTAAGCAAAACCATGGGTATGATAAGAATAGATGCAAGCAATAAAGCAAAAAGCAGTATACAGCTGTCCATGCAAATATAGCAGCGTGGTTTGTCACAAAGTGTAGCAGTTTCAAAACTAAAAAGCAATGCAGTTCATGCGCATATGACTGCGTGATGTGCAGAAAGATGTAAGCTTTGTGATTGATATGGCAGTTCATATATTCGGTTTGCCTTGGATAAAATGATATACATGAATTTAACTCTCCTCAGTGTAATCAAGCGTATGTATAGGGTTAACAGCACCGGCACTCCAGGGACCTGGGTCCGCCGGTGAATGACAACAATGTATTATAGTTATTTTTGGGGTAATTTGGTATGAGTTTACCCTAGTCTCATGCACTTATTATACTCATGAGATTTGGATTTTTTATTATTAGTGCTTATCCTCTAATATATTGTTTATATATATATATATATATATATATATATATATATATATATATATATATAGACAAAAATCCATTTTAAATCTATCAGATTCTTGTAAAGCACGGCTATTCACCCGTGAGGGTCTCAAGGTGCTAAGGGGAGCTGATCTAGTGTGAGGGCGCTAGTGGTTGTCATTCAGTTGAAGAGCCAGGTCTTGAGGTCCTTTCTGAACTTCGTTAGATCAGTAGCTTGTCTGAGGTGTATGGGCAGAGTGTTCCAGGTTTTGGCTGCCAAGTGCGGGAAGGATCTGCCTCCAGCCATGATTTTTCTTATTCGGGGGATGATTACGAGGGCTTGGTCTGACAACCGTAGTCATCTAGTAGGGGTGTAGAAGGTGACGCGGTGGTTTAAGTATCCAGGGCCGATGTTGTGGAGGGCTTTGAACGTGTGGGTGAGAAGCTTGAAGGTTATTCTTTTGTTAATGGGGAGCCAGTGAAGGTCTCGCAGGTGTTTTGAGGTGGGGGATTGGCAGGGGAGGTTGAGAATGAGTCTTGCCGAGGCATTTTGGATGCGCTGGAGTCTCTTTTGAAGCCTGATGGTGAGTTACCGTAGTCCAGTCTGCTGCTGACGAGTGCGTGGGTGACCACCTTTCGGGTGTCGGTGGGATCGATTTGAAGATCTTTTGCAGCAGGTGGAGTTTGTGGAAGCAGTTGGAGGAGACGTTGTTGATTTGTTGGTTCATGGAGAGTGAGGAATCGTTGATGAAGTCTAGATTTCGTGCATGGTCGGTGGGGGTTGGAGGGTGTCCGAGAGCTGTGGGCCACCAGGAGTTATCCCAGGCAGATGTGGTGGGTCCGAGGAGGAGGACTTTGGATTTGTCAGCGTTTAGTTTGAGGCAGTTGTTATTCATCCAAGCAGCGACTGCTGTCAGCCCTTCGTGGACGTTTCTCTTGGCGGTGGTAGGGTCTTTAGTGAGTGATATGATTAGCTGGGTGTCGTCGGCATAGGAAACGATGTTGAGGTTGTGATGTCGGGCGATGGCGGCGAGAGGGGCCATGTAGATGTGGAAGAGGATGGGGCTCAGCGAGGAGCCTTGGGGTACGCTGCAGCTGATTTCTGTGGGCTTGGATGTGAAAGGCGGGAGTATGACTTTCTGGGTTCTGCCGGTGAGGGAAGGAGGCGATCCATTCGAGTGCTTTGTCCTGGATGCCAACATCATGAAGTCTGGTGCGGAGGGTGTTGTGGGAGACAGTGTCGAACGCTGTTGAAAAGTCAAGGAGGATGAAGCCGGAGGTCTCTCCTCGGTCAAGCATGGTGCGGATGTCATCTATGGCGGCAAGAAGAGTGGTTTCCATGCTGTGGTTGCTCCTGAAACTGGATTTGAAGGGATCCAGGGTGTGGTTGGTTCAATGAGTTGTGAGTTGATGGCCTTCTCTATGACTTTGGCCTGAAAAGGGAGCAGCGAGATAGGGCGGTAGTTCTTAGGATCTTTGGGGTCTGCGGAGGGCTTCTTCAGCAGGGATTTTACCTCAGCATGTTTCCATTTTTCCGGGAAGGTGACAGTCTCGATGGAGCAGTTAATTGTGCGGCGGAGTTCGGGAGCAATGGAGTTGCCCACCTTGTTGAATATGTGGTGTGGGCATGGGTCCAAGGGTGCTCCAGAGTGGATTGATCTCATGATTTTGAGGGTGTTATCTGTAGTGAGGGGGTTCCAGCAGTTTTGAGTGGGAAGGGTGGTGGTTTGTTTGGGAGGGGGGTCGATGGGGGTGGGTGTGGAGGCGGTGGCGGGGTAGTTCTGTGAGAAGCTGTTGTAGATGTCGACAATCTTGGGGTGGAAATATTTGGCGAGGGTGTTGCAGAGGTCCTGGGAGGGATGTTGTTGTTGTTGCTGTTGGGTTTTGAGAATTCCTTGATGACAGTGAACAGTTCCTTGCTGTTGTTGAAGTTGGTGTTGATTCTGTCTTGGATGGATGTCTTTTTGGTGGTTTTGATGAGGTGGTGGTGGGTTGTGATGGCTTTTTTGTAGGCTGTTTTGTCTGTGGTGGACTTGCTGGATGTCCAGGTCCTTTGCAATCATCTGCAGTGTCGTTTGGAGTCCTGGAGGGCCAGGGTGAACCAGCTGGCCTTCTTGGTGGATTGGCGGCTGGACATTGTCTTGAGGGGGGCTAGTGTGTTGGCGCAGTTTGTGACCCAGTGGTGGAGGTAGCGGGCAGAGGAGTTGACGTCCATGGAGGTGGCTGGAGGGGACTTGTTCAGGACGAAGTGTAGTTGGTCTTCAGTGATGTTGTTCCAGTTTCTGCAGAGGGGATAGTATTGTTGGAGGTGTGCGGTGGGTTTGTTGAAGGAGAAACTTATGCAGTGGTGGTCGGTCCACTGGAGTTCGGAGATGTGGTTAACTGAGATGTGGTTGCCTACGGAGAATATAGGGTCAAGGGCTACGTGGGTTGGGGAGGCTACGAGTTGCTTGATGCTGATCATTTCAAGGTTTCTAGGAGGTTGTTGGTGTTGTGGTCATTGAGGTGAAAATTTAGGTCACCCAGGAGGATGTAGTCTGTTTAGGCAAGGGCATGGGGCACAATGAGGTCGGTGATGGAGTCAAAGAAGGTGGGGCGGGGTCCGGGAGGTCTGTAGATGAGGGAGCCGCGGAGGGTAGTGTTGGAATTGACCTGGATCTTGAAGTATAGGTGTTCCAGGTCTGGAGGGTGGTGTTTGGAGCTGGTTGTGACATGGAGGGATTGTTTGTAGACGATGGCGATACCTCCTCCCGGTCGGTTGCAGCGGTCCTTGTGGGAGATAGTCTTTATTTTTTAAATATTTCTATGCTTAAAGGGACAGGAAACACCAAAATCTTTTTTTTTCAGGAATTGGATAGACAATACATTTTTATGCGACATTCCAATTTCCTTACATTATAAACTTTGCGTTGTACTCTTGTTATCCTTTGCAGAACGAACATTACTGCACTACTGTCATCAAGATAAATACATCTAGTCAGCCAATCACAAAAGACAAATTGTGCAGTCAACAATCCGCATCATCTCCACTAGTGTAGGATATATATATATTATATATATATTATTTTTAATAGGTTGTTATTTTCATCAGAAGAATACAATCTCCATGCATTTCAGCTTCAGAAACATTACAGAAAACATAGCACATGGATCTAATATTGACATACATCTTTATATGTTCACAGATTTATCAAGGCCAACAGGGAAGATACCGAGATACATCCTGCCGGTGTCTATGGCCACACCTAGGAGCAACCGCTCCTCCCCACTGCTGCCACTGATTCTTTTGGTCAATCCATGGGAGGATGAGTCAGGGACTGATTCAGATGTCCCTGATACCCAAGGTAATTTTACATTAAAAGAACATGTTTGCAGTATTTACCACAAAAGAGTGAGTTTGAAAGAAGTTGTTTCATGATGCAGGTTAATGTAAGGGATTGTGCTTTTGATTTAACATATTTGATTTATTGCATCATGTTGTCATAACAGTCTACAGCAATGATGAGTATAATCTTGGACTTTTCACATAATCCTCATCCTAACAATGATTTGTGTTTGTGCTTCATCTCTGACAGCTGAGAGTGATGAATCAGTGGACATGGATCCTGTCCCAGCCATGTCGCCATAAATGGCAGATGACGAGGTGGCTGTTGCAGAATGTAAGAAATAATCATATTATGTTTTAACATTTCTATCTTGATAATTAATTGGTACAACATATCTTATTTTGGTTTTTTTATAGATGAAGATCGGTGGATATAGACTGACACCATTATCCCCCATTTATTTTCCCAACTGGCTGAGAGCCATGATAATGTTGTTGGGAACATCAGAGACATACAGGAGGCACTACGGGACTTTTTTTTTGTTTTGTTTTTTTTGTTTTATAGTTTTTTTATTTTAATATTTTAAAAATCAGTTAAAAATGTTTAAAATAAAAAATAAAATATAAATTATAGTGTTGCAGTATTCCTTTACGTATTCTTTTGAAAAACAAAATATATGTTGAATTATTTGATATATATTTGATAGCTCTTAATTCTTTTGCTATCGTTTAATGAAGAGCATATGTAAATAAACTATGTAGCTGCTGATTGATGGCTGCACAGATGACTAATGTGATTGGCTTGCACATGTGCATTGCCATGTATATTACATAGGATATCTGAGGAATAATAAAAGTGAAAATGATTGATGTTGCTTGATATTGTCTTGTCTATCTGCATAATGAAATCACATATATGAGTTTGATGTCCCTTTAAGCTCTGAACTAACATTCTATGAAATTTAACAAATAATTGACTAATGCTTCACATTACATTTTATATTTTCACTTATTACTGACCTGAATAATAATATATTTACAATATCTACAAATGGTGGTATCAATTAATACAGAGATATGAAAGACAACATTGTTTTAATCAAACATTGCAATATTGAGAGACATGTAAACATGTTTTTAAAAATTGACATAATAAATAAATATTAACATATATATAGAGATAGATATAGATATATCAATATATTTTTAAATATATATATATATACTGTATATATACATATATTTAGATATATTTATATTTACATATGATATATATTATAGTAGTATATATATATTAGTTTATATATATATATATATATATATATATATATATATATATTATATATATATATATATATATATATATCTCAATTTGCCGGTAGCCCAGCACTCCATCCTCCAGTGTGTACTCACTGGTTGAATCCAGCCTGTTGTCTGGGAAGTCGGCTCATATGCCGTCGTAAGCGATTTTGATCGCTACTTATTAGTAAACATTTTTATCTTGAGAAAGGCCCACATTGGGGCAGAAATGTCGACAATTCTATTGTTATAACCTTTTGGAAATAAAATTACACTGTCTTGCTTGAAAAAAGTCCTGTGAGTGCCCTCCTTCTATAAGAAAGTATATATATATATATATATATATATATATATATGTGTGTGTGTGTATATATATATATATATATATATATATATATATATACAGTATATATATATGTGTGTATATTGGAAGATATATGTACAATTGTATGAATAAAGTTGCAATAAGAAGACTAAAATGTCTTCATTTGATAGACATTCAGGGTAAATAATTTGATACATAAGGATATTCGCAACATCAATGGCTCTTATTTATCAACAGTCCGATGCTCATCGCTGCGGACTTGACGGGCGTGTTTTTGACAGACTTTTTGATAAATAAGGTTGTCGAATTTAGACTCGCGGCAGCGGTGAGCGTACCAGACATAGCCATAAGTATTGCTATATACGTAATAGGTCCTATGACTATCCACCCACCCACTACCACTTTATTGGCCAAATTCCCTATTTGTGAGAGAGGTGCTAAGTATGTAAACAAACACACATGGCTAGTAAAAGTGCGGCCGTGCGTGTCAATAAACAAATACACTATGAGCAACCATGCATGGTACACAATTGTTTCTAAGAGAAAATATATATCTAAAGGATAATGCCCCTAAGCTTAGGAGAATAGCAAAGGTCCCCAAAACTGACTATACCATAGGGTAGACTCCAATAAGAAAAAAGAAGATTGAGGAGCACTTGAAAATTAAAACATCATTTTTATTTGATCCATTAAAAAGGATGATGTTAGAACAATGTTAAAAGAACATTGTTATCATGTTGATGTCAGCTACCCAGCTCATGCGTTTCGGGTTTTAACCCGTAATCATAGCTGTGAATTACCAAATGCACCTTACTTGAATAAAAAGAACACCCTTCATTCTGATAGGTTAAAACACAATTTGACATCAAACACTATATACCTGTGAGCTAATGGTTGTCTATGGCAACCATACCGGTATACATACTATTAACATATTCCATTTGAACATAACATCTGAAGATCCCATTGTATATTACAAACATTTTCTGTGATTCAAAGCATATTCTAATTAATCAAGGAAATCAAGGAAAAAAACCCTATTAAGAGAATAGGGAAATGTATGCTCTTTGTACACATACCTACCCCTCTGAGGAAGCATAGAAGTGAAACGCGACTGCGTCAGGGGCTTTGTGCTTATTTTAACTGCACTCTGTTAATTTCAGACTATCTACTAATTGATATTTTTATCTGTCGCTGTAACATTTGTTGTAACATTTGGGGCATATTGTGGGAAGGATGGGGAAGGTATATATAGCAAATTTAGTGTAAAAAAAGTGGCTTATCTACCCTAATATAGGGCAATACAGGACACAGTTCCTAAATAGAGGCTCTTACATTTACCTAATATCGTTGAGTTTTTACCCTCCTCTACATATGTGATAGACAACCTAAAATCAGCAACTTGACACAAAAAAGGGAAGTTGTTTTGGCACTACACAAATTAAAAGGAATGCCCTATTATAGAAATGAGCTTGGGCTAGCGTGCTTGTGCAAAAAAGCTAGAATTTACAAAGTAATGTTGAGTAGAAAGAGGAGTCTCCTAAACACAGAAGCAATGGCGAAAAACTCTAAAAACCAAGTCCAAGTTTGTACCTTCTAGTAATATTTGCCCTAACATTGAGGTATTTAATCAGATTGTATGCAATCAAGTTAATAAATTGGTAGGGCACTCCAAATATCACAATCTATCCCTACAAGAAAGGAAGGCCTTAAAAGAATTAGAATCTTGGGATGACGTTATCATCAGGAATGCAGATAAAGGCGGCAACATAGTGATCTGGCCCAAAGAAATGTATGTAAATGAAGCGATCTCGCAATTGAAAAATAAAAATTGTTATAAAGAGTTATGGGGGAATCCAACTATCGAATTTCAACAACAATACAATAGGTTAATAGAGTAGGCAAGACAAAGTGGCCTAATCTCGAGTAAGGAAAATACATTTCTTGAAGTCTGCAATCCTAAAACCTCAACATTCTATTTAATTCCCAAGATACACAAGAACAGCCAAGTACCCCCAGGCAGGCCAATTGTTTCTGGGAATGAGAACCTTACTGAACGAGCAAGTCAGTATGTTGACCAAAGATTAAGACCTTTTCTTACCCAGCTCTCTTCTTATATCAGGGACACCATGGAGGTCCTCCAATTAATTAAAGACATCAACATCGCTGAATCTGCATGGCTGGTAACTGCAGACGTTGAGTCTTTATATACTAGTATTAATCACGATCTTGGATTGAATGCTGTTCAATATTTTTTGAATATGTCAACTGATGAAAGTACCGAACATAATCAATTTATAATTGATTTACTTAAATTTGTTCTCACTAAGATTTTTTTCCTTTTTTATAATAAGTACTATCTACAAACACAAGGCACAGCCATGGGCACAGCCTGTGCACCCACCTATGTCAATCTGTTTCTTGGCTGGTGGGAACAAACATCTGTGTTTCTGATACTAATGATCTATTTACTAACAATATCCCTTTGTGGATTCGTTACATCGACAATATTCTGTTTCTGTGGGAAGGCACAGAGGTAGACAGATTTATTTCTGAGCAAATTGAATCAAAACAACCTTAACATCAAATTAACCTATCAAAAGAGATATCACCTTTCTTGACCTTTGTATTAAAAAAGAACAAGATGGTTCATTAAGTTCAGACTTATTCAGAAAAGAAACAGTGACTAATAATGTCTTATTTGCAACTAGCGCACACTCTCCAACTACAACCAAGTCTCTACCAATAGGTGAATTCTTAAGACTAAGAAGAAATTGCTCAAATGATAATACCTTCAGAGAAAGGGCAGTAGAGCTTGAAAATAGATTATTACAGAGAAACTATAGTAAAAGATGTATTCGGAATGCAAAAAGATGAGCCTTAATGACTCCTAGATCGGAATTACTGAAAGTCAAAAACAAAATCCCAGACAATAAGACTCGTCTGGTATTGACATATAATCAACAAACCAAGGAAACTGTTAACATAATACAAGAAAACTGGCATATACTACAAGCTGACCCAGAATTGAAAGAGTTAATTGGGGATAAAGTCCAAGTCAGCTATAGACATGCAAGAAACCTTAAAGGCATTTTAAGTCCCAGCCATTTTGTCAACAAAAGTGCTAAATTAAAAAAAGTGGAAAATGGATCTTTCCCATGCGGCACCTGTTCATCATGTAGTCACATGATTAAGTTAAAATCTATAACCGAGAGATTCTGTTCAAAACATACTATTAAAAATTACATCAGTTGTAACTCTATGGGTGTCATATATGCCCTTCAGTGAACATAACCAAAAATCTATATAGGCATGATCTCCAGAAAGTTACACACAAGAGTTATGGAACACCTATGCAACATACGTAATGCTCCCAGCGATATGTCTAAAAACAAAAAAATCACATCCGTAGCTTCACATTTTTATACATACCACCAATCACAGACATCAGACTTAAAATGCTATGGTATACAAAAAGTGTCATTAGGTTTAAGGGGAGGAGATCTGGAAAATGCATTACTAAAAGCAGAAACTAGATGGATATATCTGATGGACAGTGTATACCCGAAAGGAATGAACGAACAGAATAATTATTCAATGTTTCTCTAATTCCATAAACTTACATTATATAACAGAAGAAAAAAGAATATTGAAAATATATCATATTTCCCACTTTATTCAATAGAATTTATTTTTTAGTTTTCTACAATATCACACCTATACAGGGAGTGCAGAATTATTAGGCAAGTTGTATTTTTGAGGATTAATTTTATTATTGAACAACAACCATGTTCTCAATGAACCCAAAAAACTAATTAATATCAAAGCTGAATATTTTTGGAAGTAGTTTTTAGTTTGTTTTTAGTTTTAGCTATTTTAGGGGGATATCTGTGTGTGCAGGTGACTATTACTGTGCATAATTATTAGGCAACTTAACAAAAAACAAATATATACCCATTTCAATTATTTATTTTTACCAGTGAAACCAATATAACATCTCAACATTCACAAATATACATTTCTGACATTCAAAAACAAAACAAAAACAAATCGGTGACCAATATAGCCACCTTTTTTTGCAAGGACACTCAAAAGCCTGCCATCCATAGATTCTGTCAGTGTTTTGATCTGTTCACCATCAACATTGCGTGCAGCAGCAACCACAGCCTCCCAGACACTGTTCAGAGAGGTGTACTGTTTTCCCTCCTTGTAAATCTCACATTTGATGATGGACCACAGGTTCTCAATGGGGTTCAGATCAGGTGAACAAGGTGGCCATGTCATTAGATTTTCTTCTTTTATACCCTTTCTTGCCAGCCACGCTGTGGAGTACTTGGACGCGTGTTGATGGAGCATTGTCCTGCATGAAAATCATGTTTTTCTTGAAGGATGCAGACTTCTTCCTGTACCACTGCTTGAAGAAGGTGTCTTCCAGAAACTGGCAGTAGGACTGGGAGTTGAGCTTGACTCCATCCTCAACCCGAAAAGGCCCCACAAGCTCATCTTTGATGATACCAGCCCAAACCAGTACTCCACCTCCACCTTGCTGGCGTCTGAGTCGGACTGGAGCTCTCTGCCCTTTACCAATCCAGCCACGGGCCCATCCATCTGGCCCATCAAGACTCACTCTCATTTCATCAGTCCATAAAACCTTAGAAAAATCAGTCTTGAGATATTTCTTGGCCCAGTCTTGACGTTTCAGCTTGTGTGTCTTGTTCAGTGGTGGTCGTCTTTCAGCCTTTCTTACCTTGGCCATGTCTCTGAGTATTGCACACCTTGTGCTTTTGGGCACTCCAGTGATGTTGCAGCTCTGAAATATGGCCAAACTGGTGGCAAGTGGCATCTTGGCAGCTGCACGCTTGACTTTTCTCAGTTCATGGGCAGTTATTTTGCGCCTTGGTTTTTCCACACGCTTCTTGCGACCCTGTTGACTATTTTGAATGAAACGCTTGATTGTTCGATGATCACGCTTCAGAAGCTTTGCAATTTTAAGAGTGCTGCATCCCTCTGCAAGATATCTCACTATTTTTGACTTTTCTGAGCCTGTCAAGTCCTTCTTTTGACCCATTTTGCCAAAGGAAAGGAAGTTGCCTAATAATTATGCACACCTGATATAGGGTGTTGATGTCATTAGACCACACCCCTTCTCATTACAGAGATGCACATCACCTAATATGCTTAATTGGTAGTAGGCTTTCGAGCCTATACAGCTTGGAGTAAGACAACATGCATAAAGAGGATGATGTGGTCAAAATACTCATTTGCCTAATAATTCTGCACTCCCTGTGTGTGTCATTTCCTCCCCCCCCCCCCCCTTCTCTCCTCCAGCATTTTTTGGAGTGTACACATTTCATATTATTCTAATTACTTATATTTTTTGTCCACACCATGTTTTTCACTTTTCTTTATTGTGCTTTTTTTATGCACAGTTATCTCCACACATATACGTTAATCCTCATCCTCATTTGAGTTTACACATTTAATTAATGTAATACACGTAATTCAGTGTTGCTCTTATCCTTCATGTCGCAACACTTTGTCCAGACATTTATTAATTGAATTACTTGTCACTTTTTGTTCTCCCTTTTCACTTTCTCTTATTATAAATTTCATTCACCTTTTTTTCAATTTGTACCACTCACTATATACACTTTAATGTTAGCAATGCATATTATAAAACACACTTTAACTCCTTCTATTAGTTTCATCTATCTTTTTCTTTAATTGAAATAATGTGGCATATGCAACCAATAATTTATATAAGATAATCTTTGTTTTATCAGTCATTCACATTATATATGCATTAAATTTATTATAAAAATTGTATTTTCCCTGTTTATCAAATATCACATTGACGAGACTGCTGCCTAGTGTAATTTCATGTAATTTTCTGTTCCTTCCGTTTGCACTTATTAACTCTTATCACGTAGGCATATGCTCGTCAAGCACTGTATACACTTTAGCACAGAGTAGCGCATATTCAGTGCTACATTGGGGGGTAGTTATCAAGCCGTCTACTTTTCTGGCTTCGCCGGCCCAATACGCCCGCCTAAGCTCGCCTCACATCGCCGCAGCGGACCAGAAAAAGTATGCCTAAGTTATCAAATAAAGCTGTCAAAAAGCCGCGGGGCGATGAGCAGCGGACTGTGACAGTTATCACTCATCCGATCTCGCTGCCCTTCGGCTTTTTCCCAGCTTTATTGCTAGCCTGTCACTAAGCACTCACACTAAACTACACTGTTCTATCCCTATACCGGCGCCCCCGGAGCCCCCGCAACTAAATCAAGTTATTAACCCCTAAACCGCCGCTCCTAGACCCTCTCGCAACTCTGATAAATGTATTAACCCCTAAACCGCCGCTCCCGGACACCGCTGCCACCTACAGTATACCTAGTAACCCCTATCCTGCCCCCCCTACACCGTCGCCCTCTATTATAAAATTATTAACCCCTATCCTGCTGATCCCGCACCTCTCCGCAACTAAATAAATAGTTTAACCCCTAAACCGCCGCTCCCTGAACCCGCCGCAACCTATATTAAACCTATTAACCCCTATCCTGCCCCCCCTACACCGTCGCCACCTATAATAAATTTAATAACCCCTAATCTGCCCCCCCTACACCGTCGCCACCTATAATAAATTTATTAACCCCTAATCTGCCCCCCACTACAACCGCCGCCACTGTAATAAAATTATTAACCCCTAAACCTAAGTCTAACCCTAACCCTAACGCCCCCCTAACTTAAATATTAATTAAATAAATCTAAATAAATTAACTCTTATTAACTAAATGAATCCTATTTAAAACTAAATACTTATCTTTAAAATAAACCCTAATATAGCTACAATATAAATAATAATTATATTCTAGCTATCTTAGGATTTATTTGTATTTTACAGGCAACTTTCAATTTATTTTAACCAGGTACAATAGCTATTAAATAGTTATTAACTATTTAATAGCTTACCTAGCTAAAATAAAGAGAAATGTACCTGTAAAATAAATCCTAACCTAAGTTACAATTACACCTAACACTACACTATACTTTAATAAATTATTCCTATTTAAAAATAAATACTTACCTGTAAAATAAACCCTAAGATAGCTACAATATAATTAATAATTATATTATAGCTATCTTAGGATTTATATTTATTTTACAGGTAACTTTGTATTTATTTTAGCTAGTTAGAATAGTTATTAAATAGTTATTAACTATTTAATAACTACCTAGCTAAAAGAAATACAAAATTACCTGTAAAATAAATCCTAACTTAAGTTACAATTAAACCTAATACTACACTATCATTAAATTAATTAAATAAACTACCTACAAAAAACTACAATTAAATACAATTACATAAACTAACTAAAGTACAAAAAATAAAAAAGCTAAGTTACAAAAAATAAAAAAATAAGTTACAAACATGTTAAAAATATTACAACAATTTTAAGCTACTTACACCTAATCTAAGCCCCCTAATAAAATAACAAACCCCCCAAAATAAAAAAATGCCCTACCCTATTCTAAATTAAATACATTTCAAAGCTCTTTTACCTTACCAGCCCTTAAAAGGGCCATTTGTGGGGGCATGCCCCAAAGAAAACAGCTCTTTTGCCTGTAAAAGAAAAATACAACCCCCCAAACATTAAAACCCACCACCCACATACCCCTAATCTAACCCAAACCCCCCTTACAAAAACCTAACACTAATCCCCTGAAGATCATCCTACCTTTAGTTGTCTTCACTCAGCCGAGCCACCGATTGAACTGAAGAGGACATCCGGAGCGGAAGAAGTTAATCCTCCAAGCGGCGCTGAAGAAATCTTCCATCCGATGAAGTCATCATCCAGGCGGCGCTGAAGAAAAGTCTTCGATCCGGCCGATGTCATCTTCAAAGAGGCGCTGAAGAGGTCTTCTATCCGGGCGAAGTCATCTTCCAAGCCGGGTCTTGAATCTTCCTTCCGCCGACGCGGAACCGCCTTCTTCACCGACGGACTACGACGAATGACGGCTCCTTTAAGGGACGTCATCCAAGATGGCGTCCCCTCAATTCCGATTGGCTGATAGGATTCTATCAGCCAATCGGAATTAAGGTAGGATCCAATCAGCCAATCAGATTGAGCTCGCATTCTATTGGCTGATCGGAAAAGCCTATAGAATGCGAGCTCAATCTGATTGGCTGATTCCATCAGCCAATCAGATTTTTCCTACCTTAATTCCGATTGGCTGATAGAATCCTATCAGCCAATCGGAATTGAGGGGACACCATCTTGGATGACGTCCCTTAAAGGAGCCGTCATTCGTCGTAGTCCATCGGTGAAGAAGGTGGTTCCGCGTCGGCGGAAGGAAGATTCAAGACCCGGCTTGGAAGATGACTTCGCCTGGATAGAAGACCTCTTCAGCGCCTCTTTGAAGATGACATCGGCCGGATCGAAGACTTTTCTTCAGCGCCGCCTGGATGATGACTTCATCGGATGGAAGATTTCTTCAGCGCCGCTTGGAGGATTAACTTCTTCCGCTCCGGATGTCCTCTTCAGTTCCATCGGTGGCTCGGCTGAGTGAAGACAACTAAAGGTAGGATGATCTTCAGGGGATTAGTGTTAGGTTTTTGTAAGGGGGGTTTGGGTTAGATTAGGGGTATGTGGGTGGTGGGTTTTAATGTTGGGGGGGGTTGTATTTTTCTTTTACAGGCAAAAGAGCTGTTTTCTTTGGGGCATGCCCCCACAAATGGCCCTTTTAAGGGCTGGTAAGGTAAAAGAGCTTTGAAATGTATTTAATTTAGAATAGGGTAGGGCATTTTTTTATTTTGGGGGGGTTTGTTATTTTATTAGGGGGCTTAGATTAGGTGTAAGTAGCTTAAAATTGTTGTAATATTTTTAACATGTTTGTAACTTATTTTTTTATTTTTTGTAACTTAGCTTTTTTTATTTTTTGTACTTTAGTTAGTTTATGTAATTGTATTTAATTGTAGTTATTTGTAGGTAGTTTATTTAATTAATTTAATGATAGTGTAGTATTAGGTTTAATTGTAACTTAAGTTAGGATTTATTTTACAGGTAATTTTGTATTTCTTTTAGCTAGGTAGTTATTAAATAGTTAATAACTATTTAATAACTATTCTAACTAGCTAAAATAAATACAAAGTTACCTGTAAAATAAATATAAATCCTAAGATAGCTATAATATAATTATTAATTATATTGTAGCTATCTTAGGGTTTATTTTACAGGTAAGTATTTATTTTTAAATAGGAATAATTTATTAAAGTATAGTGTAGTGTTAGGTGTAATTGTAACTTAGGTTAGGATTTATTTAACAGGTACATTTCTCTTTATTTTAGCTAGGTAAGCTATTAAATAGTTAATAACTATTTAATAGCTATTGTACCTGGTTAAAATAAATTGAAAGTTGCCTGTAAAATACAAATAAATCCTAAGATAGCTACAATATAATTATTATTTATATTGTAGCTATATTAGGGTTTATTTTAAAGGTAAGTATTTAGTTTTAAATAGGATTCATTTAGTTAATAAGAGTTAATTTATTTAGATTTATTTAATTAATATTTAAGTTAGGGGGGCGTTAGGGTTAGGGTTAGACTTAGGTTTAGGGGTTAATAATTTTATTACAGTGGCGGCGGCGTAGTGGGGGGCAGGATAGGGGTTAATACATTTATTATAGGTGGCAACAGTGTAGGGGGGCAGATTAGGGGTTAATAAATTTATTATAGGTGGCGACGGTGTAGGGGGGGCAGGATAGGGGTTAATACATTTAATATAGGTTGCGGCGGGTTCAGGGAGCGGCGGTTTAGGGGTTAATACATTTATTATAGTTGCAGTGGGCTCCGGGAACGGCGGTTTAGGGGTTCATATGTATAGAGTAGCTTGCGGTGGGCTCCGGGAGCGGCGGTTTAGGGGTTAATACATTTATTATAGTTGCGGTGGGCTCCGGGAGCGGCGGTTTAGGGGGTAATACATTTATTTAGTTGCGGCGGTGTAGGGGGGGACAGATTAGTGGTGTTTAGACTCGGGGTACATGTTAGGGTGTTAGGTGTAGACAGCTCCCATAGAAATCAATGGGATGTCTGTCAGCAGCGAACTTGTACTTTCGCTATGGTCAGACTCCCATTGATTCCTATGGGATCCGCCGCCTCCAGGGGTGGCGGATTGAAAACCAGGTACGCTGGGCCGTAAATGTGCTGAGCGTACCTGCTAGTTTTTTGATAACCAGCAAAAGTAGTGAGAATGTGCCGCACTTGTGTGCGGAACATCTGGAGTGACGTAAGAATCGATCTGTGTCGGACTGAGTCCGGCGGATCGATGCTTACGTCACAAAATTCTACTTTTGCCGGTC
Organism: Bombina bombina; assembly: GCF_027579735.1. NCBI lineage: Eukaryota > Metazoa > Chordata > Amphibia > Anura > Bombinatoridae > Bombina > Bombina bombina. The sequence continues at coordinate 1,293,441,832 of NC_069500.1, read as the reverse complement.
TCGAGCCTTTGATAACTAAGGCGTATCAGCCTCGCCACAAATACGCTGCGGAATTCCAGCGTATTTGAGGTTGACGGCTTGATAACTAGGCCCCATTGTCTCTTTATTACATAGAATTGATGTCCTGATTTCTGTTTGTTTTAGGCGTAATTGAAGATCTTTATTCACATATCTCAGATATAACTTCATATCCTCTAATTCTCAGAAGTACTATAGTACCTCCCCTTATTCTGACAGCTATACACCACTCTAGCTTTTGTCTTGTAGCCTGTGGATTGGTGGAGAATCCCAGAAGAGGCGGTGGCTAAGCTTTAAAAGCCCTGTGACGCCGGCGTGCGTTACCTTTTGAAAAGGCCGATATTGTAACGGCAAAACATGTTAAGGGAGGGCAGTTAATATGCCCAACTGTTTGTAACTTTATTTTAACTTAGCATGGAAATTCTAAACTCCTACATAACTGCTGTGACAACCTTATAGAGGCAGCATTAGATGGTGCCAATTGGCATTCATTATAGACTATTGTTCTACCTTACGTTACATTAGATGGTGCCAATTGGCATTCATTATAGACTATTGTTCTACCTTACATTACATTAGATGGTGCCAATTGGCATTCATTATAGACTATTGTGCTACCTTACATTACATTAGATGGTGCCAATTGGCATTCATTATAGCCTATTGTTCTACTTTACGTTACTTGTAAAAACTCAGCGTAGCAACTGTAATATCTTGCACACTTGACAAACAAACAGGAGTGCTAATTCAATACAATAGCGGCATCGCTTATCTATCATATATATTGCATTACAGGAAAGCAGCGTATATATCCCACGAGTTTAAACTAGTATGTCAACAACTCTGCCTCTCCAGTATATATTGTGTACACTGTTTAACTTACTTTAAGGAGTAAAGGCAATTCAGCCAAGTGATATATTTTTTTACGTTACCCTCTATGGGGATTTAGTGAATACTTGAGGTTGCTTTAGTGATAAGAGATACAAGTTCAGTAATTTAAATCAGTGTAATAACGATAGTGTAACAAGTCAATATACCCTAGTGATTATTTACATGTTACTTCTTCTGGGAATTTAGTGAACATTCCCAATTGCTTAGGTGACATGAGATATAAGTCTAATAATTTAAATCAGTGCAATTACGATAACGCTCTTTGACTATATGGTCACAGTTACTTACTTGTAACATTATACAACTAGCAATTACACGATTAGGGTATATTAAGCTAGATATGGTGAATGGTTATATCCATAAACATAACTATCGTACATACATGATTCTTATACTATAGAATATACTTTGAACAGTAGAATTAAGACCTAGTAACGCTACTCATAGCTAATTTCAAATAAAGTCACTTATATGTAATCTCTCAGTTCAGAGCAAGCACAAATTTCATTTGTGTTCATATAAGGATAAATGATTTATAATATATCCTCACAACTAATGAAATAGATATCTCAAATAATAAACTGTGTACAAGGATAAATTCAATTGATTTAGCTTTAATTTTACTAAACATTTTTAGATTCCTAAGGAGAAAATGCAATACGGCCAAGTGATTTTTTATATGTCATCTTCCATGGGGATTTAGTGAATACACGTGGCTGTTCCAGTGACAGGAGATATAATTGTAGTATTATAAATCAGTGTAATAATGATAATGCAATAAGGCAACATAACCAAGCAATATTTTATTTGTTACTTCTTTTGAGAATTTAGCCAATACTCCTTGTTACTTAAGTGACATAAGACATTGGTTCAATAATTCAAGTCAGTGTAATAACGATCCCTTCATTATATGGTCACAGCTACTTACCTGCAACACTACATTATTAGTAATTACACAATTAAGGTATATTAACCTAGATATGATGAATGGTCAGATTGTAAAATATAACTGCTGTATATATATGATTTCTACACAAAAATTTATTTTGAACAGTAGAATTATGACCTAGTAACACTATTTATAGCCACCTATGAATCAAGTCACTTTTATGTAATCCTTTGGTTTAGAACGAGTGTAATCTCATCAGTGATTGTATCAAGTCAAACAATGCAGAACAGATTCTCTCCACTAATGCAACAGATATCCCAAATAATAAGCCGAATATAAGGACAATTTCACTTGATTTAACTTCAATCCAAACAAACATTTTTTTACTTATAATTTTGGCTTACTCCTTATAACAATTGTGACCCCACGTATATGATTACGAACTTACCGGTAATAAGGACTAGCACTATCTTATCGCTTAAGACTATATATACGTTGAATACAAATTGTATTCAAGTCTGGTCATTATTCAGACTTCATTCTTCTAGTCTTTTGTAGATTTGCTTTGGTTTCCATCGTGCTGTTACATTAGATATATAATATATATTCACACAGTTATTTATTATCTAGATACAGTATTGACAAATGTCCCACTAATTTATCATGAGTTTAGAACTTTCCACGTGTTTTTAAATTTTGTTTGTGTTTTTTTAACATACGTGTCAATAAAAGTTATATTTTAATTTTGCACTAGCACCCGCCCTCTGAAACAGTATAATTTACATTACAGGGAGACAGCAGTGCTATCTAGTGCAAACCTTCTGTGTTTAGGAGACTCCTCTTTCTCCTCAACATTACTTTGTAAATTCTAAAATCAGCAACATTGAAGCACTTTATACAAGTCATAGTTACAGAGTTGTGTTTTTAACTATTTTTCTGGCACACTAGATACAACTTCTATTTCTGCTGCCTTTTTAACTACAACTAGTAAAAGTTAAATTTTAAGTGGAAAAATATATACTTTATGTGTAGAAAGAGCAAACTTTTCCCTATTCTCTTGATAGGGTTTTTTCCTTGATTTAAATCTAATTAATACGTAGTATCAAATTACATTTGATGATAATAAATGTCCACCATATGCATATCTAAAAAAGCTAAGCTTGGGACAAACAAAGGACAAGACAATTGTATAAAACGGGTTTGCAGAAACCTTTGTTCCCTCTTAAAGATATATATATGGTATATTTAACATAAGTTTGATGATACAATCTGAAAAGGTCATATCACCACTTCCAGACAGCCTAAACATTAGGTTTAATATACACGTAAAAAATATATTGAAAATTAGGAGAAATGTGAACAAATTCCAATATGGAAGGGAACCCAAAAAGATAGGAAAAGGGGGGTGGAAAATAGAAGGGGGTATATGATAAAATTGGGGATTGAAATAGTGAATAGGTGGGGAGAGAAGGGAAGGGGGTTGTGGGGCTGGAGGAGGTATTATGTTATAGCAGAAACTGTTTTAATACCAAAAATTAATTAAATCAAACTCAGAGTTTAAACCTTTTGGTACTCGGGTCTGGAGCTTGTGTATCCAAAATATTTTGCTTTGGCAAGCAATCTTTCCTTGTCTCCTCCCATCTGTTTGTTGTCTATTCTCTCTATTATAGTCCATTTAAGACTATCTGTGCTTTTATCATGAAACTCTTTGAAATTATTTACAAGAGGAGTGGTCAAAATACCATTAGTGATATTCGGTAAATGTTCCCTTATGCGGGATCTCACATCCCTTGTAGTGAGTCCTACATATTGTAACTCACACTGTTCACAGGTCAATAGATACACCGCAAAGATTGTCCTGCAATTAAGACACCTGATCATGTTAAAATCTTCTCCTAGTTACCATACTTTGGAAACCATTGCCTGTTGTCACACATTCACAGGCTTTACATTTGGTGTAGCCACATTTAAAGGTGCCCTTATGGATAAGCCAGGAACTACCACTAGTATTATTTTATCTGGTGTTTTTTAGCTCTGTGGGAGCCACTAGATTCAAGATATTTACCCCCTTACCTACAACCTCTTTGTATTGTATCCACCAAACCATCGTCAGCAGAGAGGAGGGGAAAGTGCTTTCTGAATATATTACACACATTGTGATACTGGTTGCTGAATTTTTTGCTAACAAAAGTAACATCTTACCCAGTAAAGCTTGCCTATCTCTCTCCTCTACTTCCTTCCTAGCTCTTAGGACTAATCCTGGTTTATAACCTCTTTCTCTCAGTCTCTCAGTTAACTGATCTGCCTGCTTCAAAAAGCTTTCTTCTTTAGTGCAGTTTCTCTTAAGTCGTGTGAATTGGCCCTTTGCTATTGCAGAAAAGACCCCCTTAGGGTGATTGCTCCTCACATGCAAGAGGCTGTTAGGGGACTACATCACACTTGGATGTCTCAAGTCCAGTAAGTGCTTATTTTGTTTGGCTGTGTAATGTTACAGCACCCGGACAGATGGCCTACGTTGTTGAAAGTGCATCCTCTTTTTGACACCCACACACACAGATTAGATAGATAGATAAATAGATAGATAGATAGATAGATAGTAACCTGGCCATCGGATATTTAAGCTTTTTGCATTTATTCTGACATGATTTGTCTTTATCAATATCATTTGTTGTTTTCCTATTTTCATTTTAAATTTAGTTATTATTATTATTATTATTATTATTATTATTATTTAATCCAGCTTTATTTAACAACCATATATTAAGGGTTACAAAGTGAGGAGATACATTTAGTATTACATAAGCTAGTTTACTTTTTTATTAATTATTCAATTATTTTTTAAATTCTCATTTAAAAAAAAAACAATCTCTTTCCTATGTGCTGATTCATATATTGTAAAATGCGTATTTTTTTTTTTTATATTTGTAGAGGTTTTCAATTTAATACTATAGACTCTATTCCAGTCTGCTAGAATAGCTGTTTTAATAGGTTCTCACTTAGGTCCTGATGATAAAAGCATTGTGGTAATGTTGATATTTATATAAAAGGGATACAACTCGCGGTTGGGATTGCTGGTAAAATGTTAAAAAGAGCTGACAGTGTTTGTAGGAAGTCTTGCTGAGAGGCAAGGCTGCCTTTACATAGTATTAAATGGCAATAACATTTACATGTGTCAACAGTAGACATGTGCGATTCGTTTTGTTTCGATTCGAAAATTCGGCAAATTCGGCGATTCGGATCGAACCGAATTTCCGAATTAAAATTCTGCCGAATTTTCCGAATCGAACCGAATCGAATCGATTCGTAAATTCGGATGGCCATTGGGATTACACTAGTATTGTACAGTATGTTAGGTTAACACCTAATATACAGTATAATACTAGTCTAATCCCACCTAACACTTACCGAAATGCCGAATTTACGAACCGAATCAAACCGAATTTCTTCGAATCCGAATGAATCTGAAACGAATCCGAAACGAATTGATTCAGAATTTTCCGAATTTGAATCGATCCGAACTGAACTTCGAAAAATTCCGAATCGATCCGAACCGAACCGAACCAAATTTTTTCGACATGCACATGTCTAGTCAACAGAAACTCAACACATTTTGTTATAGTACAGTAGTGAAACTAGGGCATAAATATTAAACCTATAGAAGCTGGGGGGTTGTGGGTATATTATACATGTGTATATAATGTATTATTTATATGCATTATATTGTAAAATGCTATAATATGTATTTTAAGAATTGTGATTTAAAAAAAAAAAAATTAATCATTTTTTTGGAAGAAGATTTTGTGTTTGAGATATTAAAGGGACAGTAGACTTAAAATATAATGTTATATAATTCTGCACATAGTGCAGAATTATATAAAATTTTCTTAGCAGCATCTTTCAAAATCAAAATCTTTCAGAGATTTTTGCTATCAAAGTTGTACTTACCTGGTCTCCTCTCCAATCTCTTCTGATTGGGTCTTGGTTTTCAAAAGTGCTTGCGGGCATGCTGTCTAATCACAGCGCGCCCAATCACGCCATTGAACTGAATGTAGCTCGCTCTCGCTACAGTCTCATAACAGCCCGCGAAGCGCTTTTGAAAAACAAGACCCTATCATAAGAGGCTGGAGAGGAGAGTAAGTGCAACTTTGATAGCAAAAATCTCTGAAAGCTTTTGAATTTGAAAGCTGCTGCTAAGATAACGTTATATAATACTGCACTATGTGTTTCACAGCTAAGCAGATATTAGCTCTAAGTGCAGAATTAGCCTGTCTGGTTGTGACAGCAACAGTAACTAGTGTTCAGAGCTTCAGGTTTGACCTGAATTGAGAGGGGTCACTTCATTGCCTTACAGGGAGGAGAAGGGGGTGGGTCAGAGAGAGAAAAATCAGTGAGGGAAATGAGGGCAAACCCAGCAGCAGCAATCACATGACACAGAGACCCCAGTCTGCATCAGTAGCTGGGCTGACAGATATCACACCTATTTTACACACATAGAGAGACCGACACAGGAAGAAAAGGCACATAGGAATTGTTGGATGTTTCAAACACAGAAAATGGAGAAAATGATTGTTTAATGCATCTGGAAAAGCAGAGGCTGAAAAATGTTTTATTATGTTTCCTGGTTCATAAATGACCTCCCTCGGTCCCTGTTATATATGTTAGATTTAATTTGCCTACTGTGGTAATATGGGTGTGAAATTTAAGTGAGATTGTCTGAACATGATTATTTGCATGCATCACTCACTATTACAGAAATGCAATAAAATATTGTAATTTTGGAAGAAAGTTGACTAACCTATTTTAGCTAAGGAAGAAGCAGAACTTCCTATTTTTCTGCATTTTCCTCAGATGGCTCCAATTGAAAGCTCTGTAGTCTTGCTGTCCCTTAGCTAATAAATGTGAACCTCCATAATAAGACCGCTAGTCTTGCAGGTACCTCCGCTCGTAGCAGGCATCCATGATGGTATCAGAAGTAAAATCTTAAAGGTCACCCAATCTAGACACAAGATCTGGAGTGCTGTAGCAGCGGTGGATCAAACCGCAAAAATAAAGTACAAAAGAATGGAAGGTGCAGGCAAAGCAAAGTGTATTTAAAATATAAAATCAGAACTTTATTGGAAATCATTAAAAATACAAACCATACCAGACATGGAAGCGTTACAGAGGGTGACAGTCTGATGCGTTTCGCTCCCTCTAGTGGCGCTTATTCATAGACTGAATTGCTGTTCACCATGCGACCATATTTATAGTGCATATTAACCCTTTCATCATCATAATGAATCAATTAAGAACAAATAACAAAATATAAATGCAAAGCAAGCATTATTGGACCATTCATTGTTAAACTACAATACTAATATATGAAATACAACTAAACATCAGCTCTCAGGGCTATGTGAATAATCAAAATCCACAATACAGAACAGCATCTATAAATCTATGATGGATAAGGTGCTAATATTAAATTTACATCACAGTTACTTTAACTTCTTCTTATATCATCCTATACTTATATGTTACTCTAAATAAGATAGATTTTCATTGTAGAATATATATTTTGAAGTAATATTAATCATCAATAAAATAATTTATTTCGGGGGGGGCGGAGCCAACAGCCGAGGAGAATGGACGTGTTTTGCTAGAGCTCTAAGAAATATAGCAAACACACTAGAATTCTATGGTTGTTAGCAGAAATAACTGATAGAGACCTACTGTCTTTTGATCCTTAGAAGGCTCCTGGAATATCTGGTGCATTGTATGTGACACAAATCCTGAGAAGGAACTAGGATTCTGAGGCCTACAAAACTGGACGGGGAGCTGGCAGGGGCTAAGATGGCCGCGTAACTCTGTGAAAGTGGCCAAAACTATTTTTAAAATAAGATGTGTCATTGTCAATTCAGCACTGGCGCACGCTGCTAGCATGCCTAACAACCTACCAGCATTAAGTGGAACCCTCGTTTATGGAGATCCGACACCTAAACACCTAAATGAGAAGGCTAATGAGTCTGGTCACGGAGCATGGAACCCAGAGGGCTCAATATAGACGGCAGAATCACAGAGACATGTAAGGTGTGGATAAGTACATCAAACTGCTAACTTACGATTAGCACAAAAAAGCTGCAGAAAATCTAGAGCTGAGTTGGGAGACACGAGATCAGCCTCAGAAATCCAGTCCCCGGTGTGGGCCTAGAAAGCCCTGCTGTACAGCGCACAATTTCCTTTTATCTCCACAGCAAAGCACACACCGGACGCAGCGAGCTGTGCAAAGGGCATAAGATACACAACACACGCTACCAACAGGGATCTGCCATTTACAGTACAGATCTTATCAGAACACTGTTCAAATATAAAGTCAAACCTAATTAGTGCTGCTCCACGACTCAACATGGCCTCTAAAAGCTCACAAAAGAAAGGCCCGAAGTCTATTATAGAAACCGGAGGACGCTGGATAAGAAAACCGGCTAAGAGACTGACAGTCCCTGGGGACCCACTGCACACTGCACATGAGGGAGCAAGTGAAGCACGGAATGGCTGCCATCTTTGAGCTGCGGCTTGCAGGGAAGATCTGGAGGTATTAGACTCCAAGCCATGCCATCCACGGACTCCTGAAGAGAATTGGATTTATAGCCCTCCACCACTCCAGCTCCTGGAGCTACCTTAATTGCCTCATTGCGACTGTATCAGTTTATGCTGCCTGGACCTCCAGGGTATCGGCGGATACCTGAGCACCGGAGTGACATGGAGCTGGTGGACAGCACTATCACAGAGACTCTCCACAGCACATGGAACTGCCGGGTGGCTCTGATCACTCTTTTATAACAGTACTCCAGTGCCTTCTTAATATATGTACAAATTGATGGACAATTAGCTATTCTCTAAAGAACTAACTTTGCACTACGTGGCATGACATGCACAACATTGATGCATTATTTAGTTTAGTTCTATATAGCTTACAGTATTTCATATCATAGCAAGCTCTATTTTCTGCCCATAATACTAAGTTTTAGATATCCATACTGATCAAAGGCCATAATGTGTTAGACCTACTATTTTAGTGACGTAGTATTTCTGACAGTCAGGTATGAGATATCATGCTTGATATATGAGTGTCACCTTTGTATTTATATATCATCTGGGGGTTTGAGGGGGGGGCCCTAAAGTGATGTACTCAAAAGAAATAGTGGCAAAGATGTTAATACAGACACTCTACTATCATTCTTAGTATTTAGCGACTAACCTTCTTTCAATGTCGCTGCCTGTACCACAAAGGTGCTAACACAGGACGAGAGGTGCCCAGCTATGGCACATCTGGCTGGCTATTATCTACATAGCACATTACATCCAATTTAGTCATTTTTACCTATCTATGTTTACCTAATGTATTTTTACAACTTGCACTCTCAGACACCAACCATAAGTGTCCAGACTGTCATTCTTTATATTGCTTGAATCATGCTGCTTTAATACTATATTTCTTAACCAATCCAAGGTTATACATAGGGTATTTCACTTAATATGCTGTCATAACTTCTGCATGTCAGCAGTCTTCGGGGGTTGGTGGGTGGCCCCTGGAGAAATGTACAGAGAAAGTGCAGCAGATAATGCTGTCATTCACTTCTTGTTTGCTCTCTTATAGAGAGGCTCTAGAATGACCCAGATGAATAGGTAACTTAATCTCATGATAATGGGGCAGGTACTGTTTATGCTAGGTCCAGTGTGTGCTGGGTGTTTGTGCTAGGTGCAGAGTGTGCTAGGTTCTATTTGTTCTAGGCACTGTTGGTGCTAGGTACTATCTGTGTTAGGCAAGGTCTATGTTGGGTACTGTTTGTGCTAGGAACTGAGGGTGCCAGGTATCGTGTGGGCTAGGTAATGTTAGTACTGGGCGCTGTTTGTGTCACTGTGTGTGCTAGGTGCTGTTTGTGCTAGGTACTGTGCGGGCTAGGTACTGTGTGAGCTAGGCGCTGTTTGCATTAGGTATCGTAGGCACTAGTTGCTGTTCGTGCTAGGTACTGTGTATACTAGGTGTTATGTGTGCTGAGTACCGTGTGTACTGGGTTGCTGTGTGTGCTGGGTTGCTGTGTGTGCTAGGTGCTGTTTGTGTTAGGTGCTGTGTGTGCCAGGACCTGTTTGTTCTAGGTACTGTATGTGCTAGGTACTGGTTATGCTAGGCACTGTTTGTGCTGGGTGTTGTTTGTGCTAGGTACTGTTTGTGCTAGGCGCTGTGTGTGCTAGGCACTGTTTGTGATAGGTACTATTTGTGCCAGGTACTGTTTGTGCTAGGTGCATTAGGTGCCGTGGGTGTTAGGTGCTATTCGTACTAGGTGCTGTGAGTGCTAGGTACTGTGTGTGCTAGGTACTATCTGTACTAGGTACTGGTTGTGCTAGGTACTGGTTGTGCTAGGTACTCTCTGTGCTAGGTACTGTCTGTGCTAGGTACTGTATGTGCTAGGTACTGTTTGTGCTAGGTACTGTCTGTGCTAGGTACTGTCTGTGCTAGGTACTGTCTGTGCTAGGTACTATCTGTGATAGGTACTGTTTATGTTAGGTACTGCTTGTGCTAGGTACTGTGTGTGTTAGGTGCTATTTGCGCAAAGTGCTGTCTGTACTAGGTGCCATCTGAGCTAGGCGCCGTGTGTACTAGGTGCTGGGTGTGTCAGGTACTGCTTGTGCTAGGTATGGTCTGTGCTAGGTACTGCTTCTGCTAGGCATGTTTTGTGCTAGGAACTGTTTGTGCTAAGTACTGTTTGTGCTAGGTACTGTTTGTTCTAGGTACTGTTTGTGCTAAGTGCCGTTTGTGCTAGGTACTGTTTGTGTTAAGCACTATTTGTGCTAGCTACTGTTTGTGCTAGGTACTGTGTGTGTTAGGTTCTACTTGTGCAAAGTGTTGTCTGTACTAGGTGCCATTTGTGCTAGGTGCTGTGTGTACTAGGTGCTGGGTGTGTCAGGTACTGCTTGTGCTAGGTACGGTCTGTGTTAGGTACTGTTTGTGCTAGGCACCGTTTGTGCTAGGCATTGTTTGCGCTAGGTACTGTGTGTGGTAGGTACTGTGTGTGGTAGGTACTGTGTGTGGTAGGTACTGTGTATGGTAGGCTCCGTGTGTGGTAAGTACCGGGTGAGCTAGGTACTGTGTGGGTTAGGCACTGTGTGGGCTAGGCACTGAGTGGGCGGGCACTGTGTGTGCTAGGAACTGTGTGTGTTGGATGATGTTTGGGCTGTGTGTTTGGGTAAGGTACTGTGTGTCCTGGGTACTGGATGTGCTAGGCACTTTGCGTGCTGGGTACAGTATGCACTAGGCCATGTTTGTGCTAGATATGGTGGGTGCTTGCTACAGTCTTAAGATTATTATATGACATGCCTACTTATGCTCTATTCCTCCTCATGTTGCTATGCATTGTTGTTTTTGATCATATTAATAGTATTTTGAGGGACAGATATTATACTAGGTAGCGCTGGAATATACACTCCTCCTGCAGTACAATAGTTACTGTTCTCAGAGCTTTTATCTATCTCACATTTACCTTGTGCTATCTTATGTAGGACTAAGCTTAACCTCTAGGTCCTGGCTCCCCCCCCCATATTTACAGCCCACATCAGGGCTCAATCTAGGTGAACAATTTTCACCACAAAGTCCCTCACCTTACCCATTCTCCCCTTTTGATCCCCTTCCCCAAAAATATTGTATTATAGACGTGTGAGTTCCCCAATGGTCAGTTCTATATTGGCTCCTTTGAAATAGAAAAAAGTGAGACAATTTGATGCCTACTATTTGTATGACTATTTGATAATTTATTTCTTAGTTTGACCTTGGGGGAGTAGGTCTAAAGTCCCCTTCCCTTACTAAGTAAGAGTTACCTGACATATAAATGTTTTGACAAATAATTTAACCGGACCTGCGTGTCCAACCCATATGCCTGTGTCAATTGTTACAGGGGTCCTGCGTGTCCCCAATTGTTACTTCTACTTTTGAAAATGAATAAAAATTATATTTAAAAAAAATAAAAAATAATAATTTATATCACATTCCTTATTCATGCCCCCTGGCTGCTTTGTATGTAATTTTACTATCCAAAAAAGCTCCTTTCTATCCAGGATTTTATTTTTTTATCACCCCCTCTTAGTGGAGTAATAGCTGTATCAATTATTTGTACAGACATATATGCTACATTACAGATATGAAAGCTATTAAAATGGTTTGCTACTGCTGACTTCTTAACATAGTTTTTTACATCTCTTGTGTGTTCTCTAAACCTTTTTCTAATTTTACGTGAGGTCTTCCCTACATACTGACATTTACATAGATTACACGTTAATAAATAAACAACAAATGAGGTATCACAATTTGCATAGAAATACTGTTTACCATCAATACTAGACATGAAACAATTCCCTTGTAAGATGTTGGAACAAGTATTAAAATTTCTTTTGCCACATCTGTAATTACCTTTTTTGCATATCCAATCAGATGTAATACTTTGTTTCTTAGTAGTTACTAAGCTAGGGAATAAAGAGTTCTCATTTTTTTAGATACATGTTTACACTTTTTAACTAGAGGACGCAGTGTTACATCATTTGACAAAATATGAATATGTTTCTTAAATTTTTTTTTTTATATATTTGTAATTTTTATTGTTTTTTGTAATAAAAGAATGATAGATACAACAACTGTACGAGACAATCGTACATCAAATGCAAATACATCAGGACATAAATGTAAGCAATACAGTCATGACGTAAATACCAATTAAAGGGGTGTCAGTGTCCCAACAGGACGTAGAGTAGCATCGAGAGGGGGGGGTGGAGGAGGGAGGGGAGGTAGGGGAAAAGGGAGGGGAATATGCTAAGGTGACTTTGGAGGAGGGGGAAGGGTCATGGAAGAAGCCAGTTCAGATATATAAGGGTGAGGCCAGACCTTCTACCGATGTGGTTGGGGGTATACTTTCGCCTAGGTGTCGAAGCTGGGGAGCCAGAGGGTGTCAAACCTATTTTTCCAATCGGACCATACCAGTTCGAAGAAATCAGTCCTACCAGAGGCATAATAAATGCTCTTCTCCATAGAGTACATGTAAGCCATAGTGGATATAATATCCGACCAGGCTGGGGGGAGGGATCTTTTCCAAGATCTCGCTATATTAAGTTTAACGGCCGACAGGAGGTAAATACTAAGCGAACCATAATGTTTGGGTAATTTGCATGTGCCTAAATGGAACAGAGCCGTCTCGGGTGTTCTGGGTAGGCTGATACCTAAGCTGGTAAGTGTAGAAAAACATTTGTTCCAGATAGGTTTGAGTCTGGGGCAGCTCCACCAAATGTGGATCATGTCCCCTATATGTGAGCAGTCTCTCCAACAGGTGGGGGAGGCTCCAGAGAAGAGTTTTGCGAGTCTAGCTGGGACGTAGTACCAATGCGTGAGTACCTTAATGTAGGTTTCAAGGATGGTAATGCAATGGAGGGTTTTCTTCGTCAATAAGAGCGTGCGTTGCCACTCTGTGAGGGGTTTCATGAAGTCTAACTTCCGTTCCCATTTCAGAATATGTTGGGCTTTGTCAGCTGGGACAGCACCTTCCATAAGGGTATAGTGTAAGGACAGTGGTTTGCCCAGCCTGAGCCCCTGTTGCCATTGAGCTTCCCAGATGGTGAGCTGTCGAGGCAAAGAGGGTTTGAAAACCCACCGAGACAAGAAGCTAGTAACTCTGGAGTATTCAAACTTCATATACAGGGGTGTGGACGGAGAGACATCTAGTTGGTTAAAGGGGGAGAAGGTTGTATGAGGCGAGGTAGACCAAAGGTCCACCACCCTCGTGACACCCAGCCTAGCCCAGGCATTCGGGTGTGAATCCGGTAAACCGGACAGAAGGCCGGCTACGGAAGTAATTGGGGACGGGTGAGGGGCTACCTTAGGATTATGCCTTAGGCGGTCCCAGGCAGACAGGCATTCCTTGATAATCGGGTTAGAGGCGCCTAGGTTCCTTCTACAATGGGGTGGCGTCCATATTAGGTCCCTTAGGGCAAGGTTGTGTGGTAGGGAGGCTTGTTCAATAGTCCTCCATTTGCTATCTGATTCCTTAACTCCCCATTGGGAGATATGGGTGAGCATAGCGGCATCGGCATACCTAAAAATAGAGGGAGAAGCAACACCGCCGTGCATTCTAGGGTATTGCAGAACGTTATGGGCAACTCTAGGGGGTTTACCCTGCCAGATGTATTTAGTACAGGCGCTCTGGAACTGTACGAGAAGGGTTCTGGGTACTCTTATTGGGAGACAGCGAAGGGCGTACGTGAGTTTAGGAAGGTAGCTCATCTTTAGGGCCGCTATGCGCCCTAACCAGGATACACATTTGATGTTCCATCGTAAAGGCAGAGACCGAAGCTCGGTCAAGAGGGGTTTGAAGTTATCTTCAATAATTTGGGGGAGAGAATTGTATAGTTTAACACCAAGGTGAGAGATATACTTATGGCTAGGGATAAACTTATATTTTTTGCATAGGTTTTTGGAGACCTCCTCGGGGAACCCAGAGGTGAATAATTCAGATTTCGAGTGATTTAATTTATAGTACGACATGGTACTAAATGTCTCCAGGAGGGACAGGAGTCTCTGAATCTCTCTCAAAGGTCTGGAAAAAAACAGGGTGGTATCATCTGCGAATAGGGCTACTTTGTGAACCGTACCGTGTAGGGTGATTCCCGAAATCTCTTTATCTGTCCTAATAGCCGCGGCCAAAGGCTCCATGGCTAGCGCAAACAGAATCGTGGAGAGGGGGCAACCCTGTCGGGTGCCATTGGAGATAGGGAAGGGAGTGGGGTCAAACCCCAATCCTCTCACTGAGGCTACTGGGGAGGAATATAGGGCCTTAATTGCTAATATAATTTGCGTAGGGAACTGGAAGTTCTCTAAGACCCGCCAGAGGTACTCCCATCTGACGCGGTCAAAGGCCTTCTCAGCATCAAGAGAAAGCACCGCAAGTGGTCTATTCATTCTCTTGGCTTCTAGGAGTATGTCAAGGAGCCTCCTGGTGTTGTCTGGGCCCTCTCTCCCTGGTATAAACCCAACTTGGTCTGGGTCAATAAGTGTTGGGAGCAACTTTGCTAACCGGTTAGCCAAGATTTTGGCGTAAATCTTAACGTCAGTATTGATGAGCGAAATGGGTCAGTAATTAGCACAAAGGGTAGGGTCTTTATTGGGTTTGGGAATGGTAATGATGGAGGCCTCAAGGAATTCCCTATCGAATTTCCCTGTGGACATTGCCTTATTGAAAAATCTGGTAAGCATAGGGGCGAGTTCTTCTAGGTATGTCTTGTAGAAAATGGCTGTGAAGCCGTCCGGCCCGGGGGCTTTAAGGGACTTCAGCTTTCTAATGACCGACTTAACCTATGGCTAGTAATCGGGGTGTCAATACACTCTTTGTGGGATTCGTCAAGGGTGGGAAGTTTGAGGGAGTGAAGGAATGAACTAATGTTTTCCGAGGGGGCATTCCCGGGTGTCGCAGCGTCGCCTATATTGTAGAGCTCAAAGTAGAACTTATGGAACTGTCGGCCTATCTGGGAGGGGAGTTGAAAGGATTGTGTGCCCTGTTTGATTTTGTGAATACGGGTGGCACCTGCACGTTGCCTGATTTTGTTGGCTAGTAAAGAATCTGCTTTATTGCCTTTAGAGTACAGGAGGTGTTTCAAACGGAGGAGATTAGATTGTGTCTTACAAAATTCCAACTGGCAGATGTGCCGCCTAAGGTCTTCCACCTCAGATTTGCAGGCTATCGGATTCAAGGTCCGTCGTTGGGTTTCAAGAACCCGTAGTCTACAGTGTGCTTGGGAAAGGGAGAGGCCCGCTTGTCTCCTGAGGTGAGCCTGCTTGCGGATGAAGAGGCCTCGGAGAGTAGCCTTAAACGCTCCCCATATCGTGTTCTCGCTAACTTCTGGGGTATCATTAGTCTGGAGGGTGAAACAAATCTCCTTCCTGATCTCCTCCCTAAATGGGACATCCGAGAGGAGATGGTGCGGCAGTCTCCATGGAGCCCTGGCCTTGGTAGTGTGACTAGAGTCTATGTCAAGGGTGACAAGGTCATGATCTGACCACGGGCAGGGATGAATGCTCACGGAGCGGACCAAATCTAGGTCTGTGGGGTGGCAAAAAAAGTCATCTAACCTAGAGTATGTAGCGTGTGGATGGGAGAAGTGGGTAAAATCCTTGTCTAGAGGGTGCAGGGACCTCCAAATATCAAAATAAGTAAACTGGCACATAAGTTCCCTGAATCTACGACAGGTGGGATCGTGGCTGGAGGGGAGTCTCTTAGAGGGGCTGGTTTTCCTATCTATCTTTCCATCCCATACCATATTCAGGTCACCGGCGAGGATTACTCTGCCCTGTTTAACTTTTTCCACATGTAGGAGAACTTTCCTGAGGTACCTAGGTTGGAGTGAGTTCGGAAGATAGACCGAGACCAGAGTGTATGTGACATGGTCCAGATTACATATAAGAATGAGGTATCTGGCCTGAGGGTCTCTGAATATAAAGAGGGGCTCGTAAGCCACTCTTTTATGTATTAGGATGGCTACCCCTCTGGCTTTTTTAGTGAAGGAAGCCGCCTCGAATACTGGGTAATCCCTAGATGTGTGGAGGGGGGGGGAGTCCGCTAGTAGGTGCGTCTCCTGGAGGAAGGCTACATCTGCTCCATGGTGGTGGAGGGACCGGGATAGAAGGCATCTCTTGCCCACAGTATTAAGGCCTATAACATTATGGGTGAGGAACCTAAGCGAGGCCATTTAGAAATCTTGGGAGGAGGTGAAGGGAAGGTTGGGGGACAAAGATTGGGTGGGGGATAGGGGGAAGCAAGTGGAAGTAGTCCACCTATGTGGGGCCCTAGAATGGGCACCAGAAATTAGGGGGGAGTTAACCTTGCCTGAGAGGCAGAGGGACTAGTGCAAGTAGCCCCGCTCTACTGTAAGAAGAGAACAAAGTAACTAAATAAACATATATATATATACTCAAACTCTAACCAGAGCTAGTTACAATAGCATTAAACATGTAAACAAATAACAGCGTATGAAAATGACATTGGTATTGAAATGTAATTCAACATCCTCAAGTGGGTGAGGCTTGAGGCCTCAGAGTGTGGTCAGGGGGGTTTAGTTTTGGTCGCTTTGGTCTCTGTTCTTTAATGGACCATTCTGGAGCTGTGACCCTCAATCTGGAGCGGATCTCCTGCTGGTTATCGGGGGCGGCTTGGAGGCCCCAGTTAGCCAATAAAGTGCCTCCCATAGAGGGTGAAGAGACTGTGTGGGTTTGATTATCCTTGGTCACAATCAGTTTAGTGGGGAATCCCCACCTATATTTGATCCCTGCTTTCCTCAGCTGAGTAGTAATTGGGGCGTAAAGCTTTCGCTGTTGTAAGGTATGTGAGGAGAGGTCGGGTAGGAGTTGGATATCTTTGAGATTATCGGGTAAAGTGGGTTTGTTGTATGCTGCTTGCATCAACCGGTCTTTGAAGGTAAAGTGGTGGAAGCAGACGACCACATCTCTCGGCCTGTCTGATGATACTGAACGTGGCCGGAGAGCCCTGTGAGCCCTTTCTATAGCATGCATGTTGTCCTCCAATGGGCCTAAGTATGCAGTGAACAAAGATATGAGATACTCCTGTAAGCCACCTGTGTTTACCGTCTCAGGAATGCCTCTAAATCTGATATTGTATCTCCTAGCTCTGTCCTCCACATCCGCTAGTTTCAGCTCAAGTTGGGAAATTTGTTCGGCCAGATTTTCCACGTAGGCTAGGAGGTTCGAGTTGTCAGTAGCCAGATCGTCTTGTTGTCGTTCGAGAGAGTCAACCCTATCACCTATTTCCTGAATTTCCTTTTTAAGTTCAGCAGAACTTCTCTGGATCTCAGCGATGATAGATTTGGTCTGAGCTGTGAAGAGTTTCTGTAGAGTGCTTTCAGTAATGTAATGATTGAGATGTGCAACAGACTGAGAGCTTGACTGAGAACCCTCATCTTGAGATTCGGGATCACTAATGTCCTTGCTTACTGAGGGAGGCTTCTTGCGTGGTTGAGAAAAATGGTCAAGAACAGTCTGCTTTGAGGTCGCTTGGGACTTGGTGTTTTTTCTAGCTGAGTGTGACATATTTGGTGATGTAGGGAGACCAATGAGTGGATCGGTAGGGTGTAAAGGAGGCCCGCCCTGACCACTTACACACAGAGGAGTCGTTAAACCCCTGGACTAATCACAGAGATAAAGAGGATACCTAGATTGGCATATAAATTAGGTTTCAACACCTGGTTAAAACATTAGCGATAAATGTTACACTGTAACAGCGGGGCCAGCACAGCCCCCGGTATGAATTACACCTGGTACATAATATTAAACCTTTACATTAATGATAGAGGAGGCCCAGCAAGTGGACCGTGTGTTGGTGATTGCGGCGGTTCCCAAGAGCCCCCACGCGCCTCAGGGAAGGAGGATATGACCAGAAGGAAGGGGAAAGGAGAGTGGAAGTGACCAGCCCAGACGAGCTGGGCCGGAAAGGGGGAAGCGCGAGGGGGACCAAGGCAGCCAATCTCGTTCAGCGAGACTAAGAAGTATACCCCTATAAACACAGTACAGGATAAATGGTAAATAACATATACTGATATTGGTTCACTATTGGATATTAAAGGCCCTGCGGGCGGATACTGAAAATTGGGGGGTCACAGATTTATGTAAGGGAGGGTCTTAGGCGGATGCACCTAAGGTGTGTATATTATCAATGTAGTATCTAAGATCTCTGCTGTAGGGGGCACCTAAAAAAAAGGCAGTATAGTTAGATAGACAATAAGATAAAATAACACTCCACTTTGGGGTGTAGGCCCAAAGACACAGGTGCTGACGCAGCAGCCAGAAATTGCAAATCAAATGGTCAGACTATTGCAAAAAAATAAAGTCCACAAAGGATGGTGACAGTGGTGGTTCATGCAGCATCTGTGCCCATGAGGCAGGGGGGCAGAACTCAAGAGTACCCACTAAAGGCCACTAGGCTGTGGTATATAAGGTAAGTTCACAAGACTGAGGAGGGTGAGGCAAGCATTGGCAATTCTGCCTGTTAGAAAATGTAGAGAGGGCAAGGTCCACAGCCAGTGAGGGACCAGCTGGGACCTGTGGCAAGCACTCAAAGGTAGGCGGAACAAGTATGGAGCAAGCCCAAGGTCAATCCAGATGTATACTACACAACAGGGTGCTAAGCTCCACTTCCCTATTCCCCTGTTAGGGCTCCAGGTAGTACACAGAGGGATCTGTTCTCTGGGTATTGAGATATAAGGGGCTCCTGTATGCAGGTATGGTTTTTAGCAGCTCTATGTATCTGCTGTGGTATATGGGTACTAGAAGCTCCAAAGTCCCAGGAAGGTAGGTGTTAATAGGCTTTTGATTAAGTAGAAGGAGCTGCTCAAAACAAAAATCTCCCCTGTACTCCTAAAGGTATGTATACTAGTGCAGGTTATACGATATCTTAGCCTGCATAGACAGAGTTACTGCAGGATAGTGATGGCTGAGGGGGGAGGATTCAAGTCCTATAGGCCCTGTGATGCTTCAGATGGGCCTGTGGAGGTTAGATGCAATAGGACAATAAGCCCTTTAAACAAACTGGTGGCGTCTACCCTGACTCTTGTATAGCCGCAGGGCAAGCAGGAGGAGGGCTAGAGGGCTAGGTGAGCAGCTAATCAGTATGACCTCCAGGTAACAAATGGCCAAGAAGGGGTTAACTCACCTACCCTCCGTGTTTATCTAAGGCAGTTCGGGTCCGGAATCTGACGTCACCAATGCTGCCACCTCACAAGTGTACACCCGTTCAGGGACACAGCAGGTCCGGAAGGCTGGAGGCTGGTGGGGCCACAGGCGGTGAGTGAAATTAGGCTCTGGGAACTCTCCGGGCAGGCCGCGCCACTACAGAGGATGGAGGCCGGAACCAAGATGGCGGATCTTCGCGCCCTAATCCTTTTAGGCGCGCAAGGTCCCGGGGTGTCCGGGCAGCGTAGAGGGACTCACAGGACCTAGGTCAGGCTGTGTCACACCAGGAGTGACCATCCACAGAGCTGGGCAAGCAGTCCGTGAGCGAGACACTCCTCCGGTAAGGCGGCACCAGGGTCAATGCGGTGGGTAAGGTTGTACAGCTTGGTCTCCAGTCCTGGATGTAAGTAGCTAGCCAATCCTCTGGTGAATAGGGTGGTGTTAGTCTTCTGCTCCGGAGCGGATCCCCGACCCTCCGGAGTAAGCAGGAGGCGCTGTGTTAGGAAGGGACTGCAGTTGAAGTACAGTCAGGTCGGTAGCGCTCCAAAATTGCAGAGAAGCCCCTAATTGTTACATGTAGGGTTAGAGGGTAATATGCAAAGTCTTAGTATGTCCAGGTATTCTCAGAAGTAGGTATGAATACCCCCAATTGTGGTCAATTAATGGTCCTAAACGCAGGAGCTCTCCTTAGGCACGTCTGGCTCTGATGGCAGCTAACTCCACCCCCCTTTTTCAAATTTTTAACAGTATCATATTGTTGTGTATATTCTGTAGTGGAAACTATTGCACCATCAAATGTATTAGCTTGACTTTTACAATTATAACATTTGCTTTTAATCTTATACGTTTTTACTGTATTTTCTCGCGCAGAAACAAATGTATCTGGCCTTTCAGGCCATGATAAATCGGCCCCATAGTTTCTGATTTGGTGTTCCTTCGCAGATTAATAAATTGGCCTTTAGTTATTGCCTGTATCAAATGTTTATGATGTTGGAAAGTGGTGTGTAGAATAGTATTCCCAGTGGCGTATTTAGGTTTTGTGCTGCCCTAGGCACACAAAATTCTGCTGCCCCCCCCCCCCCCTAGCTTTTAGGCTTTTTTTCAACCATAATATTTTTTTGGTCAGGGTATAATTTGACTTTTGCTTAGAAAATGTTCACCCCAGGACTTGCATGTTGTGTGTGTGTATGTATGTGTATGTATATGTATGTATGTATATATATATATATATATATATATATATATATATAAAATAAAACCTCATTAAGTTTTAATGCTATATTAATTGTAAATGTTACCTACCATTAAATACACTCTATTACATTGTACTCATAATCACTGTTTATTGTATAAGGTTCCTGTGTAAATCCTTGTAGATGCTATTATGTTGAATAGAGATATGATGTTAGTTTGACAAACACAATGGGACCTTTAAATGGCTTGTTATATAAAATTAAGTAGCACACACACTATAACGTATGCATTTGTTTGTCCCTTTATGCAGTATATGTAAGTCTGCATACAAACAGCACTGTCACCCTATGTAAGCAAGAATTATAGTGCATCTCACTACATAACGGTACCAGTCTCCCTCTAGCATTCATAGCCCATGTATTCTTCCCATTCGTACCTCCTTAGTGCTTAGGTTGCCCCACACATACTTGGCAGCACCGATCTGCAGGAAGCCAAGAATCAGTAGGAGAATCCCGGGTCCCGCTGGGATCCCCATCACTGGTAGTAGAGTTGAGCAGTATAGGTGTGGGGAACGCAGGGGGGGGTGAGTGCAGGAAGCAATACCGGAGGCACAGCCGAAGCCTGAATCAGCTTCTGCAGCACGTGACACTGAGAGGCTGCACCGGGGAAAACGGGCAGAGCGTGGGCACAGCGCACGGGGGCGAGCACTGCGGAGACATGGGGTGCGAAGCGGCTAAATACAGCAAGAGGGGTTGTTGTATATTATATACAAAGATTATTTCTATTTTATATATATAGGGGTCGTGGCTTTTCCTTATACTGACTTAGGTACTGGTTGCCTGTTAGCAGAGGTGTAAGAGGGCGGTGCGTCTGGCCTCAGGGAGGTCAGATGAGGGTCCGGTAGCCATATTTGGTTTTGGCAAAGCTTGAAACGGTTGTAGCATGCACTTTCAAGTTATTTTTAATTTTTTTTAATGACCGCATATTCAGTGCAGCCACGGCAAGTGCAGCCCCCCAAAATCTGCTGCGCTAGGCACCGGCGTTGTTGGCCTATGCCTTAACACGCCCCTGCTATCAGCTATTTGTAGAGCGCCAACAGATTCCATAACGCTATAAACATAGGCATGATGTGCAGGTAACATTTATAGGCAACAAGTGGGTACAGGGCCCTGCCAAGAGTTGCACTGTTGTAGTCAGCTCTCATGAAGGTTATCTACAAACAGCTGGGCTCATAGGCTAACATGCTAAAGGGGTTCAATGGGATAACAAAGTTGAACAGGAACAATAACAATTTGGAACATGTTTAATTTCCCCACGCATATTATATACTGAGGCTTTAGTTAACTGGGGCTTAAGACATCAGGATTTTTATGTGCTTCGACTAGAATTTACAGAACATACAACAAATCCAAATTTATTGAGGTATTTCAGGGTATTTCAACATACTACCCACAATCACTGCAGCAGCAAATATAAAAACATGAATAGTTATCTCATAAAATGCTACTTACTTGTGCAGACCTCCCAACATTTGCGGCTGGGTATCAGGGCTCAGGAGGTTGATGGGGGCCTGTTGCTGTTTTGTGGGAGGAGCCATGTTGGGATGGGGTGGGATAGTGGGTTGTTAGCAGTTGGATTGTGGGTGTGTCTGAATGGTCGGTGGGTGTGTCTGGGTAGTTTGTGGTTACGTGTGGGTGCCCCATGGCTGGGGCTAAGTGAAATTATTCAAATAGAGTCATATGGCTGTCTCAGAGGGACAGTGGGACATATGGCTGTCTCAGAGGGACAGCAGGACAGAGCTCAGAATTAGGGACTGTCCTTCTCAAGTAGGGACAGTTGTGAGGTTTTGTTATTGCAGGTTGTGACAGGATTTAGCAGGATTGTGGAATTCCACCCTATAGCACCCCTTATTGCTCTTACTTCTTCACTAATCGTATTATAATGCAGATACCAACCACTGGGTACATACCTGTTGGCAGTGTGTTACAACATTATATATAAAGAGGGCAACATAAAAGATCAAACTGTATAAGCTGAATAAAAATAAAAGCCTAATAAAAATATATTAAAATTTACTGAAGCAAATATGGCACCTAGTTAGGGCCGTCACCCATCCTAGTATGCCCAGGACAGTCATGGAATCAGAAGGTAAAATTAAAGTTAAAAGTAATTTTAACGTATTTTCAATCACTATGCAGATATATTATTTTCAATTTATAAAATACACTGTATATTGCAGATATTTTCTTTACAGTTTAACTTAAAATTTTAATATGCTGAATATTCTGTGTTTATGCTTATTTCAAACTGTGTAAAATAAAATATTTTAGTACAAACATGTGAGGTACCAAAATGGATGAGCAAAAGGTAGGAACCCTACAACTAGAACAGCTATTGTTATGTCACCTTATAAACACTTTACCTTTTGTCCATTCTTTGCTAAATGTCAGACTGGTCATTATGACATGTGTCAGGGTATAAAGGCCAGAGTCTAGTGAGGCAAGAAAGAGTACCGAGGAGAACAAGGAGAAGGAGAGGCCAAACAAAGAGAACAATCAGCAGGAGTCAGTTTCTCTCTGATCTCTCCCATCATCTCCAGGCCACCCAAACAGTGCAACAGAGGCACTTAAGTTCCATGCAAAGGAGGAATCAGTTAAGGCAAAATCTTTCTTCTGGTGTTAGTAAAAACACAGAGCTTCTTTCAAGTAGTGACCCTCAAGAAAATTCATCTGAGCCTCCGCAGGAGAATAGTTCCAGGTAGACCTGCTGATGGGCACTCCCTGTTGCCAATGACTTTATCCCACAGGAAGGTGTTCAAGGGAGAATATATTCTGGACCATTGTGCACCCTCACATGGTATGGCAATATTTATATACTCATTTTATAGGTTGAACTCAATGGACTTCTGTCTTCTTTCAACCTCATCTACTATGTTAGGAATTATAATGAGTCTTGTCGTACCTGAGGACACATCACTCCCTGTTACCATGTATTTTGATACTTCCTGCAGTTCTAGATGGGTGAAAGAGAATGAGACTTTTCCGCATTGCTGTAACATAATTCCTCGGAACAATGAATTTTTCCCATGGGAAGACGTAGAAGGAAGATTATATATTCTGGACCATCGAAACCCTAACACAGTATGGCAATATTTATATACTCATTTTATAGGTGGAACTCAATGGACTTCTGTCTTCTTTAAACCTCATATACTATGTTATATATTATAATGAGTCTTGTCGTACCTGAGGGCACAGATGAAGCTAATAAGGGAACAGTGTCCAGGATTTATTTGCTTTATTTGGACCAACTAACTAAATGAAAATGAATGAATGAGTAAATAAATCAATAGAACATGACTTTAAAATTCAGCTGTGAGTGTTGCTTCTCATTTCTTGAACAAAATATTACATTCACTGTACTTGTTGGTTTGTTAAAAAGAGGTGAATATATTTACAAATACATAATGTATTTCTAAGGGGTAAAGAGACACTAATCTTATATTTATAATATCTATGTAAGAAATATGTACCAGTTCACCCGCTCAGCACAGGTAGTAAATTATAAATCCATTTTAAAAGGGTATAAATGGGATATTACACAGTGTTCCTTTTGGTAAAAACAAATATGTTCAATCAAAGTAAATATAAAAAGAAACAGATTGTGGAAAAAAAAGAAAGAAAACAGCAAACAAAAATTATTTTCTTGCAAAAGTAGCACTTAGATTATATCACTGTAGCTACTGCCCTCGGTGTGATAAAAGCAGATACTTTTTAGAAACTTAAGTTTTATTCTGCCAGTTCTGAGCATGAGCAAATCTGTCTCCCTTGTTTAGTCTATTCACTTAATACCAGTGTCGTATTTATGTTTTGTGCTGCACTAGGCACTCAAAATTCTGCTGCCCCTCCTCAATTGTTTTAGGCCTTTTTTCCAATTAATATTTTTTTGGGTCAGTGTGTAAAATGTTTTTGTTTTGTTTGTTTTTTTAATAACAATTAAAAAGAAAATGGGCTAGCAAAACATTTGCATACAGGTGGGTTGAATTGCAAGCATCTCATAACATTTTCTACCTGAGAGAAGGGAGAGGAAAGAAGGGGAGGGGAGAAAAGGGAGGGAAAGGAGCAAGGGAGGGAGTTTAGAGAAAGAAGGGAGGGAGGGAAAGAAGGGAGGGAGTTGAGGGAGGAAGAGAGTGAGAAAGCGAAAGAAGGGAGAGAGGAAGGGAGGGAAAGAAGAATACACTTTGAAACAATCACTGCCCTTCACATGCAACAACATACAGTAATTATTATTATTAATTATTATTATCAGGTATTTGTAGAGCGCCAACAGATTCCGCAGCGCTACCATTATTCAAGTAATTAAACTTTTTAAGTGTCCGTTTCCTATTTACTCCATGGATTCATGAATGCAGAGAGAGCTAGCTATTAGTAGCTAACATACATTAGCACTGAGAGTTTATCATTAAACATCACATGGATGCAGAGACAGCTAGCTATTATTAGCTAACATACATTAGCACTGAGAGTTTATCATTAGACATCACATGAATGCAGAGACAGCTAGCTATTAGTAGCTAACATACATTAGCATTGAGAGTTTATGATTAGACATCTCAAGCTGATCTAAGCAGTGCACAGATGCATCCCGTCTGTTAGTTACTAAGATCTGCAATAAGCACGGCACTCGCTGACTCAACCACAGCTGATAAGGGTCTTCTCCTCCAGCCTCACCTTGGAAGTATAACCCCGGTCAAGTTTCTCACCAAAAACACTTCAACTGCAAAAATGCTGGCGGCTCTAAATGAAGCAACATTTTAAAGGAGCACTGCCTGTAAAGAGCGACCTTAATCAGCGCATGTGCCTTGTCTTCTCTGTAAAAGCCTGCACCTTATGGCTCACTGTACTGTATGCTGGCTTTTAGAGATAGGATAGGACAGATGTGCTGCCCATCCCAAATCTGCTGCCCTAGGCACCAGCCTTGTTGGCCTAGGCCATAATACGCCCCTGAGTATTCCCTGTAGTGGGCTTCCTATATGTACTTGTAATAATCTGATTATCTGAACTTTGTAAAGTCAAATCTAAGAAATTAACCTCATCTTTACTATAAATTCCTATAAATTGCAAACCCAATTCATTATCGTTCATATACTTCATAAAGTCCCGAAATTAATTATCATCTACAGAATGTTTTACTAAAAAGAGCAAATCAGCTATATAACGGACAAATAGTATGATTTGTTCATACCATGGATTTGATGTAGAATATATACATGATAGTTCCCACCATGCTACATATAAATTTGCAAATGCCAGGGCAAACTCCAGAATAAGACCATACACCCATTAACTTTAGAACCACATTACACCATGCCCACAACCCACCATCAGGTCGCCCCATGGAATCAATGAGAAGTTACCCCCAAACCAAACTGCCTTCTCAGTGACACCCCCCCCCCCATACTCTCCTGGATCCTAAATTTAAAATTTTGGTATGATGAAGACAAGTGTTTTTTATCTTCCCGGCTGAGGGAGGTTTCTCTCACTGTTATGTTCTTTATTTGCTTAATGGAACATTAAACACTAAATAAATGCTAGATAGAAGGATGCATTCAAAGAAAAGATTAGTCTGAGAATAACATGTAGGTATATTTTTTAAAGTTTCATTATCTGTTTAAATAGTGACAAAATAAGTGTAACGTTTTTAGTGTCTATAAAACAATGGTATCTGCCATGTTGTAACTTAGGTTACCTTCTCTGCTGCGGGCCTGCGGCCAATTAGGGACTGTTATAAATATGTCACTAGAGTGTGCACCCAATGGCTGTGTGGAATATAACAGTGTTCTGCACTTCCATTTCTAACAGGAACTAAAATGTTCATAATTTCAGAATGGAATTACAGGGAAAGGGGACGAAATAAATAATGAAAGTATATTGCAGAGGTTTTTTTATACAATTTATCATTTTATATTACCAATAATGTTAACTTCCATGTTCCTTTAAAGGGACATTACACTTTCATGATTCAGATGCAGGGTACAATACTAAAAAAATTGCAATCTACTACTTTTATTCTTCAATGGACTCATCCAAAGCTACTGTTTGTCAGGGTAAGCAATTATATAGTGAATATGCCAGGACATCTGCTTTTATATGCTGGCCCTTTTAGAAACCAAAGATAAACAAGTTAAATAACAAGAACGAAAGAAAGAAATTAACATGAAAAGTGTTGATGATGATGATGTATGAAACAAAAATGTTTTATTCTGGTAAGGAAGGCACTATCAAGAAGCCATGTTGTGTTTCTCTAAAAGCTTAAAG
Organism: Bombina bombina; assembly: GCF_027579735.1. Classification (NCBI taxonomy): domain Eukaryota; kingdom Metazoa; phylum Chordata; class Amphibia; order Anura; family Bombinatoridae; genus Bombina; species Bombina bombina. The sequence continues at coordinate 1,293,414,774 of NC_069500.1, read as the reverse complement.
GGCCATAATACCCAAATGTTTAAACACTTGAAAGTGATGCAGCATAGCTGTAAAAAGCTGATTAGAAAATATCACCTGAACATCTCTATGTAAAAAAGAAAGATATTTTACCTCAAAAGTTCCTCAGTAGCCACCTCCCATTGTAAAGGATTTCTAAGCAGCATATTAGTATGTCTGTCCTGGGACAACTGAAAGGATGAGCTTCGTGCATGCTCATATTATTTCACCAATCAGGTAAAGGAAGCTTACTATGAAATCTCATGAGAGTTAAGTCAAATCTCATGAGATCACAGTAAGAGTTCATGACCTCAGCACTGCTGATGCTGATTGGCTGCTGTTCATTTCTTCATTTTTTAAATTTTTTTACCTGCAGCTGGGAGCAGCTGAGTATAACCTTTTACACAGAACTTACTCTGCTGAGCTGAGGAAATTGTGAGGTAAAATATCTTCCTTTTTTACATAGAGATGCTCAGGTGATATTTTCCTGTCAGCTTTTTACAGTTATACTGCATCAGTTTCAGATGATTTAGCATATGAGTATTATGTCCCTTTAAAGGGACATGAAACCCCAATTGTTTCTTTCATGATTGAGCTAGAGTTCCTTTATTAAAAATGGTAGGTGATGTGGGGAGCTGCAGATGGGCAGTGAATTGAATTCAAGGGAACAAAGGCTGTTAGAAAGGTAAAAAAAATAATGGAAAATCTCCTTTAAAGTGTCTATTGATGGATTTGAATACTGTTGTTTAAATATCCCACATGCAATGCTTTGGGTGATTTAAATAATGTGCAAAGTCATTTGAAAATAATGTGATGAGAGAATGGTTTGGAATGGCTATAAATTCAAGAATGAAATGGAGCTTATACATTGTATCACACTATTTTAGTTACACTCTATTTGTGTTAACAAGTAAGGTGAAAACGTACCAATCCAACGCACCTGGTGGAGTTGCTGGTGTGATATGGGTGGAGTCAGGACTTGAGGATGTTAAGGTGGTTTGGTTATTGGCTAGATCAGGAGACATGTTTAACCCTTTAAGTGCTAAGCACTTTCCCACCTGGGTGCTAAGCTGATTTAATTTATTTTTTGTATTTTGTGAAAAGAAATGTTTTAACTTTTTTTTTTATTTTTTCCAGATCCCCAAGGTGATTACCTTTCCAATGGTGGGTCTGTAGGGTCTGTAGCTGCTTAGATGCCTGAGACACAGGCTTCTAAGCAGCATGCCCCCTTTCCCTATACTTTGTATTGACAAATTGTTAATAAAGTTGCGCGGTGATGTCATCACGTCATTGTGAGTGATGTAACCGCACAAAACGTGATGCCCAGGCGATGCCTGTGACTCTACAGGCACGATCGCTGTGGTAGGAGCAGGTGGGAACCCCAGATCTCCCTCAAGGTGGGAGAGTGCTAGTGACGGCTCTGAGCCTTCATTAGCACCAGAGTGGGAAACTCTGTGACGGCTCAGAACCGTCATTAGCACTCAAAGGGTTAAAGGGACAGTACACCCAATTTTTTTTCTTTTATGATTCAGATAGAGCATACAATTTTAAACAACTTTCCAATTTACTTCTATTAGCTAATTATTTAGGTATACTTTTTTGAAAAGCATAGCTAGGTAGGCTCAGCAACTGGCTGCTATTTGCTGATTGGTGGCTGCACATTTTATATGGAACATTTTAACATTCTCAAGTCCTCACTTCTCCCATGTCACACCAGCAACTCCACCAGGGATTTCTGATGACCAAAACCTTGCTTACTTGGGGAGAAATTATGCAAACGGGAGCTTTTATAAGCATTATATTGTAATATAGCTGTTTCTCCTTAACACGCAGAACCTGCATAGCTAGATAAACAGTTCTCAAGCTAACATGTGCCTCTATGAAGTTCTATGAGGGATATTGCAGTACTGATAAGACTTCTTAGAACATCTCATTAAGCTCTTAGTCCCCAGCTTCTTGACCCAAATTTTTTTCCTGGTACCACCACTAGTGAAAAGTCTTTCAAAGCACTTCACAAAGCTTCTGTTGTCTATTTAATGTTCTTGGAAAAAATCGGGGACTGAATTACCAGCCAGGTGCCTATACATTAATTTAAAGGTGCAATTAAATGGAAATGCAAGAAAATGTTTATCTGATTACTTATACTGAGACAAAATGCATTTTACTAAAATATAAAAAAGCTGGAAAGAATGTTGCACTTTAGAATGGGGGGAGGGTGGCGCATTTTGGAATTTTGCCCCGGCAGCCGTGTTCTCAAAAAACATCTCTGATATTAATAACACATTTGCTACAGTGTGGTCACAATATTCTAAGTAAAACACGTTCAGAACAGTGCAAACATATTGGCTAACAAAATAGAATATTAAAAAAACCTGTCAATTGCAAAAAAACACGTTTTACACAGTAAAAAGTTTAAAAAAAACGCACTTTGGTAAAACTAGAAAGCAGTGGCTACTGTCTTCTATCAAATATTAATATATTGAACATGAAATCTTCCTAAAAAATAAAAAACACACACCAGGGCCTCCATTACATATGCAGCGTCGGCCGCAAAATCCTCCGCTGCCAGAATTTACGCGATTTTGGTATTACATATACGGCATAGCATACAAGTTACGCGCGTATATTTCACCCGTCGCTCGCAATTATTACTCCCATAGGCTAACATAAAACCGCGTTGCAAATCGGTATCCAATATCCAGCGCAAGGACTTACGTGGCGAAAATGGAGAAATTTTACTCCATTTTTACCTCGCCATAAAAGGCAGCCGTAGCAGGCCTTGCGCTGAGTATGGAGCACCGTAACTCCCGAAAATGCCTGCAAAAATAAACTAACACCTAACGCATGTGCAATGTCTATCTACCTGTCAACCGCAATCCCCCACCACAATAACTAATAAAGTCTATTAACCCCTAAACCGCCAAAGCCCACAACGCAATAAACCTAACCCCTAACCTAACCCCCCCCTAACCTAACCCCCCCTAAATAAACTTAAATTACCTAATTTCAAAAATACTAAAGTTACTATTAAATATAAAAAAAATTACACTACTTTTAAAATACAAATAAACTAAGTATAAATTAAAGGGTCAGTCTAATCAAAATTCAGGAGTAGACTGTCCCTTTAAGCAAGAATTACAGAAAATAAAAAATAAAATTACAAAATTTTAAATAAATTACACTTAATCCCTATGAGAATAAAAAAGCCCACCCCAAAATAAAAACACCCCCTAATCTAATCAACTACCAGTAGCCCTTAAAATGACTTTTTGCAGGGCAATGCCCCAAGATAATCAGCTCTTTTGCAAAAATAATACACACAGCACCCCTACTGAAATCCTATTGGCTGATTTGAACAGCCAATAGGATTTCAGTAGCTCTCATTCGATTGGCTGATTTGAATTTGAAGGCTCAAATCAGCCAATAGGAATTCAAGGGACGCCATTTTTAATCGCGTACCTTGAATTCCTATTCAGTGTATGGCGGAGAACGTATGAAGAGGATCCTCCACGCTCCATGGCTCCGCGGTCGCCGGTCTTCAGTACCAGCATCGCCGGTCTTCAACTGCGCCCTGGCTGGTTCCTGGAAGAAGAAAGAAGAGGTTGCCACTTGGAAGAAGACTTCACCGCCTGGAACAGGACCTTCTCCGCTGAACTTCAGTACAGGTGAGGACCACTTGGGGGTTAGACTTATGGTTTTTAAGGGGTTTTGGAGGGATTTATTTTATTTAGATAGGGTGGGCAGCAAAAGAGCTGAATGCCCTTTTAAGGGCAATGCCCAACAAATGCCATTTTCAGGGCAATGGGTAGTTTAGCGTTTTTAGTGTTAGTATTTTTTTTGGGGGGGTTTGGTGGGTGGGGGGGGGGTTAGTGGTAGGGGGGGGCTGTGTGTATTATTTTTGCAAAAGAGCTGATTATCTTGGGGCAATGCCCTGCAAAAAGTCCTTTTAAGGGCTACTGGTAGTTGATTAGATTAGGGGGTGTTTTTATTTTGGGGGGCTTTTTTATTTTCATAGGGATTAGGTGTAATTTATTTAAAATTTTGTAATTTTATTTTTTATTTTCTGTAATCTTAGATTTTTTTATTTTACGTAATTCTTGCTAAAAGGGACAGTCTACTCCTGAATTTTGATTAGACTGCCCCTTTAATTTATACTTAGTTTATTTGTATTTTAAAAGTAGTGTAATTTTTTTATATTTAATAGTAACTTTAGTATTTTTTAAATTAGGTAATTTAAGTTTATTTAGGGGGGGTTAGGTTAGGGGGGGTTAGGTTTATTGCGTTGTGGGCTATGGCGGTTTAGGGGTTAATACTTGATTAGGTTTATTGCGTTGTGGGTTAATGGCGGATTAGGGATTAATATTTTTAATAGGTAGTTTGCGATGTTGGAGTTGGCGGATTTAGGGGTTAATAATTTAGTTATTACTTGCGGTGTGGGTTTGATGGCGGATATATGGGTTAATAGTTTAAATAGGCATATTGCGTTGTGGGGGGTTGTCGGTCTAGGGGTTAATACATTTAATATTAGTAATGAGAGGGGGTGATTGCGGATAGAGGGGTTTTACGTGTCGGGCTTATTTTTGGGAGGTGTGTTAGACTTTTACAGGAGATTTTTTATTTTCTTTACTTTTCTTAGGCGCCGGCAGTTTCTAAAGTGCCGTAAGTCACTGGCGACTCCAGAAATTTGCGCCGTATATTTGATCGCGCCCCAGAAGTCAAAAACACGTTTTTAAAATCATGACAATTCTTAAAATACATATTATAGCATTTTACAATAAAATACATATAAATAAAACATATATACATGTAGCTTTTATAGTAAGTTGTTTTTTGGTCTTTATTAACAAGGTAGGTCACAGACATAATATATTGGCGTCTTGTGGAAGTTTCAAGGGGCCTTCCATGGGAGCAACCTGTATTTTTGTGAATTGCTTTGCATTGCAAAAACCCACCAGCTGCTGTGCATGAAACTCATTTTGACTTTGCACAAATTGTTTGTTTGTTTTTTGTCCTTCAAAATTGTAAAACCTTCAGTTCACATTTCAATGAGTACAATCAATTTAAAAATAAATTATCATCATCTAAATATTCATTTAGTTAAGCTTTTTATATTAAAAATGTGCTAATTAAAAATTAACTCAAAATCAGGGTTAATTGCGCACATCTCGAATTACACTTATTATGTATATTGAAGAAACATCAATCAAACAATTAAAGCAGTAATCCAAAATAATGACTTTTTGTTTAACTTTCTTCTTTCTTATCAGCATCTTATTTCTTACCCTGTGACAAGCTTATTATAATGCACGTTATTGAAACAGACCTTTTGTCTCTCCAGTTGCATTAAATATAATAGTCTTTAGAACCTTTCAGAGAATTGCTGCTATCAGTCATTTTCATCAGTCAAAACAAGAACAAATTGCAAAATTAAATTCTAAGGAAAAAACATTAATTATCCGGTTTAAATTAAAGAGACAGTCTACTCCAGAATTGTTATTGTTTAAAAAGATAGATATTCCCTTTATTACCCATTCCCCAGTTTTTCATAACCAACACGGTTATATTAATATACTTTTTTCCTATATGATTACCTTGTATCTAAGCCTCTCTAGACTGCCCACTTATCTCAGTCTTTTGACAGACATGCATTTTAGCCAATCAGTGCTTACTCTTAAATAACTCCACAGGAGTGAGCACAATGTCATCTGTATGACACACATGAACTAACAGTGTCAAACTTTGAAAAAGGGACAGCTCAACGGCTTAGAAATTAGCATATAAGCCTACATAGGTTTCGCTTTCCACAAAGAATACCAAGAGAGCAAAGCAAATTTGATTATTAAAGTAAATTGGAAAGTTGTTCAAAATTGCATGCCCTATCTGAATCATGAAAGTTTAATTTTGACTAGACTTTCCCTTTAAGTTAATGATGGTCACTGTATTTTCAGCTTGGGCTGTTTCATCTTATTTAGAATAACTAAGCAGTGGAAAAAATGACTACAACAGACTTTTAAGGCTTAATTCAGAAAATAAATAATCTACTTCAAATGAATGTGTTCTAGACTAGACATAGAAAATCAGGTGAAACTCGAAAAATTAGAATATCGTGCCAAAGTTCATTTATTTCACTAATGCAACTTAAAAGGTGAAACTAATATATGAGATACTCATTACATGCAAAGCAAGATAGTTCAAGCCGTGATTTTTCATAATTGTGATGATTATGGCTTACAGCTCATGAAAACCCCCAAATCCACAATCTCAGAAAATTAGAATATTACATGCACTCAATAAAACAAGGATTGTACATAGAACAATATCGGACCTCTGAAAAGTATAAGCATGCATACTGTATGTACTAAGTACTTGGTTTGGGCCCCTTTTGCAGCAATTACTGCCTCAATGCGGCATGGCATGGAAGCAATCAGCCTGTGGCACTGCTGAGGTGTTATGGAAGACCAGCATGCTTCAATAGCGGCCTTCAGCTCTTCTGCATTGTTCTGTCTCATGTCTCTCATCTTTCTCTTGGCAATGCCCCATAGATTCTCTATGGGGTTCAGTCAGGCGAGTTTGCTGCCAATCAAGCACAGTAATCCCACAGTCATTGAACCAGGTTTTGGTGCTTTTGGCAGTGTGGGCAGGTGCCAAGTCCTGCTAGAAAATGAAGTCAGCATCCTGCGGAAGGAAGCATGAAGTGCTCCAAAATCTCCTGCTAGACGGCTGTGTTGACCCTGGACTTAATGAAGCACAGTGGACCAACACCAGCAGATGACATGGCTCCCCAAATCAACACAGACTGTGGAAACTTCACACTGGACTTCAAGCATCTTACAGTGTGCCTCTCCATTCTTCCTCCATACTCTGGGTCCTTGGTTTCCAAATGAGATGCAAAATTTGCTCTCATCAGAAAAGAGGACTTTGGACCACTGAGCAACAGGCCAGGTCTGTTTTTCTTTAGCCCAGGTAAGACGCTTCTGACGTTGTTTGTTGTTCAGGAGTGGCTTGACAAGAAGAATACGACATTTGAAGTCCATGTCCAGGATCCGTCTCTGTGTGGTGGCTCTTGTGAAAGTCCCCAACACTTTTGAATGGCCTTTTCCTGACAATCCTCTCCAGGCTGCGGTCATCCCTGCTGCTTGTGCACCTTTTCCTTCCACACTTTTCCCTTCCACATAATTTTCTATTAATGTGCTTTGATACAGCACTTTGGGAACATCCAACTTCTTTTGCAATTACCTTTTGAGGCTTTCCATCCTTATGGAGGGTGTCAATTATGGTTTTCTGCACAACTGTCAGGTCAGCAGTCTTTCCGATGATTGTGATTCCTACTGAACCAGACTTAGAGACAATTTAAAGGCTCAGGAACCCTTTGCAGGTGTTATTGCTTAATTAGCTGTTTAGAGTGGGACACTTTGAGCCTAGAATATTGCACCTTTTCACAATATTCTAATTTTCTGAGATTGTGGATTTGGGGTTTTCATGAGCTGTAAGCCATAATCATCACAATTATGACAAATCATTGCTTGAACTATCTTGCTTTGCATGTAATGAGTCTATCTCATATATTAGTTTCACCTTTTAAGTTGCATTAGTGAAATAAATTAACTTTTGCACGATATTCAAATTTTTCGAGTTTCACCTGTACTATAGTGGCAGTGTTAGACTTTGTTACAGCTATATGACAACAGGAGACCAAATAAGTAAATAAGTAAATTCATAAATATAAAAAGCTAAACATGCCAAATGTTGAGAAGGAATAAATCAACAGTGATGTTTATTTTAGTTTCTGATTAAAACCATGCAAGCTAGCTGCAAACCCATGTATGTGCAGTACAAATATATCTATGTATTCCCCACTTTTTTAAAGTTGATATTTACCATACTGGCAAAGGATGATCACTGGTTGGATGAATTTGTATTTGTTCGTGCGGTGCTGTATACAATCTTGCAGACTGGTTTTGCTTTACGCAGATGGTACTAAAGTGCTTTGTCTCTGTTTTATATCATGTAGCATGAGAAGAGAGAAAGAAAGGTGTTTTAGCTTTTATAAAAAATCTGATTTTTCTAACATTGTAAAACATAATGCCTCTTTTTACACAGCAAACGTTTTAAAATTTCAGCTAGTAAGATTGGCTCAAATAAACATTTTAATTGACTGTTATATAGCAGATTACTGTATAGGCAATTTTATTTGTTTAATATATCATGTCTAATTTATTATATATATATATATATTTATAAAGTGGTGCTTCTGGGACTAAGAGTAAGATTTTCAAAAAGGGTGAAGGGCAGAAGGGAAAATTGGGGAATCAACTTGCAGTCATGGTACTGAGGATGAAGGGAGGGGATATTTTCTATACATATCTGTGCTCAAAAAAAGACTCCTACCTGCAAGTATCTTGGGCACTTCCCCTGTCTGATGATTTCTGGCTAGAATCTCTGACACCAAAGCTGTTCAGTCATATACAAAAAAAAAAAAAACAGCACTGTGTTTCCCTCTATAACAATAAGCATGTGCTGCTTTAACATATGTTCTCTTTATTTGTTATAGTCAATCATATATTTCTTAGTTACTGCATACTGCCATTATAAAGAATATAAATACCATATTGCCCGTGTAACACTAATTGTTTTCATATGTTTCCTTATTAATACAGTGATAGAAATGCTCTATTAAACAAGTATCATTCACAGTTTTTATCATGCAAACAACACATGCATGCAAGCCCTGTGTCTTTAGTACCCATGTGCTGTGGGTGAGTGTGCTGAGATCTACATACAGTGAATGGGAAACACAGAACACACAACACCCTGTTATCACCTACCATTCTGTGGAGCTCAGGGTATCATAAAGACTAAGAGGCTGAAGAACAATGATGTAGTGAATCAGAGTGTTCAGTAGACATGTGCATGGCGAAAAAATTTGGTTCGGTTCGGATCGATTCGGATTTTTTCGAATTTCGGTTCGGAGCGATTCGAATTCAGAAAAATTTGAATCAATTCGATTCGGATTTGTTTTGGATTCATTCGGATTCGAATAAATTTGGCTGGATTCGGTTCGATTAGGTTCGGTTCGGAAATTCGGAATTTTGGTAAGTGTTAGGTGGGATTAGACTAGTATTATGTACTGTACATTTGGTGTAACCCATAGCAGAGTGATATAACCTAATATACTGTACAATACTAGTGTAATCCATGGCCATCCGAATCTACCGAATAAATCTGAATAAATCCGAAAAAATCCGAAGTAATTCGGATTTATTCGGTAGATTCGGCACTATTTTAATTCGGAGATTCGGTTCGATCCGAATCTCTGAATTTGCCGAATTTGCAGAATTTCCGAATCAAACCAAACCAAATCGCACATGTCTAGTGTTCAGCCTGTTGTACATGGTGCCTGCCACAATAGAGATGATTTATTACTTCTACAAGAATACTTAAGGAAGACCTGACAGGAGCCTTGTATCATGCAGACTTGCAAGAGCCTTGCCATGTCCTGCCCCTGCTAAAAATGTGTCCTGTTTATGACCTTATGACTACAATTGTTGGAATTATATCCATCATCTGGATCTGGTCAGGCAAGACCTTGTAGTCTTGGCTCAAGTTCTAGCAAAGATGTGGCAAAAGGAGAACTTGAATGTTTCATCTCTGTGTATAAATTCTCTGCATTTTGGTTAGGTTCTTTAGAATTATTTCTCAATATAAGGTGCTGTACTCAAGGGAGAGTGTTCTAGAAAAACATGAAAGTAATGTAGGAAATAGAGGGATATTGTTTATTAAGACCATGACCAATACTTATGAATACACTACCACTGAAGTACATTTAAACATCATTAATACTTGAGATTAAGTCTTGTGGGTAGTCAGTGCAGTAGATTAAGTTTAAAAACCTCCCTGCAAACCGTTAAAGGGACAGGAAACCCCAAAATTTTCTTTCATGATTTGGATAGAACATACAATTTAAAAAAAATTTCCAATTTACTTCTGTTATCAAATATGCTTCATTCTCTTGCAATCCTTTGCTGAAGGAGCACCATTGCTCTACTGGAAGCTAGCTGAACACATCTAGTTAGCCAATCACAAGGAACAAACGTGTGCAGGCACCAATCAGCAGCTAGCTCCCACTAGTATATGATATGTGCATATTCCTTTTCAACAAGAGATACCAAGAGAACAAAGCACATTTAAAAATAGAAGCTAGTTTAAAAGTTTCTTAAAATTACATGATCTATCTGGATCATGAAACTTTTATTTTGACTTTCCTATCCTATAGCAGCTAGGGAAATACAGCCTTTTGGGTGAAATCATTCTATGCAAATTTTTTAACAAGATATTATTAAAGGGACATCCATGAAAACCAACTTTTTCTCTCTCATGATTAAGGCAGAACATACCATTTTAATCAACTTTCCAATGAACTTCTATAATCAAATTTTCTTAAATTCTCTTAGTATCCTATTTTGGAGAAGCAGCAATAAACTACTTTGAGCTAGCAAACACATCCGATGAGCCAATGACAATAGCACCATCTTGTTTTCCGGGTCTGAACATAAATTATAATTTTTATAGTTTATCTGATGTGTGTTATCTGTCAATCTATATAGGTTTAACATGTATCATGTGCCTTTGGTGGTTGAATTCAATGGGCTCCATTTATTATAGGTCGGGCTGCAGCAGATCATGTCTGTCCGCACATTAATAAATCGCCCCCATAGTGTTTATTATGAGTAATTGCGATATGGTTTATCTCTTTCTTTCTGCTAATTTTGTATGTTCTAAAATTACACAAACTTTACACAAATTACTAATTATAACCAGAAAGTTAATGTATTACTGTAATAAAGTGTTTGCATGTTTAAATTAATCAAAATTATATTAAATTTGATTATATAGTTAACATCATAACAGAAAATGTGTGTTTTTGTTTTTTCTAGCCAATATCTGCAAACATATGTTTAATAAGTGTTCCATTTCATTTAAGGTTTACGAGGAAAAACAGGACCTCTAGGGCCAATTGGTGAAAGGGGTGATCAAGGAGAACCTGGGAAAAAGGGACCAGAAGGACTGTCAGGTGACAAAGGAGAACTTGGACCTGATGGGCCAGTTGGTGCAAAGGGTAATAAAGGACAAAGAGGAGAGACTGGAGAGCCGGGTGTGTGCAAGTGTGGGAGTATAATGCTTAAGTCAGCGTTCTCTGTAGGAATCACCACTAGCTTCCCACAAGAAAGGCTTCCAATTCTTTTTAATAAAGTTCTCTTTAATGAAGAAGAACATTACAATCCTGCCACAGGAAAGTTTATATGTGCCATTCCAGGCATTTATTATTTCTCCTATGACATCACACTTGCCGACAAACATCTTGCGATTACGCTAATGCATAATGGTGAAAGCAAAATAAAGACGTTTGATGCTAATACAGGAAATCATGATGTAGCTTCAGGTTCTACACTAATTTACTTAAAGCCAGAAGATGAAGTTTGGCTTGAGATATTTTATACAGACCAAAATGGGCTATTTTCAGATCCCTCTTGGGCAGATAGTTTGTTCTCTGGATTTCTTTTATATGTGGATACTGATTACATGGATACATTATCTGAAGATGAACTGTTGTGATCTATCATTCATTGGATATGGCGTGAATGATGATTGTATCACAATTTATTTTGTACTGGAATAGCCATGAACTGTCAAGAAAAGCCTTTTGATGTTCTCAGGATTTCCATTAGTTTGACTATTTAATTTTTAAAACTTGATGTGTGCCCAATCAGACTCAAACGCCGTAAAATACTATTACCCAATAAGCAATTGGAACTTAAAGAAGAAAAACAACACGGGCATTTTAGGACATTGTTATAAAAATATTTTTAAATGAAAACCATGGTTTTGAAAAACGTCACACATTTTTAGAAGCTGCAAAATAAATATAACATTGTAAATGGTTCTATGTTTTATTTAATCATTAATAAGCTGTGCGATTTGAAAAATAAACTTTCCTTTTATTTTGAAATAGAATAACTTTTAGTAAATCATTTTATGTGAAGCACTCACATTGGAAAGTACAGTTGAAAAATATTGTTTCTGTTATTTGGACTCGTTCATAACTTGCCCTAGGTAATGTCTAACTGGTTGCATCATGTGATTATGTTGGCAAACCAACTGTAAAAACAAGTTTATGTATAAGTTGCAGATATGCTTGACCAATCAGTTAGACTCCATTGTAAGTGATGGTATAAAGGTAGGTGTCTAGTTGGTTTTAAAAAAAAAAATCAGTTCTGCGAATTAATAATAACGCAGTCACAAAAACCTAACAAGTATGTAGTGGCCAATACCATGGTTCACAAAAAAAGTCATGTGAATACAGAGGCTAATAGAAAAGAAACGCAAATCTTATTTTAATCATTACTTGTCAGGTTCTGCCTGGTTCAACCCATTTTTCTCCTAGCTACACCCACTACTTTCTGATTTGTTCCTCCTTCTTTAAGAGTGCCGCTCACCTGTTACACCTTGCTCAGTATTGATGATCTTCGCTACAGAGAGGTTTACCTGCCTGCTCAGCCTTTTCCTTCTCCACCTTATTATACGGAGTTCTGAGCCTTATCCTAAACAGCAACTTCTACTTTGGAATTTCATTCACAGCCTCTCTCTCTCTGCTTGTGGGGTAAAGTACCTATTGTATTTTTCTATTGCCTCTCGCTGCTTTCTTTTTACCGCAGCTCATACCCTCAGTGTTCATTCAGCCTGTCAGTGAGATTCTCCCGATTACGCTACACAGCCTGACGTCACTTCCAGGTCTGCTCCGGTCTCACTCTAACTACTCTGATTCACCTACGAAGGTAACCCTGCTTGCTCTCCTGGCTGTCTGCATTACCAAGGTACAAATTACTGCTAAACATCATATCTCATAACGTATGTACTGAGTCTTGTATTAAAGATAAGAAGTTTAATCATAAACTTTAAAGCCTTAACCGCAACTTCACTTGTCTGGTCCTGTTGCTCAAATGCTGCCTGTCTGAATCTTCATCTTGTTCTCATATCTCCTGTTATTATCTAAGGGTGATCTTAACAGTATATTATTTTTCTTATTCACTTTCTGCTGAATAAGTTATCAATGCTTGTTATATTATACTTACTCACATGACTGAAGGAAGCCTTTTCAGAAATAGAGGTTTTAGACAGTCCTGTGTAACATACATATTATTATTCATTCTGCAGTTGTGTTCCACCTAAACATATATTCACCAGTTCCTGATATAATACTGAGCCTTAAATATGGAACCAGCAGACCTACATCAAATAGTATATAACCTCAATCAAAAGGTAGATCAACTGGCACAAGGCCTGCATGATTTACAAATTGAGAATGCTGCTCTGAGAAAAGTAATTACAGAGTCTATCTCTATAAAGGGGAATCAGACTGAAACTGTTATTGAACCTCAAGTCTCTCTTCCAGACCTCTTCTGTGGTAACAGAAAGGCATATAGGCAATTTAAAAACGCCTGCCTTTTATTGTTTTCAATGAAACCTAGGACTTACCCCACTGAGAGAGTGAAAGTCCTCACTACAATCTCCTTTCTCAGAGGGGATCCTAGAAATTGGGCTGATAAATTCATAGAGAACCAGGATCCCATTCTCGGATCCCTTGTAGACTTTTTCACAAGTATGGATGAAATGTTTCAGGACACAGATATTCAGCTTACTGCTGAGATGAGTTTGAGGAGTTTAAAACAAGGAAAGAGACCTGTGGAGGACTATATCACAGACTTCAAACAGTTCGCCACGGATGCTCTCTGGACCCCTGTCGCCCTGCGTAATCAATTCCGGTTGGGACTTTCAGAGTCTTTAAAAGATGAATTCGCCAGAATTGAATTACCAACAACTTTGGAGGCTTTTATGAAAACAGCTATTCAGATAGACCGCCGTCTACGTGAAAGGAAGGCTGAAAAGTATGCAACAGACCCAAAACTTAAACCCTCATCTGGCTCTTCGGCCCCTAGCAGTGTTTCTGCTACTAAACCCTCTGTGGAACCCATGGAGATTGGCTTTCTCAGAGGTCCCCTCTCTCAAGAGGAGAAACAACGGAGACGTTTAAGGAATCTATGCCTGTACTGCGCTAGCCCAAGTCACGCTGTTCAGGACTGTCCCCTACTTTTGAAGAACAAAAAATGTAAGTCCACTTACCTTTATACATCTCTACCTTCCCCAGAACATTCTCCTTACTGTACTTTATCTGTCTCCCTACAGTTGGAGCAAAGTCAACTGAGGATCAGTGATGCCATTGTCGACTCTGGCGCTTCAGGGAACTACATGGATCGGGACTATTGCATTAGGGAAAACATCCCTTTAATAAAGAAAACTACTCCCATACCAATCAGAGTCATAGATGGTTCACTCATGTTCTCTGGACCTATAACTCATGAGACTGTTCCACTCATGCTTAATGTATCAGGACATTACGAATTACTCTCTTTCGATGTCCTTCCCTCTCCCCATTTTAGTTTGGTTCTCGGGATGAAGTGGCTACAACTTCATAACCCCACTATTGTTTGGCACCCTTTTCAAATAAAGTTTTGTTCCACTTATTGCAAAGAAACATGTTTTCCTAGTCCTGTTTTGTTGCACACTATTACTGATACTGAGGGCTTACCCTCTCAATATTTGGAATTTAAAGATGTATTTAGTAAGACCGAGGCAGAGAACCTGCCACCTCATAGGGCATATGATTGCCCTATCGATCTCCTCCCTGGAGCCCGCATACCCATTGGACACCTCTACCCACTAAGTAATCCTGAACTGGAACATCTTAAAGTGTATCTTGACGACAACTTAAAGAAAGGCTTCATTAGGCCATCAACTTCTCCTGCAGGGGCTGGTTTTTTCTTTGTTCGTAACAAGGATTCCAGCCTCAGACCCATCATAGATTATCGTGAACTAAATAAATGCACGATTAAGAATCGTTATCCTTTACCCCTAATACCAGAGATGATTGAGAGGCTATCTGATGCTACTATTTTTACCAAACTTGACTTAAGAGGCGCATACAATCTTGTCAGGATTAAAGAGGGTCATGAATGGCTGACGGCATTCAGGACCAGATATGGGTTATTCGAGTACCTTGTAATGCCTTTTGGTCTCTGCAATGCCCCAGCCACCTTCCAATACTTCATTAATGATGTATTCAGAGACCTCCTAGATGTATGCATTGTCATATATCTGGATGATATACTCATTTATTCCAGAACTTTGCAGGAACACATCAGGCATGTCCGCCAAGTCCTAGCTCGACTGAGAGCGTATAAATTGTACGCCAAATTGGAGAAATGCAAATTCCACACAACACAGGTATCCTTTCTAGGATATGATATTTCTCCCTCAGGAATCCAGATGCAGAAAGAGAAGGTTGAGGCTGTTTTGGATTGGCCAGAACCAAAGACTAAAAAAGACCTGCAACGGTTCCTTGGTTTTTCAAATTATTATAGAAAATTTATCAAGGGATTTTCCAAAATAGTAAAACCACTCACCGTTTTAACAGGCTCTACAACACCTTTCTCATGGGGTTCAGATGCTACACAAGCCTTCCGTTATTTGAAATCCAGATTTACCTCTGCACCAATCCTTCAATTTCCCAATCCTTCACATCAATATACTCTAGAAGTTGATTCTTCCGATTTCGCCATTGGAGAAGTCCTCTCACAACAAAAATCTCTATCTGATCCTCTCCATCCAATTTCCTATTTTTCTAAATTAATGTCCCCTGCTGAACAAAATTATGCCATAGGGGATAAGGAGTTATTGGCCATTCGACGTTCCCTTGAACACTGGAGACACCTCCTTGAAGGCACCACTCTGCCAATTAATATCTACACAGACCATAAGAACCTCCAGTATTTGCAATCTAATAAAACCTTATCTGCCAGACAGGTTCGTTGGAGTCTGTACTTTGACCGTTTCAATTTCGTTATCATTTACAGACCTGCCAATAAAAACATCAAAGCTGATGCTTTATCCCGGATACCAGAATGACCGACTCACATCCCTGTCAGAAAAGACATTGTTTCCCCTCAATGCTTCATTGGGTTCACTTCGACGATCTTGACTGACCTCCGCAAATACTGCAAGGAACATTCAAACCCACCTGAACCAACTTTAACCAAAATGCATGGCATTTACTACTATGATAAGAAAATCTTCATACCACCCTCCTTGAGAAAACAAATTATACAGACCTGCCATGACATTCCCTTAGCTGGACACCCAGGTCTTCAACGTACCTTGGATCTTGTTTCACGTACTTATTGGTGGCCACACATGAAATCCACCATTTCTGATCATATCGCCAGCTGTAGGACTTGTGTCACTTGCAAACCAGAAAGAAGACCACCTTTTGGCTTGCTCATGCCTATACCAGTCCCTAAAAAGCCTTGGCACCATGTTTCCATGGATTTTATTGTAGATTTACCACCATCAAAAAATCAAACAACTATCCTTGTGGTCATTGATTTATTCACTAAAATGGCTCATTTCATCCCTTTCCATAAACTTCCCACTTCTTCTGAAACTGCCACCCTGTTCATTGACCACATTATTAAGTTGCATGGGATACCTTCTATCCTGACGACAGATAGGGGTACACAATTCACCTCAAAATTTTGGAGTAAATTATGTGCCTTGATTAATATGGAACATCGTTTTACTACAGCTTTTCATCCCCAAACTAATGGGCAGTCAGAGAGGTTAAACCAGTGGCTCGAACACTTTCTCAGATGTTATTGTTCCTATCAACAGAACGATTGGATGAATTACCTCTCTATGGCCGAATTCGCCTACAATAACTTAACCAATGCATCTACAAAAATGACACCCTTCTTCACAAACTATGCCTACCACCCTACCCTGACCTTCTCCACCTTTGCTTCATCTGATTCACCACCGCTGGATCAGCTCCACAATTCTCTGCAGGAGAACTTCAATGTCATCCAGGAGAACATTCGTTTGGCCCAAGAGAACCAGAAACATTATTATGACCTCAGGAGAAGGAAGCCACCTGAATACTCCCCAGGAGATTTAGTCTGGCTTTCTACTAAGAACTTGAGATTACAAGTTCCTTCCAAGAAGATGGCCAGTCTCTTCATTGGACCCTTCCCTGTCCAAAGTGTTATCAACACCAATGCTGTCAAGCTACATCTACCTAGTACTCTTAAGATTCATCCTACGTTTCACGTATCTTTATTAAAACCTTATACACCTGCAAGAGATGCACAAATTCTTCTGCCACCTACAAGCCTTCCTCTTCCTGATGATGAGTATGAAGTTGAATCCATTTTGGACTCCAGGATCTCCAGGGGTGTTCTGCAGTACTTGGTCAGGTGGAAAAATTATTCAAGTGATGAGGATTCTTGGGAGCCTCTCTCCAATCTCAACTCGCCTAGACTTCTCTCCTTGTTTCATCGTCGCCATCCTGATCGGCCTCGTCCATCCGCTGTGGAACAGCGTCCTTGAGGAGGGGGTTCTGTCAGGTTCTGCCTGGTTCAACCCATTTTTCTCCTAGCTACACCCACTACTTTCTGATTTGTTCCTCCTTCTTTAAGAGTGCCGCTCACCTGTTACACCTTGCTCAGTATTGATGATCTTCGCTACAGAGAGGTTTACCTGCCTGCTCAGCCTTTTCCTTCTCCACCTTATTATACGGAGTTCTGAGCCTTATCCTAAACAGCAACTTCTACTTTGGAATTTCATTCACAGCCTCTCTCTCTCTGCTTGTGGGGTAAAGTACCTATTGTATTTTTCTATTGCCTCTCGCTGCTTTCTTTTTACCGCAGCTCATACCCTCAGTGTTCATTCAGCCTGTCAGTGAGATTCTCCCGATTACGCTACACAGCCTGACGTCACTTCCAGGTCTGCTCCGGTCTCACTCTAACTACTCTGATTCACCTACGAAGGTAACCCTGCTTGCTCTCCTGGCTGTCTGCATTACCAAGGTACAAATTACTGCTAAACATCATATCTCATAACGTATGTACTGAGTCTTGTATTAAAGATAAGAAGTTTAATCATAAACTTTAAAGCCTTAACCGCAACTTCACTTGTCTGGTCCTGTTGCTCAAATGCTGCCTGTCTGAATCTTCATCTTGTTCTCATATCTCCTGTTATTATCTAAGGGTGATCTTAACAGTATATTATTTTTCTTATTCACTTTCTGCTGAATAAGTTATCAATGCTTGTTATATTATACTTACTCACATGACTGAAGGAAGCCTTTTCAGAAATAGAGGTTTTAGACAGTCCTGTGTAACATACATATTATTATTCATTCTGCAGTTGTGTTCCACCTAAACATATATTCACCAGTTCCTGATATTACTTTAGCTAATCTCAATAAATCTGAAGCCATTTTCTGAATTTAATTTTACCAAACTTTATAGTGTCAACAATATTTCTAACAAATGTTTCATGATAGTACTGTGCATTTCCCAGTAAATATCTTACTGTATAACAGGGGAACTGTCACCATGAGGCCTATCTATCAAGCTCCGAATGGAGCTTGATGCCCCGTGTTTCTGGCGAGCCTGCAGGCTCGCCAGAAACAGCAGTTATGAAGCAGCGGTCACAAAGACCGCTGCGCCATAACCCTGTCCGCCTGCTCTGAGCAGGGGGACAGACATCGCCAGAAATCAACCCGATCGAGTACGATCCGGTTGATTGACACCCCCTGCTGGCGGCCCATTGGCTGCGAGTCTGCTGGGGGCAGCGTTACACCAGCAGCTCTTGTGAGCTGCTGGTGCAATGCTGAAAATGGCGAGCGTATTGCTTGCCGTATTCAGCGAGGTCTGGCGGACCTGATCCGCACTGTCGGATCAGGTCAGACAGACTTTCTTAAATAGGGGCCCATATGTACATGTGAGCCTTTTGAATTTCACATATATAAAATAAATGTTTTTGTATATACTTGTTGTGATGTAAAATTAGCAAATTTACCAAAACATTGGACATGCTTTAATACAGGACAGCAACTGATTGTGAGACAGGTTCATTAATAGACATCTTTAGCCTCTCCAACCTCTTCAGCTGGTTAAAGGGATATTAAACCCCACATTTTTCTTTCATGATTCAGATAGAGCATTTTAAACACATTTTTTAATTTACTTCTGTTATCAATTTTTCTTTGTTGTCTTGGTATCTTTTGTTGAAAACCAAGGGCATATGCTTAACAGCCGGCCCATTTCTGGAGCTCTATATGGCTGCTGGTTTTGCAAGAATGTTATTCATTTGCAAGAGCACTAGAGGGCAGCACTATTTCCTGTCATGTAGTGTTCCAGATGCCTCCCTAGGCATCTCTTCAACACAGAATATCATGAGAACAAAGCAAATATGATAATAGAATGGTATGCTCTGTCTGAATCACACACAAAACATTGGGTTTCAAATCCCTTTAAGTTCCTATATTTCTTTCATGTAATTGGCAAGAGTCCATGAGCTAGTGACGTATGGGATATACAATCCTACCAGGAGGGGCAAAGTTTCCCAAACCTCAAAATGCCTATAAATACACCCCTCACCACACCCACAATTTAGTTTTACAAACTTTGCCTCCTATGGAGGTGGTGACGTAAGTTTGTGCTAAGATTTCTACGTTGATATGCGCTTCTCAGCATTGTTGAAGCTCGATTCCTCTCAGAGTACAGCGAATGTCAGAGGGACGTGAAGGGAGTATCACCTATTGAATACGATGATTTCCCTAATGGGGGTCTTTTTCATGGGTTCTCTGTTATCGGTCGTAGAGATTCATCTCCTACCTCCCTTTTCAGATCGACGATATACTCTCAAATTTACCATTACCTCTACTAAAGAACTGTTTTAGTACTGGTTTGGCTATCTGCTATATGTGGATGGGTGTCTTTTGGTAAGTATGTTTTCATTTACTTAAGACACCTTAGCTATGGTTTGGCACTTTATGCAAATTATATAAAGTTCTAAATATATGTATTGTACTTATATTTGCCATGAGTCAGGTTCATGTATTTCCTTCTGCAGACTGTCAGTTTCATATTTGGGAATATAAACACTTTAAGAAATTTGTTTCTTACCTGGGGTTTAGTCTTTTTCAATTTGACTACTTTTGCATTTGCGGGTATTAGGCCCGCGGGTGCGTCAAATGTTAGACTTTATTGCGTCATTTTTGGCGCAAACTTTTTTGGCGCGGGAAAATTACGTTTTTGACGCAACTTCGTCATTTCCGGCGTCATATGTGACGTCAAGACCTTTCACACGGCGGCGTCATTAGTGATGCAAGTGTGTCATTTCCGGTCATTTTTTCTTCATTATTTCAATACCCCATTGTTGTTTGCCTCCTGCTTTCTTTTCTATCAAGAAGCCTATGATTTTGCATTTTTTCCCATTCCTGAAACTGTCATTTAAGGAAATAGATAATTTTGCTTTATATGTTGTTTTTTCTCTTACATCGAGCAAGATGTCCCAATCTGATCCTGTCTCTGAAGTTTCTGCTGGAACATTGCTGCCTGACATCGGTTCTACCAAAGTTAAGTGCATTTGTTGTAAAATTGTAGAAATTATTCCACCGAATGTCATTTGTAATAGTTGTCATGATAAACTTTTACATGCAGATAGTTTTTCTATCAGTAATAGTACATTGCCAGTTGCAGTTCCTTCAACTTCTAATGTGCATGATATACCTGTAAATTTTAAAGAATTTGTTTCTGAATCTATTATGAAGGCTTTGTCTGCATTTCCACCTTCTAATAAACGTAAAAGGTCTTTTAAAACTTCTCATTTAGCTGATGAAATTTCAAATGACCAACAACATAATAATTCATCCTCTTCTGATGAGGATCTATCTGAAACAGAAGATCCTTCCTCAGATATTGACACTGACAAATCTACTTATTTATTTAAAATAGAGTATATGCATTCTTTATTAAAAGAAGTGTTAATTACTTTGGATATTGAGGTAACCAGTCCTATTGACGTTCAGTCTAATAAACATTTAAATGCTGTTTTTAAACCTCCTGTGGTTTCTACAGGTGTTTTCCCATTCCTGAGGCTATTTCTGATATGATTTCTAGGGAATGGAATAAGAAAGTACTTCCTTTATTCCTTCTTCAAGGTTTAAGAGATTGTATCCTTTACCAGCAAAATCTATAGAGTTTTGGGAAAAAATCCCCAAAATTGATGGTACTATTTCTACTCTTGCTAAACGTACCACTATTCCTATGGAAGATAGCACTTCCTTTAAGGATCCTTTAGATAGGAAGCTTGAATCTTATCTAAGGAAGGCCTATTTATATTCAGGTCATCTTCTCAGACCTGTTATTTCTTTGGGTGATGTTGCGGCTGCATCAACTTTCTGGTTGGAAAATTTAGCGCAACATGAATTGGATTCTGGCATATCTAGCATTGTTCGCCTACTGCAACATGCTAATCATTTTATTTGTGATGCCATTTTTGATATTATCAAAATTGATGTTAGATCCATGTCTTTAGCTGTATTAGCTAGAAGAGCTTTGTGGCTTAAATCTTGGAATGCTATATGACATCTAAATCTAGATTACTATCTCTTTCTTTCCAAGGTAATAATTTATTTGGTTCTCAGTTGGATTCTATTATTTCAACTATCACTGGAGGAAAAGGAGTTTTTTTGCCTCAGGATAAAAAACCTAAGGGTAAATCTAAGGCTTCTAACCGTTTTCGTTCCTTTCGTCAGAATAAGGAACAAAAACTCAATCCTCCTCCCAAGAAATCTGCTTCCAGTTGGAAGCCTTCCTCAAATTGGAATAAATCCAAGCCATTTAGGAAACCAAAGTCTGCCCCTAAGTCCGCATGAAAGTGCGGCCCTCATTCCAGCTCAGCTGGTAGGGGGCAGATTAAGGTTTTTCAAGGATTTTTGGATAAAATCTGTCCAAAATCATTGGATTCAGAGCATTGTCTCTCAAGGGTATCGAATAGGATTCAAAGTAAGACCTCCTGTGAGAAGATTTTTTCTCTCACACATTCCTGTAAATCCAGTAAAAGCTCAGGCTTTTCTGAAGTGTGTTTCAGACCTGGAGTCTTCAGGGGAAATCATGCCAATTCCTCCTCAGGAACAAGGTTTGGGGTTTTATTCAAACCTATTCATTGTACCAAAGAAAGAAAATTTGTTCAGACCAGTTCTGGATCTGAAAATTTTGAATCGTTATGGAAGAGTACCAACTTTCAAGATGGTGACTATAAGGACTATTCTGCCTTTTGTTCAGCAAGGACATTATATGTCCACAATAGACTTGCAGGATGCATACCTTCATATTCCGATTCATCCAGAACACTATCAGTTTCTGAGATTCTCTTTTCTAGACAAGCATTACCAATTTGTTGCTCTTCCATTTGGCCTAGCAACAGCTCCAAGAATCTTTTCAAAGGTTCTGGGTGCCCTACTATCTGTAATCAGAGAACAGGGTATTGCGGTGTTTCCTTATTTGGACGATATCTTGGTACTAGCTCAGTCTTTACATACTGCAGAATCTCACACGAATCAACTAGTGTTGTTTCTTCGGAAACATGGTTGGAGGATCAATTTATCAAAAAGTTTCTTGATTCCTCAGACAAGGGTCACCTTTTTAGGCTTCCAGATAGATTCAGTGTCCATGACAAGAGGCGTTTAAGATTGGTCGCAGCATGTCGGCTCCTTCAGTCTCAGTCATTCCCTTCAGTGGCTATGTGCATGGAAGTTCAGGTCTCATGACTGCAGCATCGGACGCAATCCCCTTTGCTCGTTTTCACATGAGACCTCTACAGCTTTGTATGCTGAATCAATGGTGCAGGGATTATACAAAGATATCACAATTAATATCCTTGAATCCCAATGTACGACACTCTCTGACATGGTGGATCACCATCGTTTGGTTCAAGGGGCTTCTTTTGTTCGCCCAACCTGGACTGTGATCACAACAGATGCAAGTCTTTCAGGTTGGGGAGCTGTTTGGGGGTCTCTGACAGCACAAGGGGTTTGGAAATCTCAAGAGGCGAGATTACCAATAAATATTTTATAACTCCGTGCAATTCTCAGGGCTCTTCAGTTCTGGCCTCTACTAAAGAGAGAACCGTTCATTTGTTTTCAGACAGACAATATCTCAACTGTGGCTTATGTCAATCATCAGGGTGGGACTCACAGTCCCCAAGCTATGAAAGAAGTATCTCGGATACTTGCTTGGGCGGAATCCAGCTCCTGTCTAATCTCTGCGGTGCATATCCCAGGTGTAGATAATTGGGAGGCGGATTATCTCAGCCGCCAGACTTTACATCCAGGGGAGTGGTCTCTCCATCCAGATGTGTTTTCTCAGATTGTTCAGATGTGGGGGCTTCCAGAGATAGATCTTATGGCCTCTCATCTAAACAAGAAACTTCCCAGATACCTGTCCAGGTCCAGGGATGTTCAGGCGGAAGCAGTGGATGCGCTGACACTTCCTTGGTGTTATCAACCTGCTTATATCTTCCCGCCTCTAGTTCTCCTTCCAAGAGTGATTTCCAAAATCATCATGGAACAGTCTATCTCAAGGTCCGTTTTTCCATCAGGATCTCAAATCATTAAATTTGAAGGTATGGAAATTGAACGCTTAGTTCTAAGTCATAGAGGTTTCTCTGATTCAGTGATTAATACTATGTTACAAGCTCGTAAATCTGTCTCTGGAAAGATTTATTATAGAGTTTGGAAGACTTACATTTCATGGTGTTCTTCTCATAATTTCTCCTGGCATTCTTTTAGAATTCCTAGAATTTTGCAGTTTCTTCAGGATGGTTTGGATAAGGGTTTGTCTGTAAGTTCCTTGAAAAGACAAAGCTCCGCTCTTTCTGTTTTATTTCACAGAAAAATTGCTATACTTCCTGATATACACTGTTTTGTACAGGCTTTAGTTCGTAATAAGCCTGTCATTAAGTCAATTTCTCCTCCTTGGAGTCTTAATTTGGTTCTGAGGGCTTTACAGGCTCCTCCATTTGAACCTATGCATTCTTTGGACATTAAACTACTTTCTTGGAAAGTGTTGTTCCTTTTGGCTATCTCTTCTGCTAGAAGAGTTTCTGAGCTATCTGCTCTTTCTTGTGAATCTCCTTTTCTGATTTTTCATCAGGATAAGGCAGTTTTGCGGACTTCTTTTCAATGTTTACCTAAGGTTGTGAATTCTAACAACATTAGTAGAGAAATTGTTGTCCCTTCTTTATGTCCTAATCATAAGAATTCTTTGGAGAGATTCTTACATTCTTTGGATGTGGTAAGAGCTTTGAAATATTATGTGGAAGCTACTAAAAATTTCAGGAAGACTTCTAGTCTATTTGTTTTATTTTCTGGTCCTAGGAAAGGTCAGAATGCTTCTGCTATTTCCTTGGCTTCTTGGTTGAAACTTTTGATTCATCAAGCTAATTTGGAGTCGGGTCAAACCCCGCCTCAGAGAATTACAGCTCATTCTACTAGATCTGTCTCTACTTCATGGGCTTTTAACAATGAAGCTTCAGTTGATCAGATTTGCAAATCAGCCACTTGGTCCTCTTTGCATACATTTACTAAATTCTACCATTTTGATGTATTTGCTTCTTCGGAAGCAGTTTTTGGTAGAAAAGTTCTTCAGGTAGCTGTTTCAATTTGATTTTTCTGCTTTTTCATTTAAGTTTTTTTCTTTCAAATGAAAATAAACTTATTTTTTTGGGTTGTGGACTAATTTTTTCAGCAGTATATGGCTGTTTTTATTTTAGTCCCTCCCTCTCTAGTGGCAAGAGTCCATGAGGCCCACCCTTTTTATGGTGGTTATGATTTTTTGTATAAAGCACAATTATTTCCAAATTTCCTTTGTTGATGCTTTCTACTCCTTTCTTTATCACCCCACTGCTTGGCTATTCGTTAAACTGAATTGTGGGTGTGGTGAGGGGTGTATTTATAGGCATTTTGAGGTTTGGGAAACTTTGCCCCTCCTGGTAGGATTGTATATCCCATATGTCACTAGCTCATGGACTCTTGCCAATATGAAAGAAATGAATTTATCAGGTAAGTTCTTACATAAATTATGTTTTTTCTATAAAGTCCATTTTTAAAGCATATATGCCTCTCTATTCTATAGTGAATAGACATCATAGAAATACATGGAAACCGGAACCCTTGATAGACTGGTGAAACACATGATTGTTCTTTACAAATTACTCAAGGATTTGTCTAGGATAAAATCTTGTGGTTTTATATTTACACTTAAAAAAGTTACCTTTTCATATTACAACTTTGTAAAGAAACACAGTCCCAGCAGGAGCAGGCATGGTGGGGGCATGACCTGTCAGAGTGGGCAAGGCGAGGCGTGACCAGGCGGGAGCGAGGGCAGGTGGAACTGCTGCACTGCAGAAAACGGGCTTTAGAACTAGTTATAAATATTACAGAACCTAAAAAAGTACATACAAATGTTATCAAAATATTATTAGTGCAATCGATACACAACAGTCACCTAAATAACTAGCATTTTACTACTTGATGTATATAACCATTTTTTTCTGGGTTTATAAAATGCAATGTAACATATGATATAGCTGTCTTTTCATAAAAAGAGAATATAAGATATAAACAGATGTAGTTTTGTTACTAATTATTATGCTTTATTTATAATGCATAATATTAATAATTACATTTTATTAGTATTGTGGTTTGTATATAAACTATAATGTGCAATAAAAAATGTGATTGATAAGAAATATATTAAAACTATTTATATAAGCAGTACAAGATATTTAATAAATAAAATTTACTTAGGAAATCCAAGCTGTAAAATTATTTTTACATTTGACTTCTTTAGTTTCCAGATTACTTTAATTATTCTGTTTGGCTCTGAATTTCATCCCTTTACATGTACACAGCAGCGTTCTTCTTTCTTAAGTCTGGCCACAGCTCCAGAGCGAGCTCCTTCTGTCTAGCAGCAGGGCTAGAGTGTGCTCCTTCAGTCTAGCAGCAGGGCTAGAGCGTGCTCCTTCAGTCTAGCCACAGAACTAGAGATTGCTCCTTCAGTCTAGCAGCAGGGCTAGAGCATGCTCCTTCAGTCTAGCAGCAAGGCTAGAGTGTGCTCCTTCAGTCTAGCCACAGAACTAGAGATTGCTCCTTCAGTCTAGCAGCAGGGCTAGAGTGTGCTCCTTCAGTCTAGCCACAGAACTAGAGATTGCTCCTTCAGTCTAGCAGCAGGGCTAGAGCATGCTCCTTCAGTCTAGCAGCAAGGCTAGAGTGTGCTCCTTCAGTCTAGCCACAGAACTAGAGATTGCTCCTTCAGTCTAGCAGCAGGGCTAGAGTGTGCTCCTTCAGTCTAGCAGCAGGGCTAGAGTATGCTCCTTCAGTCTAGCAGCAAGGCTAGAGTGTGCTCCTTCAGTCTAGCCACAGAACTAGAGATTGCTCCTTCAGTCTAGCAGCAGGGCTAGAGAGTGCTCCTTCCGTCTAGCAGCAGGGCTAGAGTGTGCTCCTTCAGTGTAGCAGCAGGGCTAGAGTGTGCTCCTTCAGTATAACAGCAGGGCTAACGTGTGCTTCTTCAGTCTAGCAGCAGAGCTAGAGTATGCTCCTTCAGTCTAGCAGCAGGGCTAGAGTGTGCTCCTTCAGTCTAGCAGCAGGGCTAGAGTATGCTCCTTCAGTCTAGCAGCAGGGCTAGAGTACACTCCTTCAGTCTAGCAGCAGGGCTAGAGTATGCTCCTTCAGTCTAGCAGCAGGGCTAGGGTGTGCTCCTTCAGTCTAGCAGCAGAGCTAGAGCGTGCTCCTTCAGTCTAGCAGCAGGGCTAGGGTGTGCTCCTTCAGTCTATCAGCAGGGCTAGAGCGTGCTCCTTCAGTCTAGCAGCAGAGCTAGAGCGTGCTCCTTCAGTCTAGCAGCAGAGCTAGAGTGTGCTCCTTCAGTCTAGCAGCAGGGCTAGAGTATGCTCCTTCAGTCTAGCAGCAGGGCTAGAGTACACTCCTTCAGTCTAGCAGCAGGGCTAGAGTATGCTCCTTCAGTCTAGCAGCAGGGCTAGAGTGTGCTCATTCAGTCTAGCAGCAGGGCTAGAGTATGCTCCTTCAGTCTAGCAGCAGGGCTAGAGTATGTTCCTTCAGTCTATCAGCCGGGCTAGAGCGTGCTCCTTCAGTCTAGCAGCAGGGCTAGAGTGTGCTCCTTCAGTCTATCAGCAGGGCTAGAGCGTGCTCCTTCAGTCTAGCAGCAGGGCTAGAGCGTGCTCCTTCAGTCTAGCAGCAGGGCTAAAGTGTGCTCCTTCAGTCTAGCAGCAGAGCTAGAGTGTGCTCCTTCAGTCTAGCAGCAGGGCTAGAGTATGCTCCTTCAGTCTAGCAGTATTGTGATTTGTATATAAACTATAAAGTGCAATAAAAAATGTGATTGATAAGAAATATATTAAAACTATTTATATAAGCAGTACAAGATATTTAATAAATAAAATTTACTTAGGAAATCCAAGCTGTATAATTATTTTTACATTTGACTTCTTTAGTTTCCAGATTACTTTAATTATTCTGTTTGGCTCTGAATTTCATCCCTTTACATGTACACAGCAGCGTTCTTCTTTCTTAAGTCTGGCCACAGCTCCAGAGCGAACTCCTTCAGTCTAGCAGCAGGGCTAGAGTGTGCTCCTTCAGTCTAGCAGCAGGGCTAGAGCGTGCTCTTCAGTCTAGCCACAGAACTAGAGATTGCTCCCTCAGTCTAGCAGCAGGGCTAGACCGTGCTCCTTCAGTCTAGCAGCAATGCTAGAGTGTGCTCCTTCAGTCTAGCCACAGAACTAGAGATTGCTCCTTCAGTCTAGCAGCAGGGCTAGAGTGTGCTCCTTCAGTCTAGCAGCAGGGCTAGAGTATGCTCCTTCAGTCTAGCCACAGAACTAGAGATTGCTCCTTGTCTAGTAGCAGGGCTAGAGAGTGCTCCTTCAGTCTAGCAGCAGGGCTAGAGTGTGCTCCTTCAGTGTAGCAGCAGGGCTAGAGTGTGCTCCTTCAGTATAGCAGCAGGGCTAGAGTGTGCTCCTTCAGTCTAGCAGCAGGAATAGAGCGTGCTCCTTCAGTCTAGCAGCAGGGCTAAAGTATGCTCCTTCAGTCTAGAAGCAGGGCCAGAGTGTGCTCCTTCAGTCTAGCAGCAAGGCTAGAGTGTGCTCCTTCAGTCTAGCAGCAGGGCTAGAGCGTGCTCCTTCAGTCTAGCCACAGAACTAGAGATTGCTCCTACAGTCTAGCAGTAGGGCTAGAGTGTGCTCCTTCAGTCTAGCAGCAGGGCTAGAGTGTGCTCCTTCAGTCTAGCAGCAGGGCTAGAGTATGCTCCTTCAGTCTAGCAGCAGGGCTAGAGTATGCTCCTTCAGTCTAGCAGCAGGGCTAAAGTATGCTCCTTCAGTCTAGAAGCAGGGCCAGAGTGTGCTCCTTTAGTCTAGCAGCAAGGCTAGAGTGTGCTCCTTCAGTCTAGCAGCAGGGCTAGAGCGTGCTCCTTCAGTCTAGCCACAGAACTAGAGATTGCTCCTACAGTCTAGCAGCAGGGCTAGAGTGTGCTCCTTCAGTCTAGCAGCAGGGCTAGAGTGTGCTCCTTCAGTCTAGTCACAGAACTAGAGATTGCTCCTTCAGTCTAGCAGCAGGGCTAGAGTATGCTCCTTCAGTCTAGCAGCAGGGCTAGAGTGTGCTCCTTTAGTCTAGCAGCAGGGCTAGAGTGTGCTCCTTCAGTCTAGCAGCAGGGCTAGAGTTTGCTCCTTCAGTCTAGCAGCAGGGCTAGAGTATGCTCCTTCAGTCTAGCAGCAGGGCTAGAGTGTGCTCCTTTAGTCTAGCAGCAGGGCTAGAGTATGCTCCTTCAGTCTAGCAGCAGGGCTAGAGTTTGCTCCTTCAGTCTAGCAGCAGGGCTAGAGCGTGCTCCTTCAGTCTAGCAGCAGGGCTAGAGTATGCTCCTTCAGTCTAGCCACAGAACTAGAGATTGCTCCTTCAGTCTAGCAGCAGGGCTAGAGAGTGCTCCTTCAGTCTAGCATCAGGGCTAGAGTGTGCTCCTTCAGTGTAGCAGCAGGGCTAGAGTGTGCTCCTTCAGTATAGCAGCAGGGCTAGCGTCTGCTCCTTCAGTCTAGCAGCAGAGCTAGAGCGTGCTCCTTCAGTCTAGCAGCAGGGCTAGAGTGTGCTCCTTCAGTCTAGCAGCAGGGCTAGAGTATGCTCCTTCAGTCTAGCAGCAGGGCTAGAGTACGCTCCTTCAGTCTAGCAGCAGGGCTAGAGTATGCTCCTTCAGTCTAGCAGCAGGGCTAGAGTGTGCTCCTTTAGTCTAGCAGCAAGGCTAGAGTGTGCTCCTTCAGTCTAGCAGCAGGGCTAGAGTATGCTCCTTCAGTCTAGCAGCAGGGCTAGAGCGTGCTCCTTCAGTCTAGCAGCAGGGCTAGAGTATGCTCCTTCAGTCTAGCAGCAGGGCTAGAGTATGCTCCTTCAGTCTATCAGCAGGGCTAGAGTGTGCTCCTTCAGTTTAGCAGCATGGCTAGAGTGTGCTCCTTCAGTCTAGCAGCAGGGCTAGAGCGTGCTCCTTCAGTCTAGCAGCAGGGCTAGAGTGTGCTCTCTCAGTCTAGCAGCAGGGCTAGAGTATGCTCCTTCAGTCTAGCAGCAGGGCTAGAGTATGCTCCTTCAAACTATCAGCAGGCCTAGAGCGTGCTCCTTCAGTCTAGCAGCAGGACTAGAGCGTGCTCCTTCAGTCTAGCAGCAGGGCTAGAGTATGCTCCTTCAGTCTAGCAGCAAAGCTAGAGTATGCTCCTTCAGTCTAGCAGCAGGGCTAGAGTATGCTCCTTCAGTCTAGCAGCAGGGCTAGAGTATGCTCCTTCAGTCTAGCAGCAGGGCTAGAGTGTTCTCCTTCAATCTAGCAGCAGGGCTAGAGTATGCTCCTTCAGTCTAGCAGCAGGGCTAGAGTATGCTCCTTCAGTCTAGCAGCAGAGCTAGAGTGTGCTCCTTCAGTCTATCAGCAGGGCTAGAGCGTGCTCCTTCAGTCTAGCAGCAGGGCTAGAGTATGCTCCTTCAGTCTAGCAGCAGGGCTAGAGTGTGCTCCTTCAGTCTAGCAGCAGGGCTAGAGTATGCTCCTTCAGTCTAGCAGCACGGTTAGAGTATGCTCCTTCAGTCTAGCAGCACGGCTAGGGTGTGCTCCTTCAGTCTAGCAGCAGAGCTAGAGTGTGCTCCTTCAGTCTAGCAGCAGGGCTAGAGTGTGCTCCTTCAGTCTAGCAGCACGGCTAGGGTGTGCTCCTTCAGTCTAGCAGCAGGGCTAGAGTGTGCTCCTTCAGTCTAGCAGCAGGGCTAGAGTATGCTCCTTCAGTCTAGCAGCACGGCTAGGGTGTGCTCCTTCAGTCTAGCAGCAGGGCTAGAGTGTGCTCCTTCAGTCTAGCAGCAGGGCTAGAGTGTGCTCCTTCAGTCTAGCAGCAGAGCTAAACTATACTCCTTCAGTCTAGCAGCAGGGCTAGAGTGTGCTCCTTCAGTCTAGCAGCAGGGCTAGAGTGTGCTCCTTCAGTCTAGCAGCAGAGCTAGACTATACTCCAGTCTAGCAGCAGGGCTAGAGTGTGCTCCTTCAGTCTAGCAGCAGGGCTAGAGTGTGCTCCTTCAGTCTAGCAGCAGGGCTAGAGTGTGCTCCTTCAGTCTAGCAGCAGAGCTTATTGTAGGCTAGGGTTTTTTATTTTGGGGGGGCTTTTTTATTTTGATAGAGCTATTAGATTAGGTGTAATATTTTTTTTATTTTTGATAATTTGTTTCTTATTTTTCGTAATTTAGTGTTTGTTTGTTTTTGTAATTTAGTTATTTTTTTGTAATTAGATACTTTTTTTAATTTTTAGAGTAGTGTTAGGATTTTTTTAATTTGTAGTTTAGTTTAATTTAATTGGTAGTTAGTTTAATTGTAATTTAATAATTATCTTAGTTTAATTGTTAGTTTAAAATTAAAAAAGAACTGAAATAAAGGGGCAGTCTGCAGAGGCTTAGATACAAGATAATCACAGAGGTAAAAAGTATATAAATATAACTGTGTTGGTTATGCAAAACTGGGGAATGGGTAATAAAGGGATTATCTATCTTTTAAAACAATAAAAATTCTGGTGTTTCTGTCCCTTTAAGCGTTATAAATATTTAAAGAAATTTTAGTGACTTTAATATCACTTTAGTGTTAATTGTTACCACTTAATGTTTAACATTTTATTGGGTACATAGTAGTAAGAAGAACAAAAATGTGATAATTAAGCATGCCCCATGTCTTCTGATGTCACAGATTCCAAGCATGTATATATGCTTTCTTAACCCCATAGAAAGCATCGCTGGTTAATATGACTATGACAACATGATATAGGCCTGCGCAGAAGAGCTCCACTTTTGTAAAATGACTTAAAAAATACCACATTTTAGTTACCAGTGGTAAACTATACCAAAGATTATATTTTACTTCATAAAAGTGTACATTTCAAAAAAGGGCACACTTTAAGTAATATAAAATTCTACTAAATGAAGGGGGCGGAGCTTGGCCAAGATGGCGGTTGGTCGCAAGTAGGAGAAGCCGGGTGCAGAGACACTGGCACCTTTAACTACATGCCGCAGAGGAACACAAGCCGGCTAAAATTCTCAAGCGACAACTCTTGACAAGCACCTGCAATTTCAAAGGGGGCAATAACAAGCTCACAGGACAGAGTCAGAATAAGCCCGGCGATCCTACAGCTAACACCAGCGGCCTGGAAACGGCCGACGACTACGCACCTACAATTGACTCCACTCCGGATCCCAGCACAGTGTGGCTTGCACCCATCGGACAAGCTAACCTGCAAACACAAAGAATAGCACCGGAGGCAAGTATAGACTTTTTGCTTATATATGGGATTGCCGCATTTGTAGCCCACACGTGGCGCCTAGACCTGGTTGATATGTGCATACATAATGTCATTTAACACCTTAAGGGCACATCACTAAGCCTCAACTTCTGTTACCCACAGTCCTCAGAGAGCAGGTCCCAACAATTTTTATAATCTGCTACGCTCACAATGCTTTGCTATGCAGTCTTCCTTTAACATCATTTTGTGCACTATGTTATACAGTGTTCTTTGGCACATCATTTGCTCTTAAATACTTAGGAGCAAAGGAACATTGGAGCCTGGCTCACACACAGTAATAGGGAGAACTGTATCTGCTTATCTGCAAACTAAAGCAAAAGTTTGGGACCCCAGCATACCAGTAAAAGAGTGGTGCATAATAAAATATGGCTTCCAAAAGAAGTCAGAAACCAGACAAAATAAGCATATCCCAAAATGCTCAACAAGCTACTGTTAACAGTTTCTTCCACACTGCGAGCAGCGACTCTCAGGAGACTGAAGAAAATAACATCCCTGATCACTCTTCACAATACTCCTCGGTCACTCCAGTATCCATTACATCGGACTATGCATACCAGTTAAAAACAGACATTGCAAACCTGCCCTCTAAGGCAGATTTTTGAAGCCCTAAAATCCATTATCACTACAGAAATCTCCAACATGAAGAGAGACATTAATGAAATTGGAAAAAGGCTTGAATATGTAGAGGAGGGACAGGAATACCTAAATACCCTATTTGACAACATAACAAATCAGGCTAATGTTCATGACTCCCAGATCGACAGCCTGCAAGATAAAATAGAAGACCTCAATAATAGAGGCCGTCGAAATAATTTGCGGATCAGAGGCGTCCCAGAAACTGTGACTATAACAAGTTTATAGCTATATACAAGATTTATTTAAATACATACAGAAAGACCCACAGGCAGAAGCTATGGAACTTGACAGAGCTCACAGGGCTCTTCGTCCTCCACCAGCACAGAATGCATCCCCTAGGGATGTAATCCTGAGATTCCTCAGGTTCACGGATAAAGAAAAAATATGGAAAGCTGCAAGGTCATCCCAATCTATTCGCTTTTTGGAAAATGATATTCAAATTTATCTTGATTTGAGCCCTACAACTATTCAAAAACGAAAGGACATCAGATTTATTACAAGAACCCTTCAAGAAAAAAATATAAAATACAGGTGGGGATTCCCCTTCTGTCTCCAGGTAATGCATGAGGGCCGCACCTTCACCTATAGGTCTGAACATGATCTCAAGCCACTATCAGAAGCCCTACAGGTGTCCTTCAAACACCCACATCCTGCAGATGTCCCACTTCCTTCTCTGACACAAAGTCTTCCCCAAAGAGACCACCGCTCCAATTGGATGAAAGTGCTTCCAAAAAAGAAAAAGAGCAAACCATCTGCACCTGCAGATGGCAGAGACATTGCAAGGGATACCTGAACTATCTTTTGGTCTACTTTATAGGCACTCACAGTACTCCTGGATCTTTGTATTCCTTGCAAATAGATGGTATGTTCATATGTTCCTTCCTACCATGTTCAATTGTTTACTATATGTTCGCTAGTGGACATGTTAATATAAGTTACTCCAGGTTAAGTATGTTATTTATCACTGATGGTTAAAATATTAGTTCCTAACATTTGACTCTTTAATGTTGGTGCCACTGCGCAATCTCCTTTATGTTTGTGTCTTACCCCGACACCGTTACTTTGCAAATGTTTATAACTTCTGTTGCATGTATGTGGCATATCTCTATGATTTTATCAATTATTTATGTTTACTCCCTCAGAGTTTTTGCAGACGCTTTTAACTACACTCCCCAATTCTTAATAGGTAGATCCATTCATATAATACTCCTCATTTACTCCAGACTCGTTCCCATACACACTTATAGTTATTCAGTTACTCCCGAGAACATCTTCCACTCATGACAGCTCCTAATACTAATTCTTTAACTTTTCTCTCAGTTAACTCCCAGGGCTTAAATAACCCCCATAAGAGGAATGTTGCACTACGGGACTTTAGGGAAAAAAAACAGACATAATTTTGTCCAAGAGACCCACTTTTTACAGGGGTGGGAACCTAAGACCTTTGGGTATAAATTTGGTCAGTCCTATTATGCCTCTAACTCAAATAAAACAAATGGGGTGGGAATACTCCTAAAAAACAATATACCATTTAAATTAGTTAAAAAAATTGCAGATCACGGGGGGGGGGGGCGGTACATTATACTAGTTGGTAAACTATATAACTCAATGGTAACCCTAGCGAATTTATATGCCACCAATTCTAAACAAGACTCCTTTTTCAAAACATTAACCAACTCACTATTAGAAACCACCAAGGGCTCCCTGATACTGGGCGGGGATTTCAACCTCACACTTAATCCTCTCTTGGATAACTCAAATAAGCTGTCCTCTGTCCCTCACAGAACAATTTCTACAGTTAAAAACTGCCTAAAAGAACTAACAGTGCACGATATATGGAGGGTACATAATCCAGAGTGTTTAGGCTATACATTTTATTCTAACCCTCACCGCAAATTCTCCTGATTAGACTACTTTATGACAGATGTTAATAGTCTGGCCAAAGTAGAATGCATAGATATTATTCCTAATTCTTGGTCAGATCACTCCATGATACAATGTTCCTTTTTGCTGGCCACATAGACCCTTATCTTGTTATACATGGAGATTGGATGACTCCTTACTTGCAGACCCCATAAACTTCCAACGCCTGGAAAAAGCACTAAGTGAATATTTTTCCATCAACGAATCCTCCGTTAGCGACCCTAAAACACTATGGGAGGCTCATAAATCGGTTAGCATCAAAGCACATCAGATTAGACAGGTAAACAGCTTACTCAATGATTACCTGGTGAAACTCCCTAAACTAGAGGACCTGCTTAAGTCGCAGCCAGATAACACTCAAGTAGCACAACAAGTCTCAGAATGTAAGGCACAAATTAATAATTTACTAGGTAAAGATTGCAAAAAGAATGCTCTCAAGCTGAGACAAAAACACTATGAAGGTGGCGATAAGAGTGGACCTCTCCTAGCTAGAAAGCTAAAGAGAAGACTACATAAAGGGTACATTCTAACATTGAAAAATCATCAAGGTAAAGAGCTTCACACTTCAGAAAAAATAGCTGAAGAATTCAGGTCTTACTATTCTCAATTATATAACAGACACATCTCACAACAATGCACGTATAACCCATGATAATAAAGTCACCCTAATAAAAAAAGTACCCCTTAAATTTAACCTTTCCATCTATTTCTCCAGACCAACAAAAGATTCTCAATAATCCGATTTCGCAAGAGGAGCTGTTAGATGTTATTAAAAACCTTCCCCATAACAAAGCCCCCAGCCCACACGGCTTCTCAGACCAATATTACAAAGTATTTAGGGACATAATCTCCCTCCACATGCTCTCTATGTTTAATTTGATAAAAGAAGACAGCTCCTTTTCGAGATCCTCACTAGAGGCCCACATAGTAGTTCTCCCAAAACCGGGCAAGCCCCCAGATATAGCACCAAATTATCGGCCAATATCTTTACTCAATGTTGACTTGAAAATATACGCTAAGATACTAGCCAACAGGCTTAACAAGATTCTCCCACATGTCATTGACAATGATCAAGTGGGGTTTATCCCATCCAGAGAGGCTAAAGACAACACCGTTAGAGCAATACAAATTATACACCATGCCCATTCCACACAAACTCCCCTCGTGGTGGTGTCAGCGGACACGGAAAAAGCTTTTGACCGCGTCTGCTGGCTCTTCCTCCGAGAAATATTACATAAATATAATCTGGGTGAATCCTTTATTTCAAAAATAATGGCCCTATATACCTCCCCCTCCGCCAAAGTAAGAGTTAATGGGTTAACTTCAAATTCTTCCCAATAACAAACGGCACCAGGCAGGGGTGCCCCTTATCGCCACTCTTATTTGCATGTGTGGTGGAGGTTCTTGCCACCGCTGTGCGCTCTAATACAAACATACATGGGATGCAAATACAGGACACTAATCACAAAATACTATTATACGCGGATGAGATACTTTTTTGCCTAACAGACCCAATAAACTCTATCCCTCCCCTAATGGCCGAACTAGATGCGTTTTTAGAGGCCTCTAACTATTTAATAAACACATCAAAATCAGAACTCTTATTAGTGCATTGCAATGACACTATCTCCTCCCAGATTACCAAAGTGAGCTCTCTTTCCGCATCCAATCCTCATCCCTGAAATACCTGGGAATATACCTTACCCCAAACACACAAGACCTGTTTCAGGCTAACTACCTACCTCTTCAAAATACATTGATAGCAGATATGTCATCATGGAGATCCAAAAACATATCGTGGCTAGGCAGAATCAACTCAATCAAGATGAATGTCCTTCCTAGGATTCTGTACCTCTTACAAACCCTCCCAATTCCTCTACCCTCTAAATACTTGCCAAACCTGCAGAACACGATATTAGATTTGATCTGGGATAAACGTAAAGCTAGGATAAACAAGCATCTCATGTGCATGCCCATAAATATTGGGGGGCCCAAATCTGAAAAACTATAGGAAAGCCGCCTTTCTCCATAGCATAATTGACTGGTTCACAAACTATGAACACAAAAAATGGGTAAAAATGGAACATGATATTACACAATCCCAACACCTAGGGTCTCTTTGCTGACAGAGTAGAGCGGGATTACTTCAAATAACCAACAATAACTTTATAATCCAAGAAACCTTTAATGTTTGGGAAAAAACACTAATAGAGAATCCTCTTCTTTCATCCAGATTTTCCCCCCTAACACCTCTCACAGATAATGTAGACTTCCCCCCTGGGCAAATCAAAATACAGAACACAACATAGGGTGATCATGACATATCAATTAGGCAACGAACAAGCCTTCATCTCCTTAGATAGACCAATTGAAAGTGGCCTCCACATGTTCTCAAATTGGTTTTTCCTACATCAATGTCACTCTTTTATTAACACCCAGATAGGAAAAATATTATACGTCCTCTGACCCCCTTCGAATCTTTGTATAAATCTCCTGATCTGATGAAGCGCACCCTTTCTTTATCATATTCCCTTCTGCAAGCATCACCCCCAGGCTATGTCCCCCCCTACATCGATAGGTGGGCTAATGATTTGAATATCGAAATTTCTCAGTCTGACATGTTACGTATGTTTAATAATATAACTAAAGTCTCTTCTTCTAGTAAACTTATGGAGACCAATCTAAAAATTGTCCAGCAATGGTACTTGACACCTTGTAGAATAAATAAACTTTTTACCTCGGCCAGCAATAAATGCTGGAGATGCGAAAACTCATTAGGCACTATGGGACACATATGGTGGACCTGTCCTCTCATTCAATCAAGCTGGGATACTATTATAAAGGTTACATCTAGGATGCTACAAACGAATCTATCATCAGATCCTATGGTGTGGCTACTTAACAACATTCCACACAAATTTCCCACCTATCAGAAAAAAATTATACTTATTGCCAGTAATAGCATGAAATCCCTTATCGCCCGAAGATGGAAAAGTAGGGAGGTGCCAAGTCTGTCCCAATGATATAATAAATTTCATGGGATATTAGAA
This sequence comes from Bombina bombina, assembly GCF_027579735.1. Classification (NCBI taxonomy): domain Eukaryota; kingdom Metazoa; phylum Chordata; class Amphibia; order Anura; family Bombinatoridae; genus Bombina; species Bombina bombina. Next base: position 1,293,377,356 of record NC_069500.1, on the reverse strand, counting down.
CTGGAGGAATATGCTTATATGATACATAGGCAAGAACCCCTATATGCACAGTTAAAAGCGTCCTGGGAAACTTTCATACATGAAGAGTTTCAATGAACATCTACCATATCTTAGTGCCCTTTATACAGAGTGTCGGGAGACGATATACATTTTCCTTTATTCTCACAGTTATTTTTGTTATATGCCACAATAACATCATACAGTATTCAAATTTCTTTTCTCTGTTTTCATTATATTATGTACAGGGAGTGCAGAATTATTAGTCAAATGAGTATTTTGACCACATCATCCTCTTTATGCATGTTGTCTTACTCCAAGCTGTATAGGCTCGAAAGCCTACTACCAATTAAGCATATTAGGTGATGTGCATCTCTGTAATGAGAAGGGGTGTGGTCTAATGACATCAACACCCTATATCAGGTGTGCATAATTATTAGGCAACTTCCTTTCCTTTGGCAAAATGGGTCAAAAGAAGGACTTGACAGGCTCAGAAAAGTAAAAAATAGTGAGATATCTTGCAGAGGGATGCAGCACTCTTAAAATTGCAAAGCTTCTGAAGTGTGATCATCAAACAATCAAGCGTTTCATTCAAAATAGTCAACAGGGTCGCAAGAAGCGTGTGGAAAAACCAAGGCGCAAAATAACTGCCCATGAACTGAGAAAAGTCAAGCGTGCAGCTGCCAAGATGCCACTTGCCACCAGTTTGGCCATATTTCAGAGCTGCAACATCACTGGAGTGCCCAAAAGCACAAGGTGTGCAATACTCAGAGACATGGCCAAGGTAAGAAACACTGAAAGACGACCACCACTGAACAAGACACACAAGCTGAAACGTCAAGACTGGGCCAAGAAATATCTCAAGACTGATTTTTCTAAGGTTTTATGGACTGATGAAATGAGAGTGAGTCTTGATGGGCCAGATGGATGGGCCCGTGGGTGGATTGGTAAAGGGCAGAGAGCTCCAGTCCGACTCAGACGCCAGCAAGGTGGAGGTGGAGTACTGGTTTGGGCTGGTATCATCAAAGATGAGCTTGTGGGGCCTTTTCGGGTTGAGGATGGAATCAAGCTCAACTCCCAGTCCTACTGCCAGTTTCTGGAAGACACCTTCTTCAAGCAGTGGTACAGGAAGAAGTCTGCATCCTTCAAGAAAAACATGATTTTCATGCAGGACAATGCTCCATCACACGCGTCCAAGTACTCCACAGCGTGGCTGGCAAGAAAGGGTATAAAAGAAGAAAATCTAATGACATGGCCTCCTTGTTCACCTGATCTGAACCCCATTGAGAACCTGTGTTCCATCATCAAATGTGAGATTTACAAGGAGGGAAAACAGTACACCTCTCTGAACAGTGTCTGGGAGGCTGTGGTTGCTGCTGCACGCAATGTTGATGGTGAACAGATCAAAACACTGACAGAATCCATGGATGGCAGGCTTTTGAGTGTCCTTGCAAAGAAAGGTGGCTATATTGGTCACTGATTTGTTTTTGTTTTGTTTTTGAATGTCAGAAATGTATATTTGTGAATGTTGAGATGTTATATTGGTTTCACTGGTAAAAATAAATAATTGAAATGGGTATATATTTGTTTTTTGTTAAGTTGCCTAATAATTATGCACAGTAATAGTCACCTGCACACACAGATATCCCCCTAAAATAGCTAAAACTAAAAACAAACTAAAAACTACTTCCAAAAATATTCAGCTTTGATATTAATGAGTTTTTTGGGTTCATTGAGAACATGGTTGTTGTTCAATAATAAAATTAATCCTCAAAAATACAACTTGCCTAATAATTCTGCACTCCCTGTATATGCTTTTCTCCTTGTAATTTTGGAAATTGATTCATGTCAGCGTTGCTTTGTAAGTGCAGATCATCAAGTGTATTGGTTTTCTTTCATCATACATAAGATTCACTCTGTATTGTCATATTTTCTTTATATTAATAAAGCTGATTTGAAGAAAAAAAAATTCTACTAAATGAAAATACTTGCCCAGAAAATGGCTTCAAAGATTTGTTTTCTTCTTTTTTTTATTCAATAAAATGGCCTATTTGTTCCTGATTTTGAGCAGATTTTTAAGCGGGTAGGTAGTAAGAAAAATAAAAAAAGGGGGTAAAAAGGCATAAATATGCCCCATGTCACAGATAACAAATACACAGATAACAAATATGTATATTACAATAAAGAAAAAAAAAAAAATCAAAGTATATAAATTGATTAATGTGTACTTCAGACAATGGCCTCTAGTTATCAACCTGTCTACTTACCTGCATTTGCCGGCCCAATACGCTCGCCTAAGCTCGCCTTACATCGCCGCGGACCTGAATACGTTCGCCAAAGTTATCAAGAAAGCTGTCAAGAAGCCGCGCACCAAGTACGGAGCGATGAGCGATGACTGTTGTTAACTGACAGTCATCGATCTCGCTGCTCATCGGCTTCTTTGCAGCTTTCTTGCTAGCCTGTCACTAAGTACCCACACTATACTATACTGTTTTACCCCCTAAACCGCCACTCCCGGAGCCCCCCGCACCTAAATAAAGTTATTACCCCCTAAACCGCCGCTCCCGAAGCCCCCCCCACCTAATTAAAGTTATTACCCCCTAAACCGCTGCTCCTGGACCCCGCCGCAACTATAATAAATATATTAACCCCTAAACTGCCGCTCCCGGACCCCACCGCCACCTACATTATACCTATGAACCCCTAATCTGCCACACCCTATACCGCCGCTACCTATATTAAAGTTATTAACCCCTATCCTGCCGATCCCGGACCCTGCCGCAACTAAATAAATTGTTTAACCCCTAAACCGCCGCTCCCGGACCCCGACGCAACTAAATTAAAGGTTTAACCCCTAAATCGCAGTTCCCGGACCCCGCCACAACTAAATTAAATGTTTAACCCCTAAACCGCCGCTCCCAGACCCTGCCGCCACCTATATTAAACTTATTAACCCCTAAACCTAAGTCTAACACTAACAACCCCCTGACTTAAAGATTATTTAAATAAATCTAAATACATATTACAATTATTAACTAAATTATTCCTATTTAAAACTAAATACTTACCTGTAAAATAAACCCTAAAATAGCTACAATATAACTAATAATTGTATTGTAGCTATTTTAGGATTTATTTTTATTTTACAGGCAACTTTGTATTTATTTTAACTAGGTACAATAGTTATTAAATAGTTATTAACTATTTAATAACTAACTAGTTAAAATAACTACAAAATTACCTGTAAAATAAAATCTAACCTAAGTTACAAATACACCTAACACTACACTATCATTACATTAATTAAATAAATTACCTACAATTACCTACAATTAAATACAATTAAATAAACTAAACTATAGTAAAAAAAAAAACGCACTAAATTACAGAAAATAAAAAAAAATTACAAGAACTTTAAACTAATTACACCTAATCTAAGCCCCCTAATACAATAAAAAAGCCCCCCCAAATAATAAAATTCCCTACCCTAAACTAAATTATAAAGTAATCAGCTCTTTTACCAGCCCTTAAAAGGGCTTTTTGTGGGGCATCTTCTTCCAACCATCTTCTTCCAACGACGTCCTAACACCGAATGCCTGGTCCTTTAAATGTCGTCATCCAAGATGGCGTCCCTCGAATTCTTATTGGCTGATAGGATTCTATCAGCCAATCGGAATTAAGGTAGGAAAAATCTGATTAGTTGATGCTATCAGCCAATAGAATGCAAGTTCAATTCTTTTGGCTGATCCAATCAGCCAATCGTATTGAACTTCAATCCGATTGGCTGATAGCATCAACCAATCGGATTTTTCCTACCTTAATTCCGATTGACTGATAGAATCCTATCAGCCAATCGGAATTCGAGGGACGCCATCTTGGATGACGTCATTTAAAGGACCAGGCATTCGGTGTTAGGACGTCGTTGGAAGAAGATGGCTCCGCGTCGGTTGGAAGAAGATGGCTCCGCACCGCTCCGGATGATTAAAGATAGAAGATGCCGCTTGGATGAAGACTTCGGTCGGATGGAGTACCTCTTCTGCCCCGCTTGGATGAAGAATTCGGCCAGATGGAGGACCTCTTCTGCACCGCTTGGATGAAGAATTCAGCCCGGCTGGGTGAACACGGCTCAAGGTAGGGGGATCTTCAGGGGGTTAGTGTTAGGTTTTTTAAGGGTGGGTTTGGGTGGGTTTTAGAGTGTGTGGGTGGTGGGTTGTAATGTTTGGGGCGTTGTATTTTTTTTTTACAGATAAAAGAGCTGATTACTTTGGGGCAATGCCCCGCAAAAAGCCCTTTAAGGGCTGGTAAAAGAGCTGATTACTTTGTAATTTAGTATAGGGTAGGGCATTTTATTATTTTGGGGGGGCTTTTTTATTTTATTAGGGGGCTTAGATTAGGTGTAATTAGTTTAAAGTTCTTGTAATTTTTTTTTATTTTCTGTAATTAACGGCTAGATTTGGAGTTTGGCGGTAAAAGGGCTGTTAACGCTCCGCGGGTTTTTTTCTGGCCGCACCATAAATTTAACTCTGGTATCGAGAGTTCAAACAAATGCTGCGTTAGGCTCCAAAAAAGGAGCGTAGAGCATTTTTACCGCAAATACAACTCTCGATACCAGAGTTGCTTACGGACGCGGCCGGCCTCAAAAACGTGCTCGTGCACGATTCTCCCATAGGAAACAATGGGGCTGTTTGAGCTGAAAAAAAACCTAACACCTGCAAAAAAGCAGCGTTCAGCTCCTAACGCAGCCCCATTGTTTCCTATGGGGAAACACTTCCTACGTCTGCACCTAACACTCTAACATGTACCCCGAGTCTAAACACCCCTAGCCTTACACTTATTAACCCCTAATCTGCCGCCCCCGCTATCGCTGACCCCTGCATTACACTTTTAACCCCTAATCTGCCGCTCCGTAAACCGCCGCCACCTACGTTATCCCTATGTACCCCTAATCTGCTGCCCTAACATCGCCGACCCCTATGTTATATTTATTAACCCCTAATCTGCCCCCCACAACGTCGCAGACACCTACCTACACTTATTAACCCCTAATCTGCCGACCGGACCTGAGCGCTACTATAATAAAGTTATTAACCCCTAATCCGCCTCACTAACCCTATCATAAATAGTATTAACCCCTAATCTGCCCTCCCTAACATCGCCGACACCTACCTTCAATTATTAACCCCTAATCTGCCGACCGGAGCTCACCGCTATTCTAATAAATGTATTAACCCCTAAAGCTAAGTCTAACCCTAACACTAACACCCCCCTAAGTTAAATATAATTTTTATCTAACAAAATAAATTAACTCTTATTAAATAAATGATTCCTATTTAAAGCTAAATACTTACCTGTAAAATAAATCCTAATATAGCTACAATATAAATTACATTTATATTATAGCTATTTTAGGATTAATATTTATTTTACAGGTAACTTTGTATTTATTTTAACCAGGTACAATAGCTATTAAATAGTTAAGAACTATTTAATAGTTACCTAGTTAAAATAATTACAAATTTACCTGTAAAATAAATCCTAACCTAAGTTATAATTAAACCTAACACTACCCTATCAATAAAATAATTAAATAAACTACCTACAATTACCTACAATTAACCTAACACTACACTATCAATAAATTAATTAAACACAATTGCTACAAATAAATACAATTAAATAAACTATCTAAAGTACAAAAAATAAAAAAGAACTAAGTTACAGAAAATAAAAAAATATTTACAAACATAAGAAAAATATTACAACAATTTTAAACTAATTACACCTACTCTAAGCCCCCTAATAAAATAACAAAGACCCCCAAAATAAAAAATTCCCTACCCTATTCTAAATTTAAAAAGTTACAAGCTCTTTTACCTTACCAGCCCTGAACAGGGCCCTTTGCGGGGCATGCCCCAAGAAGTTCAGCTCTTTTGCCTGTAAAAGAAAACATACAATACCCCCCCCCCAACATTACAACCCACCACCCACATACCCCTAATCTAACCCAAACCCCCCTTAAATAAACCTAACACTAAGCCCCTGATGATCTTCCTACCTTGTCTTCACCATGCCAGGTTCACCGATCCGTCCTGGCTCCAAGATCTTCATCCAACCCAAGCGGGGGTTGGCGATCCATAATCCGGTGCTCCAAAGTCTTCCTCCTATCCGGCAAGAAGAGGACATCCGGACCGGCAAACATCTTCTCCAAGCGGCATCTTCTATGTTCTTCCATCCGATGACGACCGGCTCCATCTTGAAGACCTCCAGCGCGGATCCATCCTCTTCTTCCGACGACTAGACGACGAATGACGGTTCCTTTAAGGGACGTCATCCAAGATGGCGTCCCTCGAATTCCGATTGGCTGATAGGATTCTATCAGCCAATCGGAATTAAGGTAGGAATTTTCTGATTGGCTGATGGAATCAGCCAATCAGAATCAAGTTCAATCCGATTGGCTGATCCAATCAGCCAATCAGATTGAGCTCGCATTGTATTGGCTGATCGGAACAGCCAATAGAATGCGAGCTCAATCTGATTGGCTGATTGGATCAGCCAATCGGATTGAACTTGATTCTGATTGGCTGATTCCATCAGCCAATCAGAAAATTCCTACCTTAATTCCGATTGGCTGATAGAATCCTATCAGCCAATCGGAATTCGAGGGACGCCATCTTGGATGACGTCCCTTAAAGGAACCGTCATTCGTCGTCTAGTCATCGGAAGAAGAGGATGGATCCGCGCTGGAGGTCTTCAAGATGGAGCCGGTCGTCATCGGATGGAAGAACATAGAAGATGCCGCTTGGAGAAGATGTTTGCCGGTCCGGATGTCCTCTTCTTGCCGGATAGGAGGAAGACTTTGGAGCACCGGATTATGGATCGCCAACCCCCGCTTGGGTTGGATGAAGATCTTGGAGCCAGGACGGATCGGTGAACCTGGCATGGTGAAGACAAGGTAGGAAGATCATCAGGGGCTTAGTGTTAGGTTTATTTAAGGGGGGTTTGGGTTAGATTAGGGGTATGTGGGTGGTGGGTTGTAATGTTGGGGGGGGGGTATTGTATGTTTTCTTTTACAGGCAAAAGAGCTGAACTTCTTGGGGCATGCCCCGCAAAGGGCCCTGTTCAGGGCTGGTAAGGTAAAAGAGCTTGTAACTTTTTAAATTTAGAATAGGGTAGGGAATTTTTTATTTTGGGGGTCTTTGTTATTTTATTAGGGGGCTTAGAGTAGGTGTAATTAGTTTAAAATTGTTGTAATATTTTTCTTATGTTTGTAAATATTTTTTTATTTTCTGTAACTTAGTTCTTTTTTATTTTTTGTACTTTAGATAGTTTATTTAATTGTATTTATTTGTAGCAATTGTGTTTAATTAATTTATTGATAGTGTAGTGTTAGGTTAATTGTAGGTAATTGTAGGTAGTTTATTTAATTATTTTATTGATAGGGTAGTGTTAGGTTTAATTATATCTTAGGTTAGGATTTATTTTACAGGTAAATTTGTAATTATTTTAACTAGGTAACTATTAAATAGTTCTTAACTATTTAATAGCTATTGTACCTGGTTAAAATAAATACAAAGTTACCTGTAAAATAAATATTAATCCTAAAATAGCTATAATATAAATGTAATTTATATTGTAGCTATATTAGGATTTATTTTACAGGTAAGTATTTAGCTTTAAATAGGAATCATTTATTTAATAAGAGTTAATTTATTTCGTTAGATAAAAATTATATTTAACTTAGGGGGGTGTTAGTGTTAGGGTTAGACTTAGCTTTAGGGGTTAATACATTTATTAGAATAGCGGTGAGCTCCGGTCGGCAGATTAGGGGTTAATAATTGAAGGTAGGTGTCGGCGATGTTAGGGAGGGCAGATTAGGGGTTAATACTATTTATGATAGGGTTAGTGAGGCGGATTAGGGGTTAATAACTTTATTATAGTAGCGCTCAGGTCCGCTCGGCAGATTAGGGGTTAATAAGTGTAGGTAGGTGTCGGCGACGTTGTGGGGGGCAGATTAGGGGTTAATAAATATAACATAGGGGTCGGCGATGTTAGGGGCAGAAGATTAGGGGTACATAGGGATAACGTAGGTGGCGGCGATTTGCGTTCGGAAGATTAGGGGTTAATTATTTTAAGTAGCTTGCGGCGACGTTGTGTGGGGCAAGTTAGGGGTTAATAAATATAATATAGGGGTCGGCGGGGTTAGGGGCAGCAGATTAGGGGTACATAAGTATAACGTAGGTGGCGGTCGGCAGATTAGGGGTTAAAAATTTTAATCGAGTGGCGGCGATGTGGGGGGACCTCGGTTTAGGGGTACATAGGTAGTTTATGGGTGTTAGTGTAGTTTAGGGTACAGTAGTTAAGAGCTTTATGAACCGGCGTTAGCCAGAAAGCTCTTAACTCCTGCTTTTTTCAGGCGGCTGGAATCTTGTCGTTAGAGCTCTAACGCTCACTTCAGAAACGACTCTAAATACCGGCGTTAGAAAGATCCCATTGAAAAGATAGGCTACGCAAATGGCGTAGGGGGATCTGCGGTATGGAAAAGTCGCGGCTGTAAAGTGAGCGTTAGACCCTTTAATCACTGACTCCAAATACCAGCGGGCGGCCAAAACCAGCGTTAGGAGCCTCTAACGCTGGTTTTGACGGCTACCGCCGAACTCTAAATCTAGGCCTTAGTGTTTGTTTTTTTGGTACTATAGTTTAGTTTATTTAATTGTATTTAATTTTAGATAATTGTAGTTAATTTATTTAATTAATTGAATGATTGTGTAGTGTTAGGTGTATTTGTAACTTAGGTTAGGTTTTATTTTACAGGTATATTTGTATTTATTTTAGCTAGGTAGCTATTAAATAGTTATTAACTATTTAATAGCTATTCTACCTAGTTAAAATAAATACAAACTTGCCTGTAAAATAAAAATAAATCCTAAAATAGCTACAATATAATTATTAGTTATATTGTAGCTATTTTAGGGTTTATTTTACAGGTAAGTATTTAGTTTTAAATAGGAATAATTTAGTTTATAATTGTAATATGTATTTAGATTTATTTAAATAATCTTTAAATTAGGGGGGTGTTAGTGTTAGTGTTAGACTTAGGTTTAGGGGTTAATAAGTTTAATATAGGTGTTATAGCGGTTTAGGGGTTAAACAATTTATTTATTTGTGGCGGGGTCCGGGATCCGCAGGATAGGGGTTAATAACTTTAATATAGGTGGCGTCGGTATAGGGTGTGGCAGATTAGGGGTTAATAGGTATAATGTAGGTGGCGGCGGGGTCCGGGAGCGGCGGTTTAGGGGTTAATATATTTATTATAGTTGCGGCGGGGTCCAGGAACGGCGGTTTAGGGGGTAATAACTTTATTTAGGTGCGGGGGCTCCGGGAGCGGCGGTTTAGGGGGTAATAAGTTAACTTTATTTAGAAGGCGGCAGTGTAGGGGGGCAGATTAGGGGTGTTTAGACTCGGGGTACATGTTAGGGTGTTAGATGCAGACATCTCCCATAGAAATCAATGGGATATCGGGCAGCAGCGAACATGAGCTTTCGCTGCTTTCAGACTCCTATTGATTCCTATGGGATCCGCCACCTCCAGGGCGGTGGATTGAAAACCAGGTACGCTGGGCAGGAATAGTGGCGAGCGTATCTGGTTGTAGTTTGATAACTACCAAAAGTAGTCAGATAGTGCCGAACTTACGTTCGGAACATCTGTAGTGACGTAACCATTGATCTGTGTCAGACTGAGTCCGGCGGATCGTATGTTACGTCACTATATTCTACTTTTGCAACTCTGTAGGGCTTGATAACTACGGCAAATCAGCCTCGCCACAAATACGCTGCTGAATTCAATCGTATTTGCGGTTGACGGCTTGATAACTTGAGGCCAATGAATTTAGTATTCTATGGAATAAATGTCTAAAGTTCCGGTTTACCTTTCATAGACTGAGTACAAAATTGCCTGAGTAGAATAGATCAAGTCAATCTTATAAGAAAAGTATGAAGCTAGCAGAAAAAATGAGATTTTGTTAAAACTTAACTAAGTAATGGTACATTTCAGACTTTAATAATGTTGCAATGAAAAATACATTAGCAAAACCGCATATTTTTTTTTTTTAAAGTGTATATATATTTTAGAATAAAATATTTATAATTCTACCTTGTATCTTCATTCCTCCGCCCCCCTTCATTCCCACCCAGTTTCTACATTTGCTGGACTTCAGGAATGTCATATGACACAAACACTGATCGGATGTTCATTGGAATTGCTATAAATAGAAAAAAAAGAGTTCATCCAAGTGGGCCGGCATAACATTGTAATAGAAGCATTACTATAGGCACGGATTTAACCCTTTTAGATACTCATATAGGGTACTCATAAGGTACTCATATAGGGCAAGGTTACAAGTGGAGTGCAGACGTTTGCTCCTTAGCGATAAAGGGTTGATCACAGGGTTTGCGCACGTCGGGCTTTCAGCTGGTATTACAAGTTGAAAATAAACACAATCGCTTGAGCAAAATCGCTATTTACGCTAGAATGATTACTGTTACTTCAGAGCTCTGGTTAACGGTGTTGTTACATAAAAGCTATACAAAACACATAAAAATACATTACAAGGTATAGTTACACTCATATAATAACACCATTTTAAAAAAATATTTAAAAAATATTTGCACAAAAAAGTTATAAAGGGTCAAAGATATGAGATATCAGGTGTTAGAAGAAGAGATATATACATATACATGTCTAAAGATATGTCTATATAGGTGTACATATGTATTTATATGTGTATTTATGTATTTACAGACATATATACACATAATACATATGTACACATATATAGACATATCAAAAAGTGCATTGGAACCCTTTGCAGTTAAGTTGATGAAAACATTTCAAGCATATTTATGCAATATTATTTTAATAAAGGGTTTAACTATGTATTTAAAGTAAATATTTGACATTCCAATTTTTTGTACGTAGTAGAATACATTCTTTATATTTCTAAATAGATATTCCTATATACAGTATATATCTGTATATATCTATAGATATATATATATATATATATATATATATATATATATATATATATATATATATATATATATATATATAGGTATAGGTATAGATATATATATTTTACCAACAAAACATCAGATATATGTATAAATGTTTAGTTATTTATGAATAAATAGAACATATTCTGTTATTTGAAGAACACTGGAATGTGAAACATTCATATTTCCATGTTGGATTAGCGCCGGGTTTGCGTGAGAGTGGGGTGTTTTTTCCACTTTTTTTCTCTCCTTTGACTTCTATGCGGGGGAAAACGTGAACGCGAGTGCGATATTCTAACTTCAGGTTTTTGCGCTTGTCGGGTTAGCGCGAGAGTGAAAACAGTTTACTTTCAACTCATAACATAAGCACAACCCGACAAGCGCAAAAAGCTTACTTCTAGCGCAATTAATGCTAGAGCTGAAGCGTTAATCTGGCCCATATTTTTTTAATCAATAATAATAATAATAGTAAAATGACTTTATAAAGGAAAATTATTTTGTGATAGTAGCACATAAAAAATGTAAAACACATCACAAGCCAGCTAATTTGTTATATTTTTTTGTAAAGCTAACAAGGGAAGGGGAAAAATAATTAAATAATTAATGATTCAGAAAGCACATGGGATTTTAAAAGACTTCCCAATTTATTATCTAATTTGTTTTGTTCTTTTGGTATCCTTTATTAAAAAGGATACCTAGGTAGGCTCAGAAGCTGCTGATTTGTGGCTGCATATATGCACATATATGCCTCATGTTATTGGCACACCAAATGCATTCATATAGCTCCCAGTAATGCATTGATGCTACTTTAACAAAAGATGCCAAGAGAATGAAGCAAATTAGATAATAGAAGTAAATTGGAAAGTTGTTTAAAATTGTATCTGAATTGCGAAAGAAAAATTAGTTTTTTATGTTCCTTTAAAGGTATAGTCTAGTCAAAATTAAACTTTCATGATTCAGATAGCGCATGCAATTTTAAGCAACTTTCTAATTTACTCCTATTATCAATTTTTCTTCATTCTCTTAGTATCTTTATTTGAAAAAAGCAAGAATGTAAGCATAGGAGCCGGCCCATTTTTTGTTCAGCACCTGGGTAGCACTTTCTGATTGGTGTCTAAATGTAGCCACCAATTAGCAAGGGCTACCCTATTGATAATAGGAGTAAATTAGAAAGTTGCTTAAAATCGCATGATCTATCTGAATCATGAAAGTTTAATTTTGACTAGACTATTCCTTTAAGTAAATTTGCTTAAGCCGCAGTGACTTATTTTCTATATAATTGTTACCCCTTATTCCCATGTATATTTATTTTCCCATTGTGTAGATTATCTATTTATTTTAACGACCACTATGACATAAAAAGAGCAGGCCTGTGTACAGTTAAAAAAGAAGAAAGTTCCTCCCCAAATTTGTATATGTTTTATTGTATTATTCTTAACCACTTCAGCATAGTGCTGCAGAATCTGTTGGCGCTCCACAAATAACTGATATTAATAATAATGCATAACTTTTGTAATATGGATAACTCATTCTGTTTTGTGTTTTTATAACTAAAATGAAAATCCATGCCTGGACTTCCCTGGCAAAAGACTAGAAAGGACAGGAATCTCAAAGCTATCTATCCTGAACAAGACAAGGGATGTCTGCAAGAATTAGCTGATACCATCCTTAATACTCAAGATAACTGCTGATAGGATGAGAGCTACTGAAATCTTATTGGCTGACTTGAACAGCCAATAAGATTCCAGTAGCTTTCATCCTATTGGCTGATTTGAATTTGAAGAATCATATCAGCCAATAGGAATTCAAGGGACGCCATATTTAATCGTGTACCTTGAATTCACTATTTAGTGTACGATGGCGATCATACGAAGAGGATCCTCCACGCTCCATGGTTCCAGGGTCACCAGTCCTGCTCCATGCTCATCTCCGGTCCGCTCCAGCTCTTGATGAAGAAAGAAGAGGTCCCCGCTTGGAAGAAGACTTCACCGTCTGGAACAAAACCTTCTATGCCGGACTTCAGGAAGCCTGAGTACTAACCTGGGGGTTAGATTTAGGCTTATATTAAATTTTTGGGCAGTTTTTTTTTTCCTTTAGATTCGGGTTATGGGCCTTCTTAAAAGAGCTGAATGCCCTTTTAAGGACAATGCCCATACAAATGCCCCTTTAGTTTAGGTTTTTCAGTGTTAGGTTTATTTATTTTTGGCGGGTTTGGTGGGTGGTGGATTTTACTGTTAGGGGGGACTTAGATTTTTTTTCTAATGCAAAAGAGCTGTTTAACTTAGGGCAATGCCCTACAAAAAGCCATTTTAAGGGTTATTAGTAGTTAAGCATTAGAGTAGGGGGTGTTTTTATTTTGGGGGGGGCTTTTTTATTTTCATAGGGATTAGGTTTAATTTTTTTATTTTGGATAATCTTGTTTATTATTTTATGTATCAAACAAAGAAGAACAGGAGTCCCAACAAGATATGGTCATATATATATATATATATATATATATATATATATATATAAACTGCCCTAAGCGATACCACCAGATCAGCTGTAAAACCAAATCCTAGTACGAAAAAAGTGCAGTGCTTCAGCTTAACAGTCTTTAGGGAAATATCAAAAAATACATGCTACTAATAAAAAGTGAGTTTTCTTTCTTGTAACACTTATAATGCTGTTTATACTGAGTACCCGGAATGCCCAGTTAAATTCCAATAGTAATGACTGTGAACACAGGGAGATAGAATGAGGCGTGGGGCTGTCACTGATTACAGATAATCTGTACACCCGTGCTCTCTCCTCAGGTTACTGTGTTAAAAGTTCCTCATTAGGTTCAACAAACACTCAATATTGTCCCATTCATCCGTACCTTGAGAATACCGTAATACATTCAAAGCTCCTTAGCTTGTCCCAATGACACTCACCGGCAAGCGTGCTCTCCCGGGCTTCAGCCCATCCACCATCCACAGATCGAGTGTTCTCACTGGGTGCCGGGCGTCGTCTGCAAGCTGGGCGTGACACGATCCTCCTTGTTGATTGGTCCGCGTAGGGTAACGTACCTCCTACGTCAGCCACTTTTGTTCCGTTAGTGTAACGGTGGAATCCCATGACTTGAATGGGAAAAACAGATGCTCCTTTCAGCTATACCGGGTACAATTAGTGAAGTAACATAAAAACAACAAATCCTTCTTCCTCCAATAAGAGATATCCCCTTCTCAAGACGGCTCTGGTGGGCAGTGCAGCAAAGGTGCTGGCTGATGGCAAACGTAAGGACCACAAAAAAGAGAACAAAGTTTGCCAGGCACCTTATAAAAATAAAACTCAATTTTTATTAAACATTTGATTAAAAATTCAGATACAGAGAGAAAAAGGGATAAACCCCTTAAGCAGAGTAATGCGTTTCGGCTGGAAGAGCCATACTCATAGTCCTTAAGATTCTAAAAAACTGACTGACTTAAAAACCTAGTGTTCCAATCCTATTGGTGGAATCACTAATTAATATTTAAAGGTACAGGGGTTAACATGAGAATTAGAAAATATAAGCTTCACTGATGTTAACAGGAAATTTATGCATATATCAGCTTACTTTCACCTCTGTTGATTCAAATTCATCCCAAGAAATATTACACATATTTAAACAATGCATGAATAAATTACAAGTATTACATATTTCCATTTAAATATATCAATACGCTATTGGAGGAAGATTTGGATAGCTTAAACACCCCGGTGACGAGAGAGGAAGTTCTAGGCGTTATAAAAGACCTTAAGTCAGGGAAAGCTGCAGGGCCAGATGGTTTCACTAGTGAATATTATAAAAATTCAAGGGAATACTGGTACCCCATATCACTGATTTTTGCAACCATATACTAGAAGGCCATACCATTCCAGACGACCTTCTACAAGCCAGGATTGTGATAATACCAAAACCTGGGAAAAATCACAAACTCTGCTCTAGTTATCGGCCTATATCACTCATCAACCAAGATCTAAAGATCTTTACAAAGATCTTAGCTAACCGGTTGAAATGCATCCTACCAAAGCTGATCCATTTGGATCAGGTGGGTTTTGTCAAAGATAGGGAGGCACCAGATAATGTGCGTAGGCTATTGAACATTATAGATTACGTAGGAATAAATCGAATGCCTTCTCTGCTCCTTTCATTGGACGCGGAGAAGGCATTTGACAGAATAGATTGGGATTTTATGAAAGCAGTTTTATTTCGGATGGGATTTGGAGGGGCATTCATTAAAGCATTAAATATGATTTACTCAACCCCTTCGGCTCAGGTCTCCATATCGGGTTATAAATCTAACTCATTCCCTATATTAAATGGCACAAGACAGGGGTGCCCCCTGTCTCCCCTTATTTTCGCACTCTGTATAGAACCACTAGCAGCCAAAATTAGACAGACACCGGATATTTCAGGAGTTATGATCAAAGACCAGGAATATAAATTAACACTATTCGCAGATGATATTTTACTTACACTGACTAGACCTCTTATCTCCCTACCCAATTTATAGAAAACCCTAGAGGAATTCTCCCAGATTTCGGGATATAAAGTTAACCTTGATAAATGTGAGGCTCTATCATTAGGTCTTCCACAACACACCAAGAAACTAATAGAATCCAACTACGACCTGAACTGGACCATTCATTCCCTTAAATACTTAGGGATCCATTTGACTCCCCAAATTAGCCAATTATATAAACACAATTACGAAGTTATATACAGAAATATTAGGAAAGATCTGAAAAAATGGAAAACATATAATTTTTCGTGGATGGGCAGACTAGCGACAGTAAAAATGACTGTTTTACCCCGCCTCTTATATCTATTTAGGACGCTTCCCATAGAAGTCCCGACGTTAGATTTAAAAAAGTTACAAGCAGAACTAATAGCATTTATTAGGGGGAAGAAAACAGCCAGAATCTCATCTTCATTAATCACAAAACACAGGACACTGGGAGGGATAGGGGCCCCCAACTTGTTAGAATATTATAGAGCGTGGAGATTAGCCCAAACACTACTTCTAGGAGTAAGAGAGAAACTGGTCCTTTGGACCAAATTGGAAGCCGATTTGAGGGGATCCACTCACACGGATAATATTTTATGGAACAAATCCCAACCTGGAAATACTTCCGACAGATATCGATCACACATACTAGATCACACCACACACTTATGGTCCCTATTAACTAAGCAACAGAGGTTATTACCTACTCAAACACTTATGTACCCAATTAGATACCTTCTTTCAAGCGAAGTCCAAACTATAGTGGATAAGTGGGCAAACAAGGGACTGTATAGGGTGGCGGACTGGATGGAAGGGGGGAAATCTAGAACATTTACCCAAATTCAGAAACAACTAGCCCCACTGAAGCTTCTATGGTTCCAATATCTTCAGGTCAATTCAGCTATTCAACAATATACAAGATCAACTAGACCCAACACACTCATGACCATAGAAATTTTATAAAAATCAACACATAGACCCAAAAAGGCGATATCCAGACTGTACCTAGAGATTCAATCGCTAAACAACTCCACTAAACCCTCAATAGTCACACAATGGGAAATAGACCTAGACATAAACAAACACAAAGGTGAGTGGGATGAAACATTTCACTCGGCCTGTTCTGGCCTTTTAAGTGCAAATTTAAGGGAAAACACTATCAAAACTAGTATGTATAGATGGTACTTAACCCCGATTAAAACTCAGCATATGTCCCTCACCAACAATAGACTCTGCTACAGAGGATGTGGGGAAAATGGATAATACCGTCACATGTGGTGGGACTGCACCATAATTCAGCCCACATGGGCTCATCTATCCTTCCTTCTGGGTGTGATCCTAGAGGATAGGATCCAATTAAGTCCAGCACAAGCATTGCTCAATGAACCCTTGCCCCGATTCAACAAACACATAAACACGTTCATTAAGATCACCTGTACGGTTACTAGAATGAGTATTGCAAAATACTGGAAAACAAATGCTCCCCCGTGGGAGGAAGTGAGGAACAAACTATCGCTGACCTACCGTATGTACGAGTCTGCATCACAAATCTTAGATACACAGGCCCAATTTGAGAAAGTCTGGTTTTACTGGACGCTAAATGGGAACTTAGCCACATAAATATAATTGAGATCATATACAGATAAAGAACATGACAGCTGCATCGTTCGGGAAGGAGGAGAGAACTACCCAGGTGTCCTAATCTACTCTATCTTACCTTATTTTATTTTACTTTCTGTTTTCTGCCCTACTCTACTTGAACTTGTCCTATATAAATTTGGACTACCTAAATACAGTAGCTCTATAACCAGAAAATAAAAGGTAGATCCACACTCCTTATCTATATGTAGATCTGCAGTTTAGACAAGAGGAAATCTCAAAGGTTTCCCCTGTCACCACCGAAGAGAATGAGGATCCAACCTGAACATATTCGCATGCCTTGCACTGCGAATAGCCACATCTGTAAGTGCCCTTATGTCTGAGACAAGATGATGCTGATGTCAGTGCAGAGCCTGGTTTCTTAAGTTGGGAGGGAGAGATTAAATTCCCTATAGTTTTATTCCTCCTATAGGAAAATCTGCAACCATTTTTTACCGTTTCTGCAAGAGCATCATCAGCTACCAGTAAACGAAAATGGTTACGGACCACATCACAGATCTCTCTATACTGGGCCGAATAGTCCGTGACTAAAGTCAGCATGTTCTGTGAATTCTTTTGAGGGCACCTCTTTCCATCAAAAGATGTTCTCTAGACATGGAATTCACCTCATTCCTGGCTCTTTTAATAACCTTTCTACTATAGCCTCGCTGTTGCAGGCACTTCTCCAAGTCATCTGCATGTTTGTTGTAGCTTTGGGGTAAAGTACAGTTTCTCTTGAGCCATACGAAGTGGCCCTTGGCCACAGAGTGGGGCATATGTCTGGGATGACAGCTCCTCGCATGTAGGAGACTGTTTCCTGATATTGGCTTTCTGTAGACCTCTGAGGTGACCTTACCTGAAGGCCACCCTCTGAGTTCCAGGTCCAAATAATGCACCAAATCCGCACTATACTCAAAAGTAAAGCGTAGATTCAGGTCATTATCCCCAAAATAGTCAACAAAACTGTTCACCAGATCCCTATCTCCCTGCCAAATAAATAGCAGGTCATCAATATAGCGGAGGTACAGCTTAATGGCGGGCCTGAAGGGGTTTCCATCTGCATAGATGCAGGACTGCTCCCACCACCCCATAAATAGGTTGGCGTAGGTGGGTGCAAATTTCGCCCCCATGGCGGGCGGTCCCGCACCTCTGCAGATAGAACTCCCCTTCAAATTGAAAAAAGTTATGGGACAAAAAGAATTGGGTTACTTCAAGTACAAAGGTTCTGAAAGGCTCACTATGTGTGGTCCCACTCTCCAAAAAATAAGCTACCGCTTTTAAACCCCAAGCATGGTGTATGGAGGAGTAAAGTGAGACCACATCTACAGTGATCCACCCAAAATTCTGTGACCACTGTACCCTTTCCACCAGATGTATTACCTGTTTGGAATCCCTAGTATAGCTGGGGAGAGCTTTAACCAGCGGCTGTAGAACACCATCCAGCCACTCTGAGAGGTGCTCCAGCATTGACCCTATGCCATTTACTATGGGTCTACCATGGACATTTTCCAGAGACTTGTGCACCTTTGGCAGATGATGGAACAGAGGAATCACCGGATGTTCTACGTAAAGATATTGTGAAGTTTTCACATCAATGAGGCAATCTTCCACTGCTCTATTAAGAAGGTACACAAGCTCATACTGGAATCTGTTAGTTGGATCCTGTTTCAAATGTTCATAGCTATCCATGTCCTACAATTGTCTTAGGGCTTCTTTAATATAGTCAGCCCTATCCAAAAGGACAACGGAGCCCCCCTTGTCTGCCTGTTTGATGACTATATTTACATTCTGCTCAAGTGACTTAAGGGCCATCTGTTCATTCTTGGTTATATTTCTACTGCTGTTCATCTGAGATAGAGAAAGACGTCTCAAGTCAGACTCTACTCGTTTATAGAAAGTCTCGACTATGTTTCCTCTGCCCTGAATGGGGTAGAAGGTAGAGGGATTTCTATATCTTTTAACCCTTTCAAGGTTAACCTCATCTACAAATATTGAGCCCTCTCTCTCCAACTCTCTCAGAGCAATCAGGTCACATGTCTCCAGGAAATCTACTTCATGGTGTATATCCCTTGCGACAGAGTCCTCATGGGGTGCCCCCGGTTGGTCACGGCTTGTGTCTGAGAAATGTTTTCGCGAAGTGATGTTGCGAATAAACTTATTCAAATCAAGCATAGTTTTAAATAGGTTAAAATTTACTGTGGGCACAAAACCAAGACCAAGCGACAGCACTCTCTCCTCATATGGTGACAAAACATGACTAGACAGGTTTATGATGGTTTGTACTTGAATGGGGCTCGAGTCTGTCGTAGCGCATATCTTCCCTTTTGGGGTAGCTGCATGTTTGTGCCCCCCCCTTCCCTCGAATGCTGGCCCATCTGAAAAACCTGCTCAAGCTGTACCAATTCGTCATCCCTACTCGGTATGCTATTATTCCTTGATTGTGTGGGAGGATAGGAATAGTTAGGTGCTGGCTGACACCTACTGTGCTGATATTGTCGCCCTCTAGATTGTGCTGTGTGCTGTGCTGCTCTTGCTCTATTTGGTCCAGACCTATTCCCTATTCTGGATTGGGGATAATTCCGTCCCCCTGTCCTATTGTAGTTTGTGTTCATACTAACTACATCCTGGGGGAAGTTGTCCTCATTTTCAGACTGTGTGCTGTCTCCACCTGAGTCAGCTTTGCTATCAGAAAAAGTCACTGTCTTGTTCCCTCTACCTCTCTGTCTTCTCCCCCTACTGCGTCTACCACCTCTAGAGGAGTTTTGGTATCTCCTATACTGGAATCTCTGGCTTTTACTCCATATATAGACTTTATTGTTATCGTAATCTGATTTGTCTCTGATAAATTTGGTGTGCTTCATGTTAACTATCTCACTCTTTACCTCTAATAAGGTCTGCTGCAACACATTATCAAAGTTAGGATAATCAACCTCATTACAAAAGCTATTCAGGAGTAATTGGACCTCATCAATTTCAGATCTAATCATGGTCAGCAAATTAGACTTATAGGTGATCAAAAGTTTCATCAACCTTAATGAACAGTCACTAAGCACAGTGTTCCACATGTCAATAAATTCCTGATCCTCCGTTTCAAAGGTAGGGAATTTATTCCCTCTAAGACCCCTTGATATCATCTTTAGGGCCAAATATTTCTCCAAAGTCCAAATGTCCCATTTTAATTTATTTTCTTTAACCAACAAACGTTCCATGTCATCAAACAACATTGGTAGATCAAAAATGTTACGATCCTGGGAAAACACCTGTTCAATTTCTCTATTATCCACATCTCTCTCTTCCACCTTCTTAAGGGAAAAGAAGGAAACTAATGTTGTTTCCTCTTGTGTATGCTGCATTTTAAATCAATCCAGTTGGGACGAGTGGCTTGCCACTTACCACTCCAAAAGATTCAAACAAAGAAGCACAGGAGTTCCAACAAGATATGGTCATATATATATATATATATATATATATATATATATATATATAAACTGCCCTAAGCAATACCACTAGATCAGCTGTAAAACCAAATCCTAGTACGAAAAAAGTGCAGTGCTTCAGCTTAACAGTCTTTAGGGAAATATCAAAAAATACATGCTACTAATAAAAAGTGAGTTTTCTTTCTTGTAACACTTATAATGCTGTTTATACTGAGTACCCGGTATGCCCAGTTAAAGTCCAATAGTAATGACTGTGAACACAGGGAGATAGAATGAGGCGTGGGGCTGTCACTGATCACAGATAATCTGTACAACCATGCTCTCTCCTCAGGTTACTGTGTTAAAAGTTCCTCAATAGGTTCAACAAACACTCAATATTGTCCCATTCATCCGTACCTTGAGAATGCTGTAATACATTCAAAGCTCCTCAGCTTGTCCCAATGACACTCACCGGCAAGCATGCTCTCCCGGGCTTCAGCCCGTTCACCATCCGCAGATCGAGTGTTCTCGCTGGGTGCCGGGCGTCATCTGCAAGCTGGGCATGACATGATCCTCCTTGTTGATTGGTCCGCTTAGGGTAACGTACCTTCTACGTCAGCCACTTTCGTTCCGTTAGTGTACCGGTGGAATCTGATGGCTTGAATGGGAAAAGCAGATGCCCCTTTCAGCTATACCGGGTAAAATTAGTGAAATAGCATAAAAACAACAAATCCTTCTTCCTCCAATAAGAGATATCCCCTTCTCAAGACGGCTCTGGTGGGCAGTGCAGCAAAGGTGCTGGCTGATGGCAAACGTAAGGACCACAAAAAAGAGAACAAAGTTCGCCAGGCACATTGTAAAAATAAAACTCAATTTTTATTAAACATTTGATTAAAAATTCAGCTACAGAGAGAAAATGGGATAAACCCCTTAAGCAGACTAACTCGTTTCCGCTGGAAGAGCCGTACTCATAGTCCTTAAGATTCTAAAAAACTGACTGACTTAAAAACCTAGTGTTCCGATCCTATTGGTGGAATCACTAATCAAAATTTAAAGGTACAGGGGTTAACATGAGAATTAGAAAATATAATCTTCACTGATGTTAACAGGAAATTTATGCATATATCAGCTTACTTTCACCTCTGTTGATTCAAATTCATCCCAAGAAATATTACACATATTTAAACAATGCATGAATAAATTACAAGTATTACATATTTCCATTTAAATATATCAATACGGCTGTAAGCCGAAATTACCATAGAAAAAAACATAGAAAAAAACTAATAGAATAATGTATAACATGATGACTCTGGAAACTCTTAAACATTGGGATCTCCATGGGAACCAGGGAGGGAGGGGAGTATGTAAACTGGGAATGGTAGATATGGACATCTAATAATAATATGTACTAAATTAATTAAATCCCCAAATCTACAGAACACTGATACCAGATACTAATCTTAAAGGTCAGCATATTCTTAAGTACATAAATGCCTGAAAGATATGGAGCCCTATAGGATAGAGGTATAAGGAAACAAATCCAATGTCTAAGACCAATAATTAATAAAATCATACTCAGAGTTCAGGCCCAGTGGTCTCTTAGTGTGGAGCCTGAAAATCCAGTACTGTACATTTCTTGTCTTGATAAGATTTTATACCGATCTCCCCCTCTCTTTTGGGGTTGTATTTTCTCAATGATCATCCATTTTAAGGAACGACAATCTTTCTCATGTCACTGAACAAAATGAGTCACAAGGGGTGTACTACTTGTACCCACTCGGATAGTGGACAAGTGTTCACATCCCTGGTGGTCAACCCTATGTACTGAAGTCCACAGGCTGAGTACCAGAACAAGTAGATACAATATGTAGATCTGCAGTTTAGACAAGAGGAAATCTCAAAGGTTTCCCCTGTCACCACCGAAGAGAAAGAGGATCCAACCTGAACATATTTGCATGCCTTGCACTGCGAATAGCCACATCTGTAAGTGCCCTTATGTCTGAGCCAAGATGATGCTGATGTCAGTGCAGAGCCTGGTTTCTTAAGTTGGGCGGGAGAGATTAAATTCCCTATGTTTTTATTCCTCCTATAGGAAAATCTGCAACCATTTTTTACCGTTTCTGCAAGAGCATCATCAGCTACCAGTAAACTAAAATGGTTGCGGACCACATCACTGATCTCTCTATACTGGGTCGAATAGTCCGTTACAAAAGTCAGCATGTTTTGTGAATTCTTTTGAGGGGCACCTCTTTCCATCAAAAGATGTTCTCTAGACATGGAATTCACCTCATTCCTGGCTCTTTTAATAACCTTTCTACTATAGCCCCGCTGTTGCAGGCACTTCTCCAAGTCATCTGCATGTTTTTGTAACTTTGGGGTAAAGTACAGTTTCTCTTGAGCCGTACGAATTGGCCCTTGGCCACAGAGTGGGGCATATGTCTGGAATGTTATTTTATGTACTTTTAGACTTTTTATTTTCTGTAACTTTAGCTTAATTTAAACTTAGTTTTATTATGCTTAAAGTAATGTTATGTTTTTTATGTTAATTGTTTGTAATTTCGTATAATTATATGTCTGGGATATTATTTTATGTACATTTAGACTTTTTATTTTCTGTAACTTTAGCTTAATTTAAACTTAGTTTTATTATGCTTAAAGTAATGTTAGGTTTTTTATGTTAATTGTTTGTAATTTCGTATAATTATTTAAGTAATTGGGTTTAATTTAGGGGGTGTTAGGTTAGGGGGCTTAGTAATTTAATTACAGCTAGATTACGAGTTTGGTGTTATGATTGAAAAGCAGCATTATGGCTCATAACGCTGCTTTTTCCCTAATGCTGCTATTACAAGTCTTGTAGGTATAGGTGTACCGCACACCTTTAAGCCAATCACGCAACGTCAGTACCGCACTTTAAAAAAAGTCCTTTTTCAATGGGACTCACATAGCGCCGGTATTACGAGTTTGCCTGGGAGGCCAAAAAGTCAGCGGTACACTCTCTAACCACAAGATCCATACTGCCATCTAAAGTCAGTAGTTATGAGTTTTACGCTACAAAGCTGTAGCATAAAACTCATAACTACAGTGTTAAAATGTACACTAACACTAATAAACTACCTATTAACCCCTAAACCGAGGCCCTCCTGCATCACAAACACTATAATAAATTTATTAACCCCGAATCTGCTGCTCCAGACATTGCCGCCACTATTAAAATGTATTAACCCCTATTCCGCCGCTCCCGGACATCGTTGCCACTATAATAAACCTATAAACCACTAAACCGCTGCCCTCGCGCATCACAAACATGATTTAAATATTATTAACCCCTAACCTGCCATCTGTTCACACCGCCGCTATAATAAAGCTATTAACCCCTAAACCGCAAGCCTCCCACAACGAAATATACTTAAATAAACTATTAACCCCTAAACCAAAAGCCCCCCACAACGAAATATACTAAAATAAACTATTAACCCCTAAACCTTACAAGCCCCTAACTTTATATTAAAATTACAATTTCCCAATCTTAAATTAAATCAAAACTTACCTGTCAAATTAAATAAATTGATTTTAAACTAACAATTAAACTAAGATAATTATTAAACTACAATTAAACTAACTACCAATTAAATTAAACTAATCTACACATTAAAAAAATCCTAACACTACTCTAAAAAATAAAATAATTATCTAATTACAATTTTTTTTATCAAAAATAAAAAAATATTACACCTAATCTAATAGCTCTATCAAAATAAAAAGCCCCCCAAAATAAAAAAAAACCCTAGCCTGCAATAAACTATCAATGGCCCTTAAAAGGGCCTTTTGTGGGGCATTGCCCCAAATATTTCAGCTCTTTTACCTGTAAAAAAAATACAAACACCCCCCCAATAGTAAAACCCACCACCCCCACAACCAACCCCCCCCCAAATAAAATAACTATCTAAAAAAAACTAAGCTCCCCATTGCCCTGAAAGGGCATTTGTATGGGCATTTAGCTCTTTAACATGCCCAGACCCTAATTTAAAAATAAAACCCACCCAAAAAAACCTTAAATAAACCTAACACTAACCCCCGATAATCCTCTTACAGTTATTGAAGTCCCACTTGAAGGATCCATCCAGCCGGCAAGAAGTCCTCATCCATGCGGCAAGAAGTCTTCATCCAGACGGCACAGAGCGGGTCCATCCTGAAGACATCCGACGCGGAGCATCCTCTTCAAACGGTCGTCGCCGTTAACTGGAACTTCAATGCAAGTGACGTCATCCAAGATCAGCCAATAGGATTGAGGTCTCATCCTATTGTGGCGAGAGTGAAAATTTCTCCATTTTCGCCACGTAAGTCCTTACGCTGAATATGTGATACAGATTTGCGATGCAGTTCTATGTTAGCTTATGGGAGTAAAAATTGCGGCCGACGGGTGAAATATACGTGCCACATTTATATGCGGCGCTGTATATGTATACCAAAATCGCGTAAAAACCTGGCTTTTGCGGGTGCCGCCGCATATGTAACGGAGCCCATTATGACTAGTTTATATTTTGTGTTTAAAGATGTATTGAAATATCTGCCAGAAAATAATATTCAGCAGTGTCTTTCCAAATAATGTTGTCGATCACAAACAGAAAAGTTTATTAAATTATTATTAAATTATTTTCTACAGAAAACCTCCATAAGGTACATGGGGAATATTGTAGATAAATATCATTTGATAAACTTTTCTACAGGATTGTGATTGCCCCCTATATTAGTTGTTTAAACATTGAAGAAATGTGTTTAACTTTTTTCTCTACATAAATTAATGTCTGTCAGTGTGTTTAAAAGCCTGTTATTTTATCTTACATTCCTGCTTTTTAAATAAAGATAGCAAAAAAGCGAAGACAAATTGATAATAGGAGTAAATTAGAAAGTTAAAGAAGATAATATATAAATTAGAAAGTTGCTTAAAATTGCATGCTCTCTCTGAATCATTAAATAAAATAATTGGGTTTACTGTCCCTTTAAAGACAGTTATAAAGGACAGTAAACACTTTAAGATTTTGCTATAAAATGTTCAGTTATGTGTAGTAAAGCAACTTTGCAATACATTTTAATTATTTATTTTGCCCCATTTTCATGCAATTTAGCTCTGGAAATTTGGATTTTCAGATCTTAAAATGCCTCTTGAGTCTAACTCTGCTACATATATTTTCCTATTTAGCTTTAACTCATAACAACAGCAAAACAATGCATCTTATACTAACATTATGACTGTGGCATGCCTTCTTGTCTGCAGACTATAGCCCAGATTGGTTTCTTCAAATAAGCAAGTGGTTGGCTGCTGAAAAACAACTGCAGAAAACAAGTTATTTAAAAAAAATGTTTAGACTGGGCTTTTATGTTATTCCATAGCAACACAACAGAAATCTATTGTAGTTACAAAGTGCTTATTGTCTCCTTTAAAAAAAAGTTTAGTACAGTTTTCATAAAAATGCATTTTTAAGAGGCATCTCCCAGCTGATATTGCAAACATATTACATACAAGCTAAAGGCAGCTTCATTACTATTACATTATTGGCTGTTACTTTACTTTTTTTTTTGTTTGACTCCTTCATTGCTGTGTGGTCCTGGAGTCGTATCAAATTATTTCAAACCAAAGGGATTATGCAATTAAACAGTTTATTGCTGATTATAATGAGCCAGTAACAAATGTGCAATTACTTGGTTATAATACAAAAAACAAGCAAATTATTCCCCCAACCCCAAATTCTTTTTATAGAAGCGTTCCTGCTGCATCCTAAAGAAAATAACAAAGCTCTGCTGACATTTCCATGAAGCCAGGTATCATGTCCAGAACTTGTACTCTGTTTTCACAGTTTCCTATCTAAAGCAGGTAACGGTGCTGCAATTTGTAGAGTTGGTGCCAAAACTTCAGCACACTGAGGTGGAACTCTGTATCTAGGGTCTGGTACTTTGCCTATCGAAGTGTCTCACTCAAGCTTGCACAGCTGGATATAAGTGAATCAAATAACAGCAGAAATATGTCAGTCAGGTCGGACATCACATGTGCACCGGCTCCCTGCATAATTAAGATGAATACGTATGACTTCAGTCAGCAACTAAAGAAGCGTCCTTTATACTATAATGTGCCTTCCATGGTAGAAGAGATCTCTTTTCTTCTATCCACTATGAGTTCCTGGACAGTTTTTCTGTCAAGGGAGATATAGATGGCGTTGAATAATGGCTGGAAAATAATTATCAACTTCCTTTTTTCAAATTTAATGTGTTCCCAATTATCTGTTTTACATGATGGAGTGTATCAAATTGTTTGCCCCTTTAACTTTATTTTGTCATTTATAATAGCTATGTTTTCCTAAAAATATGAATACTTTACTGTTCTCTATAGAAAAGTTATAAAACCAGATGTAGCAAGTGGCAATCAAGTTTGGTGTAGAAGAGATAGGTAATTTTCCTTTCAAATTTCATTCTCTAAGTATTGGCCATAGATGGAGAACTAAGATAAAGGGGCCCATTTATCAAGCTCCGAACGGAGCTTGTAGGTCCGTGTTTCTGGCGAGTCTTCAGACTCGCCAGAAACAGCGGTTATGAAGTAGCGGTCTAAAGACCGCTGCTCCATAACCCTGTCGGACAGGAATCGCCGGAATTCAACCCGATCAAATACGATCGGGTTGATTGACACCTCAGCAGGGGGCGGCGTTGCACCAGCAGCTCTTGTGAGCTGCTGGTGCAATGCTGAATACGGAGAGCGTATTGCTCTCCACATTCCGCAAGGTCTTGCGGACCTGATCCGCATTGTCGGATCAGGTCCGCAAGACCTTTGATAAATTGGCCCCATAGTGTCGTTACTGTAACGAGAGATATACAATTAGGAGGTGTGCTATTTCTCCATGCTCAGCCTATTTACATGGTCACAATCTTGAAATCTAAGGATTGAGGCATCAATCAGCAAAAACAGATATTTCATTTAAAAAAAAATAAACATAAAGGGAAAACTAATGACTTGTTAACATGAAAGCAAACAAGTTATACTGAGTCAATCAAGTTATATCTGATTATAATGAAATAGTAAACAAAATGAAACAGCAAATAAATGATATGCCATCTACTATTAGCAAGTTATGCAATACTTAGCCTCCATTAGTATACTAGAACCAAAAGATGACACAGATGAGGATAGTAAGAAGCTCATAATTGATGGACAAATCAGCATCACCACCTAGATAAAAGTGACTTTTGCTTTTCACCTATCTTTTATAGACAGCTTTACACTAGTCTCCCCAGGTCTACCTCTCTCTTTTACAAAAAAATAAAATAAATTGTAATGTTAAAAAATATACTGAAGCCTGTTTTTTTGCAAAAGTATCTTGAGCAAAATATGATTTCCTGAATTTTGGAGTTTAGATAATCTACAGTATAACAGTAGACAAATCTAAAGCCAAGACTACATATATCTGAACTATGTGAAATATAAGTTACAAAAATGAGGTCATACATTTACTGAATTTGTAATTATAAAATGAGAGACGGTGGACTAGGTTGTTGACCAGGGTATCTACCATTATTTTCAGACATAGTTTATGCTAAAACCAGTGAGATGTTACTGTCAGGGTGCCAGGAATCAGACTGAGACGAGAAGTGCAAAAATAATGACACCTTTATTAATAACAAAAAAATAATAAAAAGTCCACAAGTCAAATGACAAGCCAGGAGTCAAAACCAGAGCTGGTAGTCAGACAAGCCGAGTCAGGAGTCAAAGCGAATAGTCAGACGAGCCGGAATCAGGAACAAGGAAAACAGCAGAGTCAGGAACAAGCCAGGGATCAGGAACCAGGAGGGACGTCAGACAGCCAGGTAATACACAGGAACTCTCACAAACAGGTCTGAGACAACGCAAAGGCAAAGCATACTGAACAGAGGCCCTTTAAATAATTATTGATGACATCACAATTCTGAGACTGCATCCTGTCTCACACAGATGATGCACACCAGTCTGACCATAAAAGGAAGTGCAGGAAATGAGCAGCATCCCCCACAATGCACCATAGTCAGCAAGAGAGGTGAGTAAAATGTCTGCCAGCAGCACATGGCAAACAAAACAGGGAAAAAACCCTGACAGTTACTAACTTACAACTATCTATTCTCAATGACATTGAGTAGGCTGTTTGACATTGTTATTTTAAGGCCTGAGATAGGGGTATCCTGTTATCCAAAGCCAGGCAAATGATGGGACTTCATACACTATAGCACACAATCCACACTGTGTTTTTTGTCATGTTACTTTAAGTACTTTGGAAACAGAAGAAGAGACATACAATTGTTCAAGATGAATGATTAGTCAAAATCAACAACAAGGCAAACATGATTCACTCAAGCAATTCATCCAAACTCTAAAAGAGTAATCAGGAAGTCCATGATCAAAAGCAGAACACAGACATGCATGGTCAAGTTATATGCAACGGTCGGAATCTAGCTCAGAAACAATGTATAGCAAAATCTATACACAGCCAACATCAAAAAGGAAATGAGACGTTTAAACAAGAACTTTCTGGGGGCGGAGCCTGATAGCAAAGAGAGCAGACGTGTGAGTCCTGAGCTCTCCTTATAAAACTAACTAAAAGTGAGCAAATATGCGATTTTGTAAACATCTAAACTTTCCAAATGCATAGAGAGTGAATGCATTTGCCAGCTCCTTAAAGAATTAAATACGGAGTTATGGACTGAGGACCTATTTTAGTGTGATTACGTCTTACGTCTTCAGCAACTGACTGGATTGCGTGGCGGAGATTTCTCCTAATATTGATTTCGGAGCTACTGGGACGCAGCGCTTGATTCCCATACACAAGTGGGATGATCGCATGCCCTCAGAAGCTGCGGAAGCCTGGACAGGAGTGTGCGAGCATGGCAATGGGCCACATGCCAAGAGATCGCAGGACAGCACAAGAATGGCGGAACCCGGCTATAACTCGCCGGACCTGGAAGAAACGGATGTGGTGAAGATAAGTTGGTTGGAGGCGACTATAACAAAGAGGGGTATACTTTCAACAGCAGCGAACTCAACTGACCAGAATCTTCCGGTGTGTGCACAGAACCTCCAGGAAATAGGTCTCACTGCAGTTCACACCTCACTATTAGATCTTGACCTGGCCCATGTTGCAGGAATAGAGGACATTCATGCCCCACACAGATCCGGAAAAGGCTGAATTGCCAACCCAATACAGACGCAGGTTCAGCTGATTGCCCTTCGCCCGACTCAGCTTGGTTGTCTGCGTGTGTGCTTCACCTTAGTTCTTTTGTGTAAGCTGTAAACGAAGCCTGCTGGACTTAAGCCCGTACCTTGTCTGATCAGAGGAAGAATTGGCTGATTCACTTTTGGCTTTATCCTTTATCTCATGTATAATATTTAACACTAGCAATGTACCAATTTGCTATAATTTGCTGGACTTACAGTTTACATTTCTTTAGACATTATATCTATACGAGGAACTGTATTTCTGGAACATTGACTTTATACCTAGAGCATGGATGACGACAGCATTGTCTGATGGTGAACTTTTATGCTCCCCTAGTTTTGTCACTACTAAAACTGTTCTTATGCTAGTTATTTTTATGTTATTAACTACCCCTGAGTCTGAGTTGTTTATTGGATCCTAAACGGGCATATTTGATTCATATTAAGGACTGATGTCTCCCTCAGACATTTTATTAATGCATATCCTGTTGTTTTATCAATGTTTTTACACCCTATGTTACACAGTTTTCTCTATTTGCTTATAGCTGGAGCCGCGTGGTGCAGACATTCATTATCATCTTCTGGCATTCATACTAAGTCTCCCTAATGGTTTTGCTCCCTCTTCTTAATTTTTTTTTTTTTTTTTGCATTATATGGAATTTGTATCTGGGTTATATGTCTTTTCCGGCCCTCTCTTCCCTAGTATATTTTATGACCTAGTGATGTATATCTAAATAGCTAATATATAGGACAGGGATGAAACTTTAGTTTATCTACTTATGGGGATCTGACATACATAGATGCAGCAAGGTTTAATGCTAATTCTCACTTATCTATCTATATGCTATTTAGACTGATCCTTTCCTAAGCCTATGTTACATGAGATTGAAAAGCCCTATTTGTATTACTTAACCTTTCTCTACTTGATAATTTAACCTATCCAGAATTACACTCTCTCATAGTCTGGAGATACAGGCTAGACATATGTGGTGTAGATTAGTAGGAAATTGCCAGGTTTTGATATGGAGGACAGTTTAATCCATCTCAGAACGTCTGCCACCAGAGCTCCTTATAACTATAGTTAACTATTTCAGAAAATTGTCTTTACTGAGTTCAGGTTTTCATATATATTACCTTGCTCTATTATGTCATATCTGGCTAGATACAGATTAACATATAGATGATTCATGTGAGTTACTTGGGATAGTGCAAGCCGCCTCAGGGGTCAGGGGTAAATGATGACGTTGGTACTACAATAACCAGAAATTCAATTTATTGCTTAATCTCACAGTCCTGCTATATCTGTCATTGTCTGACTTGTTAATTCTCTTATGGATCATCCTCTCACAGACCTGTTATTATAGCTCATAACGTGATCTGATATGTGCATCATTATTTTTCATTATGTTCTGTGAAGACCTATGTAAGTTCTGTTTCTTGTTGTCTAGTTATGTCTTCCCTTGCATACAAATGTTCTGAATGTAGATATCACAGAAACTGAGGTGTCTATATTTCACTGGAGAAACTTCTGTTACAGTTTATATTTATTGAATTTAACATAGGGGGCAGTCACATTATATGATTTAAACTGCTATTAGTGCAAATTATCTGCTCCTGCTGAGCTCCTCTCCCCCCTTTCCCGCCGGTACATGCTGCCTGCGGGTCATACCCCCACTCCTTTCACCCACATCGCCTATAGCTGGCAATCCCCCAGGAGAGGAGCTCACCCAGAAGTCATCTATCTGTTGCATATTGAAGTTCTGAACTCCCAGTACATATGCAAATTCGACATTCTAATTGGCTCCGTCCTCCATCCCCCCCTCCACCCCTTTTACTCTATTTTGAGCGGCTCTCGCCCGCTGCATCCCCCTTCCCCATAAAACTACAGAGCTCCCTCCTCCCTAGCCCTAACTTTTTCTGAATAGTTATCTAAATCTTCTCTTCATATAGCTAGGGGTGGACCTTTCTTGGTTATATTGCATTTATAATACTCTATAATAAAAATGAAGTCTTTCTTTGAGATAGCCCACATTTTATAGTAACGTTTGAGATATGTAAAAACGTTGCATTGCTAATTACTTTGTGTTTACATTGTTCTGTTTATGTTTTGGGGCATTCCCTATACCTTGTATGTGTTTATGACTTCAATAAAAACTAGATATATAAACAAGAACTTTCCTTCCTGACCGGGTTTTAGAGGGGGCCTGCCTTCATAGAAACATAGATTTTGATGGAAAATAAGAACCATGGGCCTAAGTGTAGTTCATAGGATAACCTTATGCTTCTACCATGCATTATTGAAGTCCCCCATTGTGCTTGTCCTTACCACCTGTAATGGAAGTTTATTCCAGGAATCAACCACCCTTTCTGTGGCTCTGCAAACTGCTCCAGAACCTACTACCCTTCATCTTGAGATTATGTCCCCTTGTTCTTGAATTTTCTTTTTATGTAAATTACGCACAGCCTCAGCTTTACTAAGCCCCTTAATACACTTGGAATTTATTTAAAACTATAAATATTTAGGTCATTGAGGCTTTCCTGGTAGGTCTAATTTTTAGACAATGCACCATTTTAGTCGCCCTCCTTTGAACAGATTCCAGTTCAAAGGATGAGACCTAACTAATGATCTGTTAAGTAACATAATTAACCTTACTATTTATGCTGCAAATGCAAGCATTCTACTGGCCTTAATCACTGTAATACTACCTTTTTTTACAACATTTTAAATCATCTGAAATAATAATTTCCAAGTCCTGTTCCTCTTTTGTAACAGTCAATAAAATGTCATTGAATCTGCAATTAACATTTGGATTTTTCTTTCCTAAATGCATACTTTTGCACTTTTTAATGTTAAACTATAGATAGCAGTCATTTTTCTAACCCTCCTAATTTTTTTAAATCACCTCTCATGTGGTCTACCCTCCCCCCCCCCCAGAACATCAACTCTATTACACATTTCTGTATCATCTTCAAACAGACATACTTTCCCCTGTAGCTTTTTTCTGATATCACTGACAAAACAGGGCCCACAAGTGACCCATGAGGAACACCATTAATAACTGCCCCCCTCTGCTGTATGCACTCCATTTACTTAAGTCAGCATTCTATCAAGTTCACAATTTTCGAGTTTAGACCAAGGAGATATAGTTTATGAACTAGTTTGTGGTGTGGTATGGTGTCAAATTCTTTGCTGAAAACTAGATACGCTACATCAGCTGCTCTACCTCATAGATACAGTGTATGAACTAATTTGTTGTGTGGTGTGGGTGTCATATGCTTGCTTAATACTGGATGCTCTATATCAACTGCTCTACCCCGGCATAATACTTACATAATCAAAAAAGTAAATTAGGTTAGTCTGACATGATTTTCCTGAAGTAAAACCGTGTCTATGTAAGTTTCTTTCAAGAGAGTTTCTAAAAATGTCTCTTCTATTGAAGTTAAACTGACTAGTTTAAAAATACTACTTATAAAATCAATCAAAACAATATAAAATTAATTGCATATGTATCATGTTTTTTATTTTTACAATTTTCAATAAAATCTATTCACTTTGTTATATTAAAAACTGGTCAAGTTCAGTTATTTTTATACATAAACCTGAAAATACTTTCCATATCAAAAAGTAGTCCATTAAACTTAAAGAAAATTACTCCCAACTGACTATTTGTGCTAAAAAAGTGATTAAATAAAGACTTATGACGTTAAAACCAGTTCCACTGGCTCCAATGTAACAAACTGTGTTTATATCAAAAAAAGAAGTGGCCATGTTAAATATGTAAGGTTAAATCCATTTGGGCATAAAGTGATAAAAAAGGACATAAAAAAGTAGAGGACGCAATATCCTAATATTTTTTTCCAGTCTTCTACTCCCTCTCCCCCAATTCTATCCCCCCATGTCCCATTTCTAGACCTCAAAAATTCATTTTGGCAAATGATCTCATCTTCAATCAACCATTTGCCTTTAAGCTGGGATTCACAAGTACATTTAGTATTTCTAACTTTATCTACAATAATGTTATGAGTTATCCTATTTAGTGATATATCTACCCCAACACTTTATTAAAAAAGTGGTTCCATAATGCTATTTTAACTTTTCTTATTGAAGGAGCTTTCAACTCAATTTCCTTGATATTACTATTATCTTGGTAACCAGAGGTTGAATCTCTTTTTTAATATCAAATTTAAGGAAGATTATCTTCTCCAATTTTGATCTAAATTTTTAATCACAGATCTTACTCAGAAAAAAATGCAAATATCATGAAACATCTTCATTCAAAAATATTAGACATTCTTCAACAATACCCGAATATCTCCCTATATTATTTTTGTTTTGAATATATATTTTGCTTCCATAACAGTGTTTAAAAATCCTTTATCAATCAACCATTCACCTTTAAACTTGGATTCACAAAAACATTTAGTATTCCTACCTTTATCTATAATAAGTTTCCTATTTAGTGATTTGATTATATCTACCCCAGCACTTAATTAAAAATCTGTACACCCTATTGTTTGGATCTTTAATAAAATTGTAAAAATTGGTCCCACAATGCTATTTTAACTTGTATTATTGAAGGAGCTTTAAACTCAATTTTTTGACAACACAATTCCTTGATATTACTATTATCTTGGTAACCAGTGGTTGAATCTCTTTCTTAATATCAAAATTAAGGAAGATTGTCTTCTCCAAATTTAATCTAATTTTGTAATCACAGGTCTTACTGAGAAAAAATGCAAATATAATGAATCAATAGCATCTTCATTCAAAGAATATTAGGCATTCATCACCAATACTTAATTATCTCCCTGTATTATTTTTGTTTTGGATTTATCTTTAGTTTCCATAACAGTGTCTGAAAATCCTGTCAAAAAAACTGTAATTAATTTGTTTTCCGTTTAGACGCAAATAATTGTTCTAATTCAATCAGTGGCCCTTCATATAGAAATATTTTTGAAATAATTACAGAAAATAAAATTAACAAGCTGTTATATTATTATTATTATTATCATTATTAGTAATTTTATTATTATCATTTATTTGTAGAACACCAAAACATTCTGCAGCACTATAAACATAGGTACAATATGCATTGGTAATCCTTATACGTGCCAATAATAGACCAGAGGACAGAGGGCCCCGCCCATGAGTTTCCACCTGCTGTATGAATGAAGGTGATTTATAGGGCAGTGAGCTAAAATTACACACAATGTTTTTTGTGTAAGATTCAGACATTTAGGAACAGGGGCCAATGATGCACTGAGGAAAAAAATAAAAATAACATGTGCAGTTAGTTACATTACATTCTTTAAAATAAAAAAATAACACAAACTAGATATGAATATACTCTTTCAAAAATGAAATGTATACATTTTTAATAGCAGATGACACTTCAGCCTGAATTTAACATTCTTCTGTTGCAATATCAACATGCAGGTCTATTCAACTATTTTCAGGCACAACATGAAAGCCACAAAATAGTGCTATGAACTCCCAACATCCCCTAAGCTTTTATAGCAACAAGAATACAGACATTTGCCTTTGCGTGAGAAAGAAGGCAGCTGCATGTTTTATTTGTGAAAAACAGAGAGCAGGCCAGGCAGATATATATTAAGATACTATTTTATGATCATACTTTAGATATAAAATATGCTTTACATTTAATACATCCATGATTAATGAAATATAGAGGGGTTATGTAGGCAAAATATAAAAAAAAAGCTGCAAAACTTGCCAATACAATATTTTTTGCCAAAAAATAAATAAAAAAGAAACAACCAGAAAATAAATCCGTTAGTAGAAGTCAACAGCATTTAAAGGGCAACATAGGCAGACCAGAATGCAGAGAAGGACTACATGATAAATTTAACTTTAATACTGGACCTTCAACAAAGGTGCTTGAAACCTTTGTGCGTGAGTGGGAGACGGGATTAAAGGGGCGAGTAAACCCACCAAATAATGTTATAGAATTCTGCACATAGTGGAAAACTGGAACTTCAATGCAAGTAACTCCATCCAAGATGGCGTCCCTTGCGTTCCTATTGGCTGAAAGATTTCAATCAGCCACTAGGATTGAGCTATCATCCTTTTGGCTGTTCCAATCAACCAATAGAATGAGAGCTCACATCCTATTGGCTGATTGGAACAGCCAATAGAATGAGAGCTGCTCAAATCCTATTGGCTGATTTGATTTATATATATTAAGATAGGGATGTTGTAATTTTTAATTTAAAGTTAGGGGGTTGTTAGGTTTAGGGGTTAATAGCTTAATTTAGTTTTTGAGGATGTGGGGGGCTGATGGTTTAGGGCTTAATAGGTTTAGTTAGTGGTGGTGATGTGGGAGGCCAGAGGTTTAGAGGTTAATATATTTATTTAGTGGCTGCGATGTCGGGAGCGGCGGAATAGAGGTTAATACATTTTATTTAGGTTGCGGCGATGTCGGGGCAGCAGATTAGGGATGTTTAGACTCTGGGTTTATGTTGGGGTTTTAGGCATAAACGTTACTTGTTTTCTACCATAGAAATCAATGGGTTATATTTCTTTGTCTTGCAGCATCGAACATAAGCTTTCGCTGCTTTCAGACCCCCATTGATTTCTATGGCATCCGCGGACTCCAGGGTGGCGGATTGAAAACCAGGTACGCTGGGTCGCAAAAGACGCAAGCGTACCTGTTAAAAGTTTGATAACTGGGAAAAAGGTTCAGATAGAGCCGAATGTGTATTCGGAACATCTGTAATGACGTATGCATCAATCTGCGTCGGATTGAGATCGCCGGTTCGTATGTTACATCACAAATTTCAACATTTGCCAGTCTGTAGGCTTTGATAACTAGGTCGCATCAATCTCGCAACAATTACGATGCGGAATTCCGGCGTATTTGCGGTTGACACTTTGATAGATAGGCCTCTTCAAGTATTGTATATATCTTAAAAAGGATTTATAGTTGCTTGCTGTGTTTATTATTTT
Organism: Bombina bombina; assembly: GCF_027579735.1. Taxonomy (NCBI): domain Eukaryota; kingdom Metazoa; phylum Chordata; class Amphibia; order Anura; family Bombinatoridae; genus Bombina; species Bombina bombina. The sequence goes on along the minus strand of NC_069500.1, from coordinate 1,293,340,544 downwards.
AAAGATAAATATATATTTGAAAATGTTTATTTTTATTTTTCAGTAACTTAGAGGGTTTAGGGGGGGGGTTAGGTTTTAGGTGGAGTACGGTTAGTTTGTATTGGCAGTTTAGGGGTTAACAGGATAGATACTTGCAGTAGGTATGTGGTGGTTGAGGGGTTAATAGAATAGATAGGTACTTGTGGTGGGTATGTGGTGGTTTAGATATTTATTAGTGCAGTGTTAGTTTGCAATCGGGGGGTACTTTGGTTTAGGGGTACTTATGATTAGTGGTTAGCACCCTATATTGATTGAAGGTTTATCACCAAAATATAAACTGGGGAAAAAAGAAGTAATTTTCATATATTTTGCATAGGATGACAATGCAAACATATGGAGTTTCATTGCTTATGCCCCCCCCATGAATCCCACTTTCTATATTTTATTATTAAGTTATTGTCTGTTTTCCAGTGGCAGAGGTTTAGGCCCTGTTTCTGGCTACACTTTTCCCTGTTAGCAAAGAGTAGTGTGATTGCTTTCCTAAGTACCAGACAAAAAGCTACACCCAAAGTATCACACTAATCTCCCAACATATGATAAATACATAGTGTTACGAAAACTCCTTGGATGAGCAATACCTCGGATATACAAGTTTGAGTAAGTGCATGGGATAAGGTGCGTGTATATTTGTGTTTTGTATTTCTGCTCCGTAAAGTGCTTCGATTGGGGCAGTTGTTTGTGGTTATGGTCAAGCAAAAAAGAAAAGTACCTTTACTAAGGATTGCTGAACCGTTAATCCGGTGTCTGTTTCCACTTATGGTTTCCTGTGGTCACGTGACCCTCGTGATCCAATCCAGGAGTTCCTTCTTGAACAGAGGTGATATGCGTTCAGTTTGAAACACCTGTCCAAGGAGGAGAGATACAAAGCTGCAACTTTGATTAAATGAAAATGAAACAGGGTTCCTTATGCTATGTGAGCGCCACAACTAATATGTGCATAATTCGGATCACTCATAGGTAGCACAAAGTGACTGATGCTCCTGCTCAATGTATCCTCAATTCTTTCAGGTGATGTATCCAAATCTACGTGTTTCAGCAGTGTTGCCTGCCTTACCATAACCTCTTTATAACAGCTAGCTCTGTAAGCCCCAACTGTCTTTTTAAAGACAAACAAATATTTACCTGCCTAGAAGGAGCAGGGAGGAGCATTCGATACCTGACTGGAAGAAGGAGCGAGGCAGAGGGTTTGATACCTTCCTGGAAGAAGAAGTGAGACAGAGGGTTCAATACCTTCCTGGAAGGAGAAGAGCAGAGGAACTGATACCTGCCTGGGACCACACTGAGACTAGCCTAGCTGGGGGAGATATAGCCATTGGCTAGACCCCATCTCAGCAACTGCCTGGAAGAAGGAATGGCATAGGCAGAGGGATTGATACCTGCCTAGGAGCCCCTGAGACCAGCCCGGCTGGGGGAGGTATAGCCATTGGCTTGACCCCGGTCTCAGAAACAATATCTCTGGTGGCAGACTTCCTATTCAGGTGCTGTCCCAAGGTTTGGACAGAGGAAGGACCCCCTAGTGGAGATAGTGCCCCGTTCCCCTGGGTATTGGGGAATTAAGTACCAGAGCCCCGCTACACTAGTGTTTGCAACAATATATCACATTTCTACAACATTAGGTTTACTCTTAAAACATTTTTATTTTTGTCTTAAATGTACGCTCTATCTAGATCATGAAAGTTTTATTTTGACTTTACTGTGCCTTCAACAATTAAACTGATACTTTCAATAGTTAAAGGACCACTCAATGCAATAAAATTGCATATTTAACAAGTGAATTAAGTCCTACTCTGAATTTCAAAAAGGCAGTAGATTTTTTTCAAACAAATTTATTTTAACGGTCCCCTGCATCATGTGACTGACATCAGCTAATCACAAGCTAGTATACTTATACCCTGTGAGCTTGTGCACAGAAAGTGAGTATATAAAAAATACTGTGCAAAATTTGATAAAGAAAGTAAATTTTAAAGTGTCTTAAAACTGCATGATCTTTCTGAATCATAAAAGTTTGTTTTGACTTGAGTGTTCCTTTTAAATGGATTCTGAGGAGTTAAAGGGACACTGAACCCAAATTTTTTCTTTCGTGATTCAGATAGAGCATGCAATTTTAAACAACTTTCTAATTTACTCCTATTGTCAATTTTTCTTCATTCTCTTGCTTTCTTTATTTGAAAAAGGCACCTAAGCTATTTTTTTGGGTTCAGAACCATGGAAAGCACTTGTTTATTGATAGGTGAATTTACCCACCAATCAGCAAGAACAACACAGTGTCTTCACCAAAAATGGGCCGGCATCTAACCTTACATTGTTGCATTTCAAATAAAGATACCAAGAGAATGAAAAGAATTTGATAATAGGAGTAAATTAGAAAGTTGCTTAAAATTGAATGCTCTATCTGAATCACAATACAAAAAAATTGGGTTCAGTGTCCCTTTAAGACTAGATAGGTATTGTCTAAAAGTATGTTATGAAATAAGAGCTAAAGATATTCCTATGAATACAAACAGGCTTAATGCATCATAGAACTATAAGTCTATAATATATAGTCTCAACTATTGTGTTGAAGACATGCATTTAAATAAATTCATCTGTTACACATTAAATACTGACTTTGGATACATTTTCAGTCCATACAATTATTACAATAAAACAAATTAGCCATTTACACAAATAATTTCCATCTAAATCTAAGACAGATGTTCATAATTGCTTACTTAGAATTCTTAGAATTTATAGCCCTTGGGAGAACTTAGTAATACACTAAAAACATGCAAAACTAATGTTTGATATTCGTCAGGTTTTTTTATTCTGAGACTGGGGGCTTTTCCAAAAGGCATATTCTGGTCTCATCAGCTAGAGATACAATTTCATCAATGAAAGTAATAGATCAGTTCACAGTGCTGGTAAAAACAATCACGATCAGGTCACAATCCAGGACTAAGGTAATTATCAGAGAGAACAAGATCAAAGTTACAAGCTAACATCTGACATCAGAAGCCTGGACCTAGCAGCTAAATAGTATTTCCAGCTAGTTAATGTTAAATTCAAGCTAATACAGAGTGAAATGCCAATAGATATGTATCTGCCAGTACTAGGCAGTGGGTATTATTCCTGAAACATTGTGGTGTGGATTTCAAATAATTTTTATTATTTTTGTATTTGTTGTAATAACAAATAACAAATAAATGATACAGGTTAGCAAAAAGATGACACACTTATAGAGATGTCCATTTGCTTTTGTACAAATGCAAAATGTAACACATTTTTCATTATTTGTTGCAATTGGAGGGAAACAAATAATGAACTGAAAGAACAATTATATAATAATAATAGATATATCAATGAAATTCATTAATACATTTGTTTATTTGTTATTCCTTCAATTAAAAAATACAAATAGTAATACCCCATCGCAAAAACACATTGCAATAAGCCCACTATGCTATTAACCCCTAAGCTGCCATAGCCCCCATTGGAATAAACCCTTATACTATATTAACCCTAAACAGCAACAACCCCCATCACAATAAACCTCTAGGCTATTTACTGTAATCCCTACACCACTACAACCCCATCTCAATAAACCCTTATGCTAATTAAAACCTAAACTACCCCAACACCCATCGCAATAACCCCCATGCAATTTAACCCTTAAACTGCCCCAACTCTTTAGCAATAAACAGCTATACTATTAATCCCCAAGCCACCACAACACATCTCAAAAAAGCCCTACACTGTTAACCCCTAAGCTGCAACAACCCCCATCGCAAAAAAACCCTTATGTTATTTACTGTTAACCCTAAACCACTACAACACCATCTCAATAAACCCCTAGACTAATTAACCCCTAAACTGCCACAACCCCATCACAATAAACCCATGCTATTTAACCCCTAAAATGCCACAACCCCCATTGCAATAGGACCATGGTTGATTGATTTGGATAAATAAGATGGACATAAGACAGAAGACTTTAGATGGTGAGTAGAAGTAGTTTTTTATAGAAGCATTTTTTTAGCGACACTAGTTCTTTAATTAAGATGTTTTTTGAGTCTTTTTATGGGGGCTTTAGGATAGGGTTTTTTTAGGGGAGTGTCAGGGTGCCAGGAATCAGACTGAGACGAGAAGTGCAAAAATAATAACACCTTTATTAATAGCAAAAAATAATAAAAAGTCCACAAGTCAAATAACAAGCCTGGAGTCAAAACCAGAGCTGGTAGTCAGACGAGCCGAGTCAGGAGCCAAAGCGAATAGTCAGACGAGCCGGAATCAGGAACATGGAAAACAGCAGAGTCAGGAACAAGCCAGGGATCAGGAACCAGGAAGGACGTCAGGCAGCCAGGTAATACACAGGAACTCTCACAAACAGGTCTGAGACAATGCAAAGGCAAAGCATACTGAAAAGAGGCCCTTTAAATAATAAGCGATGACATCACAATTCTGAGACTGCATCCTGTCTCACACGGATGATGCACACCAGTCTGGACATGAAAGGAAGTACAGGAAATGAGCAGCATCCCCCACAATGCACCACAGTCAGCAAGAGAGGTGAGTAAAATGTCTGCCAGCAGCACATGGCAAACAAAACAGGGAAAAAAAACCTGATAGGGAGGTTATTTTTTTATTTTATTTTTATTGTAAAAATTTTTATGTGATGTAATTTTTATTTGTAACTTAGGGGGTTTTAGGTTAGAGAGTCATGGGGGATAGCGGTTAGTGCTTAATAGTGGAGGGGATTTATGCGTTTGTGGGTTGTGGTGGTTTAGTGCTTAATATTATACAGCCAGATTATGAGTTTTGCGTTATGGCTGGCTGGCTAATACCTTGCAAGTTATTTCCACCGCTCACCTTTAATAGCGCTGCTATAACAGGTTTGCAAAAACCCGGCGTTTGCAGGCGATATGGCTGCGTTGAGCTCCATACCGTACACAAATACAAGCGCTGCTTTGAGCTGCTGTTACGTGCTTGTGCACGATTTTCCCCATAGACATCAATGGGGAGAGCCAGCTAAAAAAAAGCCCAACACCTGCAATCGCAGAGCGTAAAGCTCCATAACGCAGACCCATTGATGTCTATAGGGAAAGAAAATGTATGTTTAAACACCCTAACATAAACCCCGAGTCTAAACACCCCTAATCTGCTGCCCCCGACATTGCTAACACCTACATTACACTTATTAACCCCTAATCTGCACCCCAATGTCGCCGCCACCTACATAAATTTATTAACCCCTAATCTGCTGCCTCCAATGTTGCCGCTGCCACTAAACCTCTGGCCTCCCACATCACTAACACTAAATAAATATATTAACCCCTAAACCTAACCCTAACCCTAACACCCCTAATTTTAACTTAATTAAAATAATTCTAAATAAAACCTACTTTTAATAACTAAATAATTCCTATTTAAAACTATATACTTACCTGTAAAATAAACCCTAAGCTAGCTACAATATAACTAATAGTTACATTGTAGCTATCTTAGGTTTTATTTTTATTTCACAGCTAAGTTTGTATTTATTTTAACTAGGTAGACTAGTTAGTAAATAATTATTAACTATTTACTAGCTACCTAGTTAAAATAAAGACAAATTTAACTGTAAAATAAAATCTAACCTGCCTCACACCTAACATTACAATAAAATTAAATAAATTAAATTAAAAAAATACATTTATCTAAATTACAAAAAATAATAAACACTAAATTACACAAAATAAACAAAGAAATTATCAAAAATAAAAATGAATTACTCCTAATCTAATAGCCCTATCAAAATAAAGCCCCCCCCCCCCCAAATAAAAAAACCTAGCCTACACTAAACTGTCAATAGCCCTTAAAAGGGCCTTTTGCGGGGCATTTCCCCAAAGAAATTAGCTCTTTTAGCTGTAAAACAAATACAAATAACCACCCCAACAGTAAAACCCACCACCCACACAACCAAACCCCCAAATAAAATCCTATCTAAATAAACTTAAGCTCCCCATTGCCCTGAAAAGGGCATTTGGATGGACATTGTCCTTAAAAGGGCATTTAACTCTTTTACATTGCCCAAAAGCCTAAGCTAAAAATAAAACCCACCCAATAAACCCTTAAAAAAACCTAACACTAACCCCCGAAGATCCACTTACAGTTTTGGAAGACCAGACATCCATCCTCATCCAGCCGGTGAAGTCTTCATCCAAGCAGCAAGAAGTCCTCAACGAAGCCGGGAGAAGTCTTCATCCAAGCGGCAAGAAGTCCTCAACAAAGCCGAGAAAAGTCTTCATCCAGGCGGCAAGAAGTCATCATCCAGGCGGGTAGAAGTCTTCATCTAGACGGCATCTTCTATCTTCATCTAGACGGCATCTTCTATCTTCATCCTTCCGGCGTGGAGCAGGTCCATCTTCAAGACATCCGGCGCAGAGCATCCATTCCATACTGTCCCAGCCGTACACTGAAGGTTCCCTTTAAGGGATGTCATCCAAGATGGCGTCCCTTGAATTCTTATTGGCTGATAGAATTCTATCAGCCAATAGGAATTAAAGGGTAAAAAATCCTATTGCCTGATGCAATCAGCCAATAGGATTGAGCTTCAATCCTATTGTCTGACCCAATCAGCCAATGGGATTGAGCTTGCATTCTATTGGCTGATTGGAGCAGCCAATAGAATGCAAGCTCAATGCCATTGGCTGATTGCATCAGCCAATAGGATTTTTTACCCTTTAATTCCTATTGGCTGATAGAATTCTATCAGCCAATCGGAATTCAAGGGACGCCATCTTGGATGACGTCCCTTAAAGGGAACCTTCAGTGTACGGCTGGGACTGTATGAAGAGGATGCTCCGCGCCGGATGTCCTGAAGATGGACCCACTCCGCGCCGGAAGGATGAAGATAGAAGATGCCGTCTAGATGAAGACTTCTGCCCACCTGGATGATGACTTCTTGCCGCCTGGATGAAGACTTCTTCTGGCTTTGTTGAGGACTTCTTGCCGCTTGGATGAAGACTTCTCCTGGCTTCGTTGAGGACTTCTTGCCTCTTGGATGAAGACTTCGCCTGCTGGATGAGGATGGATGTCCGGTCTTCAAAAACTGTAAGTGGATCTTCGGGGGGTTAGTGTTAGGTTTTTTTAAGGGTTTATTGGGTGGGTTTTATTTTTAGCTTAGGCTTTTAGGCTAAATGCCCTTTTAAGGGTAATGCCCATCCAAATGCCCTTTTCAGGGCAATGGGGAGCTTAGGTTTTTCAGATTAGGTTTTTATTCGGGGGATTTGGTTGTGTGGGTGGTGGGTTTTACTGTTGGGGGGTATTTGTATTTTTTTTTACAGGTAAAAGAGCTGATTTCTTTGGGGCAATGCCCCGTAAAAGGCCCTTTTGGCAGTTTAGTGTAGGCTAGGGGTTTTTTTATTTTGGGGGGGCTTTATGTTGATAGGGCTATTGGATTAGGAGTAATTCGTTTTTTTGATAATTTCTTTTTTTATTTTGAGTAATTTAGTGTTTATTATTTTTTGTAATTTAGATAAATGTATTTTTTAATTTAATTTATTTCATTTTATTGTAATGTTAGGTGTTAGTGTGAGGCAGGTTAGGTTTTATTTTACAGGTAAATGTGTCTTTATTTTAACTAGGTAGCTAGTAAATAGTTGATAACTATTTACTAACTAGTCTACCTAGTTAAAATAAATACAAACTTAGCTGTGAAATAAAAATAAAACCTAAGATAGCTACTATTAGTTATATTGTAGCTAGCTTAGGGTTTATTTTATGGGTAAGTATTTAGTTTTAAATAGGAATTATTTAGTTATTAAAGGGACACTGAACCCAAAAAAATTCTTTTGTGATTCAGATAGAGCATGCAAATTTAAGCAACTTTACTCCTATTATCAATTTGTCTTCGTTCTCTTGCTATCTTTATATGAAAAAGAAGGTATCTAAGCTTTTTTCTTGGATCAGAACTCTGGACAGCAGTTTTTGATTGGTGGATTAATTTATCCACCAATCAGCAAGGACAACCTAGGTTGTTCACCAAAAATGGGCTGGCATCTAAACTTACATTCTTGCATCTCAACTTACATTCTTGCATCTCAAATAAAGATACCAAGAGAATAAAGAACATTTGATTAATTAATTAAGTTGCTTAATTAGAAAGTTGCTTAAAATGTCATGCTCTATCTGAATCACAAAAGAAAAAATTTGGGTTCAGTATCCCTTTAATAGTAGGTTTTATTTAGATTTACAAATAGAAGGTGTAGGGTATTAACACCCTATAGAGATGCACTACGGGTCACAAGCAGACTGGTCAATTCACAGGCAGCTCTCCCAATAAAACAATGTGAAATGCAAAATCCTAAACAGGAAATAAGAAGGCGCTAACTTTATTTAGATTTATTTTAATTATATTTAAGTTAGGGGGTGTTAGGTTTAGGGTTAGGTTTAGGGGTTAATAGGTTTATTACAGCGGCAGAGTGGGCGGAAAGCAGATTAGGGCTTAATTATATTTAAATAGTTTTTTATGCGGGAGGGCGGCGGTTTAGGGGTTAATAATTTTATTCTAGTGGCGACGATGTCAGGGAGCGGCGGAATAGGGGTTAATACATTTTTAAGTGGCAGCGATGTCCGGAGCGTCAGATTAGGGGTTAATATTTTTATTATAGTGTTTGCGATGCGGGAGGGCCTCGGTTTAGGGGTTAATAGGTAGTTTATGGGTGTTAGTGTACTTTGTGACAGTTTAGTTATGAGTTTTATGCTACAGCTTTGTAGCGCAAAACTCATAATTACTGACTTTAGATGGCGGGACGAATCTTGTCGGTATAGGCTGTACCACTCACTTTTTGTCCTCCCAGGCAAAACTCGTAATACCAGCGCTATGGAAGTCCCATTGAAAAAGGACTTTTTTTAAAGTGCGGTACTGGGGGGGCGTGTCCAACCACAGACTAAGATGGCTGCTGTTAGCTAGTGCTCCACCTTGAAGCTGCTACAAACTGCTGTTTATTTTTTCAGAGATCTGCAAACACTATTTTTTTTGTGAGTTCTGGGACTACTATAATTTAAGGAACAGATCCATATAACTTTTTTGGAATAATAAGAGCGAGCAGACCTGACTAGGGAAGGTACGCAACAGAGGCCTTGGAGCGGCCTATACCTTTCCCTACCCTCCTTCATTATTCTGACCCGTCAGTCTAACCAGCCACTTGCGCTGAAGCAAACTCATTTTATTACAACAAGAACGCTTTGAAGCATATCCTGATTTGTAGTGGTAAATACCTATTACCTTATGAGAGTAACCTATATAAAATAACATAGGAAGAAACTTTATTAAAGAGAGACGAACTCCACCCGGATACCGCAACACAGACCATAGTATCCTGAGACATTTACAAGTGACTACCTATGACCAGCATGGAGTCGGCGGTCCATCTTATGGCTGAGCTCTGTAGACTGATAGATACATTTCAAGCTGAAATGACAGAAGATTTGCGTACCGCATTTACAGTACCTGTGGTTGACAACTTCGATGAGAATGTACAAATAGTCCCTGTTCTGGCGATAGAGGGAGGATGCGGCGCTTTGGGGCCTCGGGGCTGGCTTCCTGCCCTCTCAAACGACATGCAAGCACAGGGAACGAGATCCTTGCATCTACCCCAGTGGAACGCTGCATTGCAGTACGGCACTTTTACAAGTAAGGATATGGCTGACAGGGGTGCCGAGAGAGACGACGCTGACTTTGCTGCTATATATGGTGTCTGCTCTTGGTCAGATGTAATGGCTACAAACAAAACCTACAGCTCAGCTACTAAAATCTCCAATGTGGTAGCCACAGTGATATCTACGCAGCTCCGTAGCTCTCCTTATATAGCCAAAACCGCAAGTGACAAACTGACAGAGAGGAGCGCTGGAAGTTTTCCCGGAGCAGAGAGACAGAGTGTACCGGCTGGGTTACTGAGGTTCTATCCTCAAGAAGCTATACTGTTTAAGTCTTACCCCCAAGAAGCTGGGGATCTAGATCCACTGGACTCTTTGTCTCAGTGCCTCATCCTTGTGAAGGAAAGAGCTCTGGAAGGTAAAAATAGTGTTTACACCGCTGCAAGTTCCGTAGCAACAGCGCTGAACATGCTGACATTGCACGTGGGAGCTTATGGACAGAACATTTTTAGCAAAGGACTGGATTACTTGCTCTTATCGCATGGCCCCGCTGCAGTGCTTGCTATGTTCTCCTTAGACGCAGCAGGAATAGGATAGATGCTGCATGGCCTCAACGTTGTTATGGTAACTCATTGCGATGAGAGACTTCTCTATGGGAACATTCTTCTGAGCCTGACATACCGCAGCAAGACTTTACCAAGATATATTGTATGTGGTTTTATTAATATGCGGGGGGACTCTTTGTCAATTGATCTTTATATACGATTGGATGTTGTGTGAGATGAGGAGTTACTGCTTTATGTACATAATTCTGTCAAGCATATTTTTGTAGCTAAATACTTTTTCTTTTTACATAGGATCACCACTGCTGCCTTATGGCTATAGATCTAACTGTCTGTGTAGTTTGCGCCACCATCAGTTTTATTCTCTCTAAATGCTAAGCTACATCGGTACCTATTTCTTGTGTGCCATATATTTGTGGGGGCCTAAGTTAATAACTGTATCTGTTCCGTATTTGTGTGTAGGGAGATATGGTCCTATAAAGTTAATGCTTCAAAGTGCATGCTATGCTACACAGCTGTAGTGAGTCTTAAGATTTAGTACCTGATAGCTTATCTTCTATTTAATATCTACCTCTAGGTTTCTCATAAACTTAAATTAAGTGCTCTATGTCTTTATTCAAAAGTTGCTCCTATACCCCTAGCCTAGATTTTATGCGCATTTTACCACTATATATTGATAGGAACATCTTAATGAGATACTGTGCTAACATTTTAACTTTTACTGGGTCCCCCAACTTCGCTCTGTCAGTGGCCGAGACAGGGCGAGATCTCTTTTTGGTATTATATCCTCCCCAAACTGATACTTAAGGTATCCTACTAGGCAGTAAATTTTACTCACAAATTGTTCACCTATGCATGTGCTGACTTATATTATGGACTGGATGTTAAGTATTGACTCTATTACCATGCTCTCTATTAATATGTGGCTCCATGAATGTGTGTGTATACAACGTTACATATATATGTGTTGGCGTCTATATTGTATATATATTTCAGCTACAGTATCATGGATCCTTTCACATAAGTATATAGGTATAATGTGGTTATCTAGTGGTTCTTGTTCCCTAAGCTAGTAGTTTAGCTATATATTTATATCATCTGCAATGCTGTGTATAAGAATATTGAATTTATGTTTTCTTATTCTTTTTTCCAGTTTAAGGGCCCAAAAGTGGCCCCATATTGTAGGACAAACTAGGATGGTTAAGGTTTACTCTGTTCTTTGACCTATGTTTCAAATAAAAAATGATAAAATGAGGTTAATTATTTGGGACCCAAGAGTGGTCCCTTTAGATTCAGGTTATCCTCTGCAACGTTAATTATTTTATGTTAACATGAGGTCCAAAAGTGGCTTCATTTTTCATTGTGGGGGTACACAGTGAATGCGGCAACTGTATATGTATACAAATATTTAAGATAACAGTCATGTTAACGTGTAATCCTGATTTTGTTGGATCTATTTTACTTATATTTTTGGTAACATTTCCTTTTGTTATATGTTGATAAATATTACATGTATGCCTGCAATATACCTCAATAAAAAATATAAAAAAAAAAAAAAAAGTGCGGTACTGACGTTGTGTGACAGCCAAAAAAGTGTGTGGTACAGCTATACCTACAAGACTCGTAATAGCAGCGGTAGGGAAAAAGCAGCGTTATACCCATAACGCAAAACTCGTAATCTAGCTGATAGTATTTTGTGATGGGGTTGTGGAGGTTTTTAGATGTTAAAGGGACACTTAGGTTAAATTAAATTTCCATGATTCAGATACAGCATGTAATTTAAAACAACTTTCCAATTTACTTCCATTAAAAAAAATGTGCACAGTCTTTTATATTTAAACTTTTTGAGTCACCAGATCCTACTGAGCATGTGCAAGAATTAACAGACTATACATATATGCATTTGTGATTGGCTAATTGCTATCACATGGTACAAGAGGAGTGGAAATATACATAACTTTGAAATTTGTTATACAAAAATCTATTACTCATTTGAAGTTCAGACTAAGTGCTATTGCATTGTCTTGTTATCTTGCATTTGTTGATTATGCAAATCTAATGTGTTGACTGGTCCTTTAATAGCGAAAGCAGTTTATTGTGATGGGAGTTGTGGTGGTTTAGGGGTTTATGGAAGTTTAGGAGTTAAGAGCATATGAGTTGGCTTATTGTGATAGATTGTAGTGGTTTAGGGGTTAATAGCATAGTATTTTATTGCAATGGCTTTAGGGGATTATCATAGTAGGTTTAACAATAAGGTTTAGTTAATGTTTTCAACTAATTGTGTCTAAAAAATAAAGTGGCTAACAAAATTCTGGTGTACCGAATTTCTTGAAAATTTGGGAACTAATGATTGGTCTGGAACAAGTTTTTTGACCATGCACATGTCTACATGCTAGTCACATTAACTCAGGGTTTTCAAGCGCTAGAAACGATCATGATTGCTTCCAGCCACTTTCATGTTATTGCAGTGATGCCTCGATATTGAGGCATACTGCAATAAAAATTTTTAGGCTTCCGATGCAGAGAAAACCACTCTGTGGCCCTCTCTGCATCGGCCAGCAATGGTGCTGATCGTTGGTTGGTGGGAGCCATAGCAGGGGGGCAGGTGGTCAACCCATCATTGGTGGATATCCATATCCTGTCCCCTCTGTGTTTCCTGGAGCGTGCAAGGAGGCGGGGGCGGGTTGCATTAGAGAGCATGTGCATGCTACATTCAATTAAGACAGGCAGAGGGAGGGGGGGAAATGTTGGGGAAGGGATCTGGGAGGGTGGGTAGGGTATTAAGAGTGGGAAGCTACACTACAGAAATTGGGGTTTTAATTTTTTTTTTAGACAAAAAAAGGGCAAATTTTATAGTAAACTGGGTACCGACAGACAATTGCCAGTACCTAAGATGGCGGCTAATAGATTGAGGGGGAGGCTTAGAGAGCTGTTTGGGGGGATCAGGAAGGTTGGGGGGTAATGGGGGATCCTACACTAAAGATAAAATAGAATTAAAAAAAAGATGTGTATTGTTGTGTTACCTACTAATAAATAGAATTCCAGCTTTTATATATGCTTTTATTATAACTGGGGTAATAATCTACTGTGTTTTAATGTCTGGGTTTGAGACTTAGAACTTGCTTGCTTGACTTATTTATAATAAGCTTTTTTTTCACAGTTTGCATTTACGTTACAAGTGTGGATTATTGCGTGCAGTGATATTATGGATACTTTTGGTACTTATTTTGAAATCCAGGTGGATTAAGGTTCCTTGTCTCGTGTACTAAAAATTATATATATATTATTTTTATTTTTAAGTACAATTACCACCTGGTTATACTGATAATTCAGTAGACAATATTATTTGTGGTTTTAATAGCAATGCATTTATATGTGGCCCTTAAAGGGACAAAAAGCTAAATATTTTTATGATTTAATTAAAATAATACAATTCAAAACAACTTTTCAATTTGCTTATATTACCATATTTGGTTATTTCTTTTGGTAGACTTTGTTGAAGGTGCAGCCAGCAATGTGCAGCTAGCTCCCATTAGTGCATTGCTGCTTCTGAACCTACCTAGGTATGCTTTTTAAGAAAATGATTACCAAGAGAACAAAGCAGATTACTTAACAGTTGGAAACTGGAAAGTTGTTTAAAATTACATGCTCTAGCTGAATCATAAAAGTTTAATTTTGACTTTATGGTCCCTTAACCCCTTAAGGACCAAGGACTTACAGGGTACGTCCTACATAAACTGTCACTTAATGACCAAGGACGTACCCTGTACATCCTCAGGGTTTTCAAGCGTTGGAAGCGATCATGATAGCTTCCAGCCGCTTCATGTTATTGCAGTGAAGCCTCGATATTGAGGCATCCTGCAATAACCTTTTTAAGGCATCCGATGCAGAGACAGCCACTACATTCAATTAACACAGGGAGAGGGAAGGGGAAAAAATGTTGGGGAAGGGATCTGGGAGGGGGAGGGTGGGTAAGGTAATAAATGTGGGAAGCTACACTACAGAAATTGTGGGGGGGTTAGACAAAAAATTGCAAATTTTGTAGTAAACTGGGTACTGGCAGACAGCTTCCAGTACCTAAGATGGTGGCCAATAGGTCGAGGGGGGAGGCTAAGAGAGCTGTTTGGGGGGAACAGGGAGGTTGGGGGTTATGGGAGATCCTACACTAAAGATAAAATTAAAAAACAAAACAAAAAAAACACCTTTATTTTTATACTGGCAGACTTTCTGCCAGTACTTAAGATGGCGGTGACAAATGTGAGGTGGGGGAGGGAAGAGAGCTGTTTGAGGGGGGTCAGGGAGGAATCAGGGGGTGCGATGTGTCAGGTGGGAGAATGATCTCAACACTAAAGCTAAAATTAACCCTACAAGTGCCAGGAATCAGACTGAGATGAGAAGTGCAAAAAAAATCACACCTTTATTAATAGCAAAAAATAATAAAAAGTCCACAAGTCAAAAAACAAGCTAGGAGTCAAAACCAGAGCTGGAAGTCAGACGAGCCGAGCCAAACAGAATAGTCAGACGAGCCGGAATCAGGAACAAGGAAAACAGCAGAGTCAGGAACAAGCCAGGGATCAGGAACCAGGAAGGACGTCAGGCAGCCAGGTAATACACAGGAACTCTCACAAACAGGTCTGAGACAACGCAAAGGCAAAGCATACTGAACAGAGGCCCTTTAAATAAGTGATGACATCACAATTCTGAGACTGCATCCTGTCTCACACGGATGATGCACACCAGTCTGGCCATAAAAGGAAGTGCAGGAAATGAGCAGCATCCCCCACAATGCACCATAGTCAGGAAGAGAGGTGAGTAAAATGGCTGCCAGCAGCACATGACAAACAAAACAGGGAAAAAACCCGGACAGTACCCTCCCCTCAACGACCTCTCCCCCGCGGGAGGACAAAAGGCTTATTTGGGAAACGGGCATGGAAGGCACGGAGGAGGGCAGGAGCATGAACATCAGAGGAGGGAACCCAAGAATGCTCCTCCGGACCGTAGCCCCTCCAGTGAACCAAATACTGTACACGGACCCTGGACATACGAGAGTCAATAATGCTGCTGACCTCATACTTCATGGTTCACCTCATGGTTGTCAACAAAGATAGGACGGGGACGAGGCAACACAGTGGTAAACTGATTACAAACCAATGGTTTCAAGAGGGAGACATGAAAAACATTGGAGATGCGCATAGCAGGAGGAAGGTCAAGAGCGTAGGCCACAGGATTAACCCGTCGGAGTATTCGAAAAGGACCAACATAATGGGGAGCCAATTTATTGGAAGGCACATGAAGGTTCAAGTTGCGGGAGGACAGCCAAACTCTCTCACCAACCTGGTAGGAAGGTGCGGGCAGATGCCTACAATCAGTCTGGAACTTTTGGTGCTGCATAGAACGATGAAGGCAATCCTGAATCTGCACCCACGTGGAACAGAGTTACCGGAGATGCTCCTCCAAAGCCAGAATACCCTGAGACATGAATGAATCGGGCAACAAGGATGGTTGAAACCCATAATTCGCCATGAACGGGGATAACGTGGAGGAAGCATTAATAGCACTATTACGAGCAAACTCTGCCCAAGGTAACAGTTCAGACCAATTATTGCGATGATATGAGACATAGCAACAGAGGAACTGTTCCAGAGCTTGATTAGACCATTCTGCAGTCCCATTGGATTGAGGGTGATATGCCAAGGAGAAGGAAAGCTGGATCCCCATTTGAGCACAAAAGGAACGCCAAAATCTGGAGACAAACTGGCTACCCCGGTCCGACACTATCTCCTTGGGTAACCCATGTAAACGGAAGACCTCCCAGGCAAAAATTGAAGCAAGCTCTTGAGCGGTAGGCAGCTTCATCAAGGGAATGCAATGTGACATTTTAGAAAAACAGTCAACCACCATAAGGATAACAGTATTGCCATTGGAAACAGGGAGTGTCCAAGGATGCTCACCATTAGCAATAGGTTGAAGAAGACCCACAGGAAGACGTCGAGGAGTCTTATTCTGTACACAAACTGAGCAGGAGGCAACATATGCAGCAACATCAGAAAAAAGACCTGGCCACCAGAATTGTCGAGTGACAGACCAAATCATTTGGTTCTTGCCTGGGTGATCTGCGGCTTTAGGATAGTGGTAAGTGTGCAAAAGTTTAGTTCAAAGATTCTCAGGAACAAAACACTTACCACTCGGTTTCTCAGGAGGTGCATTGGTTTGTGCAGCCAGGATCTCCTCCCCCAAGCGAGAAGTCAAATTAATTCGTATAGGAAGCCAAAATATGGTCAGGAGGTATAACAGGGGTAGGTACAGACTCCTCCTTGGACAGAGGCGAAAATTGTTGAGAGAGGGCATCAGCCCTAACATTCTTACTACCAGGCAGGTAGGAGACCACATAATTAAACCGAGACAAAAATAGCGCCCATCTGGCCTGTCGGGGCAACAAACGTTTTGCTTCAGATAGCTAAGTTAAATTCTTGTGGTCAGTAAGAATGAGCACTGGCACGCTAGTACCCTCAAGAAGATGCCTCCATTCCTTGAGTGCCAAAATTATGGCCAGTAATTCCCTGTCACCAATTTCATAATTGCACTCCGCTGGAAACAATTTCTTAGAGAAGAAACCACACGGATGCAAGGAACCGTCAGGCGTAGGACATTGAGACAAGAAGGCACCTACTCCAGTCTCAGACGCATCGACCTCAAGAATGAAAGGCAGGATGGGGTTAGGATGAGCCAGAACTAGAGCAGCAGCAAAGGCAGTCTTAAGACTATCAAAGGCCTTAATGGCAGTAGGTGACCAATGGAGTGGATCATTCTCTTTACGGGTCATGTCTGTGATAAGTTTGACCAAGGAAGAAATATTTTTAATAAACTTTCTATAGTAATTGGCGAACCCCAAAAAACTTTGAATAGACCAAAGACCAACTGGACGAGGCCACTGCAGATAACTTGTCAGGATCCATGGAGAACCCTGCAACGGAGATAACATAACCTAGGAAGGTTACTTGAGTCTGATGAAAGTCACATTTCTCGAGTTTACAAAACAGGCAGTTCTCCCGTAGTCTCTGAAGAACCCATGTAACATCAGAACGATGAGCCTCAAGTGTGGGTGAGTGTATGAGGATGTCATCTAAGTACACCACAACACACTGTTGCAACTTATCTCGTAGGACATCATTAATAAATTCCTGAAAAACAGCAGGAGCATTACATAGGCCAAAGGGCATTACAAGATACTCATAATGCCCGCACCTGGTGTTAAATGCTGTTTTCCATTCGTGGACCTCCTTAATCCTAATGAGATTGTACGATCCTCTCAAATCAAGTTTAGTAAAGACTGTAGCTCCCTTGAGAAGGTCAAAGAGTTCCGTAATGAGCGGAATAGGGTAAGCATTCTTAATGGTAAGATGATTAAGACCCCTATAATTGATGCATAGGGGCATATGTATCAAGCTCTGTATGGAGCTTGATGCCCCGTGTTTCTGATGAACCTGCAGGCTCGCCAGAAACAGCAGTTATGAAGCAGCGGTCACAAAGACCGCTGCTCCATAACCTGTCCCCCTGCTCTGAGCAGGCGGACAGACATCATTGGAAATCAACCCGATCGAGTACGATCGGGTTGATTGACACCCCCTGCTGGCGGCTTATTGGTCGCGAGTCTGCAGGGGGCGGCTCTTGTGAGCTGCTGGTGCAATGCTGAATACGGCGAGGTCTGGCGGACCTGATCCGCACTGTCGGATCAGGTCCGCCAGACCTTCATAACTAGAGGCCACAGTCTTAACTCGCCACCCTTTTTCTTCACAAAGAAGAAGCCAGACCCAGCAGGAGAGATTTGCAGATGATCCCCCACGACAGAGCATCGGCAACATACTCCTCCATAGCAAAATTCTCTGCAACAGACAGAGGGTACACCGGAGGAGGAATGGCTCTGGGTTGCAGGTCTATGGCGCAATTGTAAGACCAGTGAGGAGGCAACGTACCGGCACGCACCTTGTCAAAAACGTCTAGGAACTCTCGGTACTCCTCTGGCAATTGAGATACCAAAAAAGTGCACAAGACTTTAACTGGTTTCCAAAGACAAGTGGAAATACACTGCGGGGACCACGACAAAATTTCGGACCTGCGCCAGTCGAGACTGAGATTGTGCTTTTGGAGCCAGGGATAACCCAGAAGAACCGGAAAATGCGGAGAGTTTATCACCTGGAACTGGAGGGTTTCAAAACGGAGAGCCCCAACAGCCATGGACAACGGAGCAGTTTTATGAGTAACGAGTGCGGGCTGAAGGGGCCTGCCATCAATGGCCTCAATAGCAATCAGAACGGACCGAGGCTTAACAGGAATGGAGTGCTTTGATACAAAAGCACTGTCAATGAAATAGCCCGCAGCACCGGAGTCAACAAGAGCCTGAGTGACTATGGAGGAGTCCACCCAGGAAAGGACAACAGTGACCAAAGGTTTCTCCTTAAGTGGTTCCGGGGACGAGGATAAACCACCCAAGGTCTTCCCCCAACAGGACCTTAGGTGTGAGCGTTTCTCGGATGTGTAGGACAAGACTTCAAAAGGTGGCCCTGTAACCCACAATAGAGGCAGAGCCCCTCCCTCCTCCTAAAGACCCTCTCCGCCGTGGAGAGATGCGTGAATCCCAACTGCACCGGCTTAGCAGTACCTGGTGACTCGGGACCAGGAGGCATGGGAGGAGAGGGAGGCATGGGTGGAAACAAACACGTAGGAGACAACGGAACAGGAGGCTTCCGCAAGCGCTCCTTGAAAGAGGGCCTATCTCTGAGTCTGATGTCAATTAGGATCAAAAAAGACACCAATGCCTCGAGATCCTCTAATAAATCTCTGGCAGCAACTTTGTCTTTAATCACATCAGAGAGCCCATGAAAGAAGGCGGCAACAAGGGCTTCATTGTTCCAACCTACCTCTGCGGCAAGCATACGGAACTCAATAGCATACTGAGCAACAGATCTTGTACCTTGCTGAATGGACATGAGTCCATTAGCAGCAGAGGAGGATCGAGCTGGAACATCAAATACCCTTCGAAAGGAGGCCACAAATTCAGGGTAATTTGAAATTACAGGTTTATTTGTCTCCCACAAGGGATTAGCCCAGGCAAGAGCTGTGTCAGAGAGTAACAAGATGAGAAATCCCACCTTAGCTCTGTCAGAGGGAAACACCTGAGGTAACATCTCAAAGTAAATGCCCATCTGGTTCAAAAACCCTCTGCACTGAATAGGATCGCCTCCATATCGCTGAGGTAGAGGTGCAGAACCGGACATGCTCCTAGTAGGCATAGGTGCAGCAGCGGAAACAGGAGCAGCCATAACTTGCGGGACACTTTGGTCCAAATGTGCAGTGCGAGTCAGCAGGATTTGCAGGGCTAGTGCAAATTGATCCAAGTGGTGATCCTGTACATCCATCCTGGAAATGATGGCAGGTAAAGGTAGATAATTAGCACCATCAGGATTCATGGCCTTTGCATAATGTCAGGTTGCCAGGAATCAGATTGAGACGAGAAGTGCAAAAATAATCACACCTTTATTAATAGCAAAAAATAATAAAAAGTCCACAAGTCAAATAAAAAGCCAGGAGTCAAAACCAGAGCTGGTAGTCAGACGAGCCGAGTCAGGAGCCAAAGCAAATAGTCAGACGAGCCGGAATCAGGAACAAGGAAAACAGCAGAGTCAGGAACAAGCCAGGGATCAGGAACCAGGAAGGACGTCAGGTAGCCAGGTAATACACAGGAACTCTCACAAACAGGTCTGAGACAACGCAAAGGCAAAGCATACTGAACAGAGGCCCTTTAAATAATAAGTGATGACATCACAATTCTGAGACTGCATCCTGTCTCACATGGATGATGCACACCAGTCTGGCCATAAAAGGAAGTGCAGGAAATGAGCAGCATCCCCCACAATGCACCATAGTCAGGAAGAGAGTAAAATGGCTGCCAGCAGCACATGGCAAACAAAACAGGGAAAAATCCCTGACAACAAGCTACCTAATTAACCCCTTAACTGCTGGGCATAATACAAGTGTGGTGCGCAGCGGCATTCAGCGGTCTTCGAATTACCAAAAAGCAATGCCAAAGCCATATATTTCTGCTAAAGTTAAAAAATAAAAATAAAAAACACCTTTATTTTTATGCTGGCATACTTTCTGCCAGTACTTAAGATGGCGGTGACAAATGTGAGGTGGGGGAGGGAAGAGAGCTGTTTGAGGGGGTCAGGGAGGAATCAGGGGGTGCGATATGTCAGGTGGGAAAATTATCTCAACACTACAAGCTACCTAATTAACCCCTTAACTGCTGGGCATAATACAAGTGTGGTGCGCAGCAGCATTCAGCGGTCTTCTAATTACCAAAAAGCAATGCCAAAGCCATATATTTCTGCTATTTCTGAACAAAGGGGATCCCAGAGAAGCATTTACAACCATTTGTGCCATAATTGCACAAGCTGTTTGTAAATAATTTCAGTGAGAAAGCTAAAGTTTGTGAAAAAGTTAGTGAAAAAGTAAACGATTTTTTTTTATTTGATCGCATTTGGCGGTGAAATGGTGGAATGAAATATACCAAAATGGGCCTAGATCAATACTTTGGGTTGTCTACTAAATATATATATATATATATATATATATATATATATATATATATATATATATATATACTTGTGAAGGGTTATTCAGGGATTCCTGACAGAAATCAGTGTTACAATGTAAGTATCGCTAATTTTGAAAGAAAAAAATGGTTTGGAAATTGCAAAGTGCTACTTGTACTTATTGCCCTATAACTTGCAAAAAAAGCAAAGAACATGTAAACATTGGTATTTCTAAACTCAGGACAAAATTTAGAAACTATTTAGCATGGGTGTTTTTTTGGTGGTTGTAGATGTGTAACAGATTTTGAGGGTCAAAGTTTCTATCTGAATCACAAAAGAAAAAATTTGGGTTCAGTGTCCCTTTAACACGGGGAGAGAGTCACTACATTCAGTAAACACAAGGAGAGGGAGGGGGGAAAAATGTTGGGGAAGGGATCTGGGAGGGGGAGGGTGGGTAGGGTATTAAGGGTGGGAAGCTACACTACAGAAATCGGGGGGGTTTATTTTTTTTGATACAAAAAAGGGCAAATTTTGTAGTAAACTGGGTACTGGCAGACAGCTGCCAGTACCTAAGATGGTGGCCAATAGGTTGAGGGGGGAGGCTAAGAGAGCTGTTTGGGGGGGGGACAGGGAGGTTGGGGGTAATGGGGGATCCTACACTAAAGTTAAAAAATAAAAATAAAAAACACCTTTATTTTTATGCTGGCATACTTTCTGCCAGTACTTAAGATGGCGGTGACAAATGTGAGGTGGGGGAGGGAAGAGAGCTGTTTGAGGGGGTCAGGGAGGAATCAGGGGGTGCGATATGTCAGGTGGGAAAATTATCTCAACACTACAAGCTACCTAATTAACCCCTTCACTGATGGGCATAATACAAGTGTGGTGCGCAGCGGCATTTAGCGGCCTTATAATTACCAAAAAGCAATGCCAAAGCCATATATGTCTGCTATTTCTGAACAAAGGGGATACCAGAGAAGCATTTACAACCATTTGTGCCATAATTGCACAAGCTGTTTGTAAATAATTTCAGTGAGAAAGCTAAAGTTTGTGAAAAAGTTTGTGAAAAAGTTAGTGAAAAAGTTAGTGAAAAAGTTAACGATTTTTTTAATTTGATCGCATTTGGTGGTGAAATGGTGGAATGAAATATACCAAAATGGGCCTAGATCAATACTTTGGGTTGTCTACTAAAAAAAATATATACTTGTGAAGGGTTATTCAGGGATTCCTGACAGAAATCAGTGTTACAATGTAACTATCGCTAATTTTGAAAGAAAAAAATGGTTTGGAAATTGCAAAGTGCAACTTGTACTTATTGCCCTATAACTTGCAAAAAAAAGCAAAGAACATGTAAACATTGGTATTCCTAAACTCAGGACAAAATTTAGAAACTATTTAGCATGAGTGTTTTTTGGTGGTTGTAGATGTGTAACAGATTTTGAGGGTCAAAGTTAGAAAAAGTGTGTTTTTTTCCATTTTTTCATCATATTTTATAATTTTTTATAGTAAGTTATATGATATGACGAAAATAATGTTAACTTTAGAAATTCCATTTAATGGCAATCAAAACTGGGGGGCGGAGCTAGCCTTCGATGAAAGCAGACACAATTTTCAGAAGCTCCCGCTTATACTCACATTATATATATTTTACCTGGAATATCAGCCAAAATACTTCATATTTAAGTACTACTGTCTCAACTAGAAACGTTTGAAATGTGAGAATTTGTGAGGTTAAACAGATTTGACAACCGGGAACTAAGATGCAACGTTCCTATATGACGCGGCCCTGATCTGGGGAGAAAAATTGAGCCGCCATTACTAACCCTTGGTTATCTTTCAGAGAAGGGGAAATGAGACGGACCACATTCTTACAATACCCAGGCAAGTACACAATAATGATTTGAGCCACACGCAACATAAGTCTATTGTGCACATGGATCCTTGCTAAAACAGTTCAGGGCCGCAGAACCCCCGCCCCTTTCCTCCCCCCTTGCCTGGAGAACAGATAAATGCATAGGACAGTGACAAAGAGAGAAGTCAGACCTCACGATTTACTTGGAATAGCAGCTCATAAGTCGGACTTCTCTTAGTTGCTCAAAGTCATGGATTCTTCAAACACTCAAGAGGATTTTATCCTACAGCATTTAGATGAATACTTTACGGATCTCAAACGGAGCCTACTTACAGTATTGCAACACGCCCAACACCTTTCACAATCCTCACAGCACGAACCACGACACAGGAACTATGGAGTTCCCCTACGGATAACTAATAATCACTCTGCAAGTGGAAAAGTTGAAGCTATAGATCACAGAACAGCTTAAATTGCATTTAAACTGTCTCACACTAGAAGCAGAAACAATAGTGTCGAGCTTACTTACGTCCAGCCTAGAAATATGCTGCACAGCAAGCTAAAGATCCCTCTCCTTTCAGCAAGTGCTCAGAGAGGACAAGTGGATCTGCCATTTCGGCACCCAACTTCCTCTGATGATACATGGAGGCTGATGTCTCTCCTCATGATGGATATAGTCACTCCACTGCTATCCTGGCAATGGGTTTTCAAGAAGCATGGTGACAGCATGAACTCAATCACCTCATACTGTACAGCTTGCCATAGATCCGGAATTGGTTGAAATATCTCCTTCTTAGAACGAGTAACTTATAGCTCAATTAGTTTACCCTACTTATCACTGAATTACTTGCAGTCTTCAGGACTCTTCTTTTTTCTCCCCTACTCTTTGTTTATTAACATCTATAGTATGTTCCCTAAACATGTCTTCAGTTTCTTTTGGTTCACATTCAGTTTATTGGGAATATGTTTTATTTTAATTTTCATCAAGGTTCCTATAATATTTTTGTCTTATAAGATATCTCAAATGCTTAATGTTTAATATCTCATACATCTCTCTCAACAGTTTATGCCTACATAGAGCAACTTCAGAATTCTCTTTGATATATGAGCAATATAAATCCTAGAGCTTTAATATCGCCCCAGAATAGGTGCATATATATTTATACCTACTCTCTATTGAGCTCACACTCATTAAATATCTAATTGTGTATAGATTACAGGTCCCTCCTAGTCCTGACCTTAGTTGGGGTGTGGCTGGCGGCCGAGGCGGCATCCTTTCTGCTGGATGTGGAGGGTAGAATATCAGATATCTAGTATACTACACGGACCATTACCCACCTTTTGATATTTTATGACTTCTCCTACGTAGACAAACCTAGAAATATCACTCAAGTAAAAATTATATTTATACTAACCACATGTTATATTGCATCTAAAAACAGTGAGACACTGATAGACCATATATAGAACCTTTATGAAAGCAGGGGAATATATGTGCCAACTTGTCACAACTGATGAATCTCTTTCTGTAATTTCCCTATAAGGGAGAAAAGTGTATTCACAAAATAGAACCCAACCGTGGCAATTGGACAAGTAAACAGTTTATGTGTTGTACTCCTGATATTAAAGGTAGAAACTACTATCTGTGGAAACTGAGCAGATAGGGTTAATATCAGAAGTACTATTGATTTAGGTGTAGTTGGTTCAGCAGGCTCAGATGGGCCATTATTCATATGGCTTCAGAGGTACTGGTTAACACACCAAGTGAATAGGCAATTATTGGAATTACATGTAATATTACACAATACAATAACATAAGGCATATGCGGCTAAATATAGATTAAAGCAAGCTTACTTGGAAACAAAGTAGTCAAAGCGCTGTACGAGTGTCAGAGGAGAAACTGACAAGCTGCAGTGAGACACTGTGAGTAGTTCCGTGTGAAGTCGGCGTGTGACGTCACCGCGGAGTAATCCAGAAGATCCGGCAGAGCAGTGAGACAATTGAAACCCTCCGGACATGAAACTGTAGCAGGTTCAGGTAGTAAGAGCTTGAACAGGGAATACCAAGCAATGAGTGAGGGAGTAAGGAAGTTTAAATAGCGGAGAGCTGATTGGTAATCTTGCCCTTAAAGGAACATACACAATGGAAGCAGATATCTGACAGAATGCCCCCCAAAAAAGATCCACTCCGGGGATCAAGGACGAGGTCTATCAGGATGTCTCCTATGAAAAAGCGAGACCAACCTTGGTGCAGACAAGTTACAAGCAGGTTCCCAAGAATCATCCTCTGCCGGATAACCCTTCCAGTGAACCAGGTACTGAAGAATTCCGCGACGGCGTCTAGAGTCCATAATGGAATGCACCTCATAATCTTCCGCAAGCTGAGCGAAGTCGGCCGTAGGAGTCTGGACAGGTGCAATCTGACGTATTGGAACATAAGGCTTCAGGAGGGAGACGTGGAAGGTGGGATGAACGGACAACCTAGGAGGCAAGTCCAAGGTGACGGCATTGGGGTTAACAACCTTAATGATGCGATAAGGTCCAATGTACAGAGAACCCAACTTCCTGGAGGGCAGTTGTAACTTCAGGTTACGGGTGGACAACCAGACCCTATCACCCACAGCATACGTGGGTGAAGGCAATCTATTTTTATCGTAATACCGCTTATAGTGTTGTTTTGTATGCTCAATGTTATCCTTGACTTGAGCAAAGGTCTGTGAAATGGAGTTATGAAGATCGTCTACCACTGGACAAAAGGAGTCCCTAGTATTATCATAAAGGAATTTCGGGTGGTAGCCATAGTTAATGTAAAAAGGTGAGAGCTTAGTGGTGGAATGTACTGTGTTATTATAGGCGAATTCGGCATAGGGCAACAGAGAGGACCAGTTAGATTGATCAGAACTCGTAAAGCAACGTAGATAAGTCTCCAACCATTGGTTTGTCCTCTCTGTTTGACCATTAGTTTGTGGATGGAATGATGTACTAAGCCTACGTTGGATGTTTAAGGTTTTACATAGTTCTGTCCAGAACCTACTGGTAAATTGAGAACCCCTGTCAGAGGTAATGCTGAGGGGTATGCCATGGTAACGTACAACATGTTGTATAAGTAACCTCACAGTCTCTAATGCTGTTGGAAGTTTAGATGTAGGTATAAAGTGTGCCATCTTGCTGAACAAGTCCACTACCACTAGGATGGTGTTGTTGTTACTAGATTTAGGCAGCTCCACTATAAAATCTAGTGCAATGTCAGTCCAGGGTCTTGTGGGAGTAGGTAAAGCGAGTAACTGACCGTAAGGAGAGTGAGTACTGTGTTTTGAGATGATACAAGTCTGACAAGATAGAACATATTTTTTAATTGTTTCTGTCATATGTGGCCACCAATAAGTTCTGGTGATTAAATCCAACGTCTTTTGACAACCTGGGTGTCCTGCTAGTGGATTATCATGATTTGAGTGTAACACCTTGTCTCTTAAGGAAGGAGGTACATAAAGGGTGTTCTTATGGTACAGTAGACCATCATTACCTAGCTGCAGTAGTTCGAGTGGTTTACCCAAATCAGCTGTCTGGTGATCCTTAAACATAGCAGTAGTCTCTTGCGTGAAGCCTATAATATGATCAAGAGGAATAACAGTCTGTGTGGGAATGTTGGATGAAAGTCTGTGTGGCAATCTGGATAAAGCATCAGCCTTGTGGTTTTTGTTAGCTGGCCTGTAAGTAATGAGGTAGTTGAACCTGTTGAAATATAAATTCCAACGTACCTGCCTGGATGTGAGGGTCCTGTTAGTTTTAAGATATTGCAGATTCCTATGATCTGTATATATCAAAATGGGGAGTTCAGTGCCCTCGAGAAGATGACGCCAGTTCTCAAGAGAGGCTTTGATAGCTAGTAATTCTTTCTCACCTACAGCGTAATGAGTTTCTGCAGTATTGAGAACTCTTGAGTAATAAGCCACCGGATGCAAAGGATGTTTCAAGGACAGTCTCTGTGATAGAACTGCCCCTATAGCCCAATCCGACGCATCCACCTCCAAAACATATTGGAGAGATGGGTTAGGAAACCTTAGGATAGGCGCAGTGGTGAAGTGATGTTTGAGTAGGTCAAACACCTCTTGACATTGTGGTGTCCAAATGAATTTAGTGCAACCTTTAGTTAAGTTAGTCAGGGGTTTAGTTAAAGCAGCAAAATGTTTTATGAATTTGCGGTAGAAGTTTGCAAATCCTAAAAAACTTTGAACCTGACGTTTTGTTGCGGGAGTGGGCCATTGTAAAATAGCCTGTATTTTACTGGTCTCCATGTTGATACCCTTAGGGGATATCACGTAACCGAGGAATGTTATAGTATCGGTGTGAAAGGTACACTTCTCAGGTTTAGCGTATAACTGGTTTTCACGTAAACGTGATAGTACAGAACGTACGTGTTTAATATGGTCCTGCTTATTCTTTGAGTAAATGAGAATATCATCTAGGTAAACGACTACGTATATATCAAGTAAGTCTTTAAAGATGTCATTTATCAGGTGTTGAAAGGTGGCAGGAGCATTGCAGAGGCCGAATGGCATCACAGTATACTCGTATAGACCATAACGTGTACGAAAGGCTGTGAGCCATTCGTCCCCCTTGCGCACACGTACCAGGTTATACGCACCTCTGAGATCAAGTTTAGTGAAGTAAGTAGATCCTTCCAGACGCTCAATAAGTTCTGGAACTAAAGGGAGAGGGTATCTATTTTTTACAGTACGCAAATTAAGCTCTCTATAGTCAACTATTGGTCGCAGGCTTCCATCTTTGTTTTTTACAAAAAACATGCCCGAACCAGCTGGAGAGGTGGATGGCCTAATAAACCCTTTTCGTAAATTCTCCTCAATATAGTTCTTCAAATGAGCTAATTCAGAACTAGAAAGAGGGTAAATATGGCCACAAGGAATCTCAACACCTGGCAGAAGATCTATGGGGCAGTCATACTTGAGATGGGGCGGTAAATTCTCTGACTCTTTCTTACTGAAAACTTCAAGGAAGTCTGTATATTCGGGGGGTATGTTACAATTTGAAGTCTGGAGAATATGTTGATGGAATTGGCAAGTTGACCTACAGTAATCTGAGTTGAATGTTAATGTAGATGTGCGCCAAGATATTTGTGGATCATGTATACATAACCAGGAATACCCTAGGATGAGAGGGAAAACAGCTAGAGGGATTACATCAAAGGTTATGTATTCAGTGTGGTTTGTCTCAGTAGTAACCTTTATGGGTATGGTTTGATAGCAAATAGGACCAGAAGACATCTCAGCACCATCAATAACTCTGACTGAGACAGGTTTATGCAACTTAATGAGTGGGATTTTATTAATTTGTGTAAACTTTAAATCTATATAGTTAGAAGTGGCTCCTGAGTCAATGATCACTTTGGTGTGTAGTCTCTGTGTCTCCCACTGTAATAGAACAGATAAGGAAAAATAACTAGTGTCTGTTTTGTCAAAAGTGGAAGAAGTACTCATAACACATGTCTTACCCGTCTTCTGGCGTGTTAGGGTTGGACAGTCCATCACATTATGGTCTGGGAAGCCACAGTAGAGGCATAGGTTCTTGCATCGTCTACGTAGTTTCTCTTGAGGTGTGAGAGGTCCTCTGATGACACCAATCTCCATAGGTTCAGATGTGGCACTAGATGGAGACCTACTGTATGTGGGTGTGGGTTTAGGCAGACGTCTAGTGGCTATGTCAGTTAAAGAGCGCTCATGTCTACGCTCCCTTAAACGCCTATCAAGGCTAATAGATAAATTAATAAGTTCTTCTAGTGAGTCAGGAAGGGGTACCCTTGCAATCTCATCTTTAAGAGAGTCTGATAAACCCAAACGAAACTGGCTTTTCAGGGATAGCTCATTCCAGCCTGTATCTTTAGACCATCTTTTAAATTCTGTGATATAATCTTCAACAGGGTGTTTATGTTGCTTTAAGGAACGTATAGCATTCTCAGCGGTTAGCTGTTTGAATGGATCGTCATATAATTGTGACATTGAGGTGAAAAAAGCTTCTAAAGAATATAACACAGGGTCATTAGCTTCAAAAAAAGAGTTTGCCCATATACGTGCCTCACCCCTGAGATATGATATAACAGTGAGGACCTTGGTGTGATCCGTGGGGAAAGTCCTAGGTTTTAATGTGAACATTAAATAACATGCATTCCTGAATTCTCTGAAGTGTTTGCGCTCACCTGAGAATTTCTCAGGAGGGCTAATTTGTGGTTCAGGCAAAATCTCAAGCTTTTGTTTATCAGCTATTTCCTTAATGTAAGCTTTTAGTGCAGTATTTTCTTGTTGTAAATTAGTGAGTGTTAAAGACATGTTTTCAACTTTGTCTGTTAGTGTTTGCACATGTGCAACTAAATCCACTGGGTTCATCGTTATAGGCTTGGTATTAATGTCACAACTGATGAATCTCTTTCTGTAATTTCCCTATAAGGGAGAAAAGTGTATTCACAAAATAGAACCCAACCGTGGCAATTGGACAAGTAAACAGTTTATGTGTTGTACTCCTGATATTAAAGGTAGAAACTACTATCTGTGGAAACTGAGCAGATAGGGTTAATATCAGAAGTACTATTGATTTAGGTGTAGTTGGTTCAGCAGGCTCAGATGGGCCATTATTCATATGGCTTCAGAGGTACTGGTTAACACACCAAGTGAATAGGCAATTATTGGAATTACATGTAATATTACACAATACAATAACATAAGGCATATGCGGCTAAATATAGATTAAAGCAAGCTTACTTGGAAACAAAGTAGTCAAAGCGCTGTACGAGTGTCAGAGGAGAAACTGACAAGCTGCAGTGAGACACTGTGAGTAGTTCCGTGTGAAGTCGGCGTGTGACGTCACCGCGGAGTAATCCAGAAGATCCGGCAGAGCAGTGAGACAATTGAAACCCTCCGGACATGAAACTGTAGCAGGTTCAGGTAGTAAGAGCTTGAACAGGGAATACCAAGCAATGAGTGAGGGAGTAAGGAAGTTTAAATAGCGGAGAGCTGATTGGTAATCTTGCCCTTAAAGGAACATACACAATGGAAGCAGATATCTGACACAACTAGAGCTTTATAATCTTTCCACCTCCACTTACAAGTCACATTTTACTTACATATGTTATGAACACTATTGCTGTTATGTATTTACTCACTATCTTATCCTAGTTTAATGGCAGCTCGTAAGGTTCTTTAGCATTACAATGATATATATGTTTGTGTTTTTAAAGTATGTAGGTTTTATCTCTTACACGTCACAGATGATATTAGGTAGTACATGTTGGATATGACTTTATAACTAGCGGTCTAGAAGCTAAGATTTATAAATCAGACAGGATTGAGCTACTATGTTCTATTTCAGAGGGTGCTGCTTGTGACTGGAGCAGCATGCTGTAATACTCCTACAGAGGATACCTAAATGCCTGAAAACTACCATTACAGATCTTTGTTGTGTAATGTACTAGCTAGTCTGCAATTGTACATATAACTTTACAATTTAGACTGTCCTTGGAGTCATTAGTCCTAATAATGTTGCTGCATCCTTACATGTTACTACCATTGATCTCATATTATTTCGCAACCTGGATTCCATTAACTTATATGGGGCTCTATTTTATTCACTCTAAGGAACATACTAGTTATTTATAATATACATACGATCCACTAGTTACTACTAGCCCACACAATGAAATAACCTTCTACTCGCCCATACAGCTCTTGCCAAAGTCAAACCTGATTTACTGAAGATAACTAATAAGATCTTATGGTTGTTATATAGGTCATATAGTCTGTTGTTTACCATGGCCCATTATCATCTATTATTATGGTCACATAAGAATTCTTAGTTACTAATTACAATTAGCCTTGTCTTAGCTCCTATAATTCCCATTATTACGGGCCCTCCCCCCCTCCCTACTTTCTCCCTTTACTATAAGCGGCTCTGGTCTGCTGATTTCCCCTTTATTTGAACCATATTACTACCCACTCATACCTGTAAATGCGCTCACCATCGTATTTTAATTAAGCTTCCTAAATCTAGTTATTTACGCCATAATACGATCTATCATGCTAGGTAGAATGTGGGTCACGAAACAAAAAGAGGTTCCAAATATCTGCGTACAGCTTATATATTTGTGTTTTCTTTATAGCTCTTTAGTTTGACAATGTTGAATACTATGTGAAAAACTTATATATGATAATGACACTTCTCATCACCTGATGGGATTTTCCTTTTTTTTTTTCGTTTCTCTCTCTTATGTAAACTGGTTATTATATCTAACAACCTCAATAAAAAATGTTTATTTAAAAAACAAACAAAAAAAAACTGTATATAATATGTGTGGGTACAGTAAATGAGTAAGAGGAAAATTTCAGCTAAACACAAACACCGCAAAAATGTAAAAATAGTCCTGGTCCTTAAGGGTAAGAAAATTGAAAAATGGTCTGGTCACTAAGGGGTTAAAGGCTTCAAAAATATTGATCTGTGCCCATTACTGATTCAGACTGCTGTTTTATATACTTTTCAAATGTCTGCAGGGTGAGGGATTTTTTAAATTGTCAGGTCATCATTTAGCAAAATTACAGCTAACAATTTCAAGAACGCATGGGATACACATATTTATATGCATACACACACAACTATAGTGAGACTTAATTAAGCCTGTTACATGAGTAATGAGGAAATCAGCACATTGTTTTTGCCAAAAGAGACTTTTTATTCTGTACACAAACTCAAGCCAAATTTTCATTGGTCTCTAAAGGGAGATAATCCTAACAATGTTGCTAAAATTTAAGAAAACAATATTTGGAACCTAACTGATGTATGAGTCCAGAATCATGTGTACTTATCTGTGATTCACACAGTATTAACCCCTTAATGACCGGACCATTTTTCAATTTTCTTACCCTTAATGACAATGGCTATTTTTACATTTCTGCAGTGTTTGCGTTTAGCTGTAATTTTCCTCTTACTCGTTTACTGTACCCACACATATTATATACCGTTTTTCTCGTCATTAAATGGACTTTCTAAAGATACCATTATTTTCATCATATCTTATAATTTACTAAAAAAAAATGATAAAATATGAGGAAAAAATGGAAAAAAACACACTTTTTCTAACTTTGACCCCCAAAATCTGTTACACATCTACAATCACCAAAAAACACCCATGCTAAATAGTTTATAAATTTAGTCCTGAGTTTAGAAATACCCAATGTTTACATGTTCTTTGCTTTTTTTGCAATTTATGGGGCAATAAATACAAGTTTATTTCCAAACCACTTTTTTTCAAAATTAGCGCTAGTTACTTTGGAACCCTGATATCTGTCAGGAATATCTGAATATCCCTTGACATGTATATATTTTAATTTAGAAGACATCCCAAAGTATTGATCTAGGCCCATTTTGGTATATTTCATGCCACCATTTCACCGCCAAATGCGATAAAAAAAAAAAAAAAAAAAAAAAAGTTCACTTTTTCACAAATTTTGTCACAAACTTTAGGTTTCCCACTGAAATTATTTACAAACAGCTTCTGCAATTATGGCACAAATGGTTGTAAATGCTTCTCTGGGATCCCCTTTTTCAGAAATAACAGACTTATATGGCTTTGTGGTTGCTTTTTGGTAATTAGAAGGCCGCTAAATGCCGCTGCGCACCACACATGTTTTATGCCCAGGAGTGAAGGGGTTAATTAGGGAGCTTGTAGGGAGCTTGTAGGGTTAATTTTAGCTTTAGTGTAGTGTAGTAGACAACCCCAAGTATTGATCTAGGCCCATTTTGGTATATTTTATGCCACCATTTCACCCCCAAATGCGAGCAAATAAAAAAAAAAAACTTTACATTTTTCACAATTTTAGGTTTCTCACTGAAATTATTTACAAACAGCTTGTGCAATTATGGCAGAAATTTTTGTAAAAGCTTCTCTGGGATCCCCTTTGTTCAGAAATAGCAGATTTATATGGCTTTGGCGTTGCTTTTTGGTAATTAGAAGGCCGCTAAATGCTGCTGCGCACAACACGTGAATTATGCCCAGCAGTGAAGGGGTTAAATTAGGTAGCTTGTAGGGAGCTTGCAGGGTTAATTTTAGAGATCAGCCTCCCACCTGACACATCCCACCCCCTGATCCCTCCCAAATAGCTCTCTTCCCTCCCCCACCCCACAATTGTTACCGCCATCTTAAGTACTGGCAGAAAGTCTGCCAGTACTAAATAAGAGTTTTGTTTTTTTTTTAAATAAAAATTATAAAATATTTTAGTTGTGATGGACCCCTGCCTTAGCACCAACCTCCCTGATCCCCCCCTCCAGCTCTCTAACCCTCTCCCCTACCTAATTACCGCCATCTTGGGTACTGGCAGCTGTCTGCCAGTACTCAGTTTGGCCCCACAAACCAAACTTATTTTAATTGTATTTATAACTGTTATTTGTGTTTATTTATTTCTGTAGAGTAGCAGCCCCCCCACAATACCCCCACCCCCTCCCCCTCACAGATCCTTTAAAATATATAAAAAAAAAACAAAACTTTTTTTCCCCTTATTTTTTCATTGGTGTCAGTGTGGCTAATGTGCGCATGTGCACGTGCACGCGCGCATCGTGCACGCGCGAGCATCGTGCACGCGCGAGCATCGTGCACGCGCGCGCACACGCTCCCTCCTCCCACCGGTCAGAGGCACCATCGGCACCATCACTACCGGTGCAGAGAGGGCCACAGAGTGGCTCTCTCTGCATCGGTGTCTTGTAAAGGGGTATTGCAGGATGCCTCCATATCGAGGCATCACTGCAATACCCTCAGAGCTGCTGGAAGTGATTGTGATCACTTCCAGCACTCTGTTAGACAACTGACGTACCAGGTACGTCCATTGTCATTAACTGATTGTTAATGCATGACGTACCTGGAACGTCAGTTGTCATTAAGGGGTTAATATAAACTATAAGTCGAATTCTATAAAACAACTTGCTCTTAAAGCTCTAGTAAATACAGTAGATTTGCATAAATAACAAATGCATGATAAGACAATGCAATAGCACTTAGGGGTCGATTTATCAAGTTGCGGCGGACAGGGGGGCAAATACGGACCCCTGTCTGCCGCAGCTCGCCTCTGGCGGGCTGAATTCCGCTGCCAGAATTCAGCATTGAACACGAACGCTCTTGTGAGAACCTGCAATCATAAGGGGTGCGAAGCTTTGATAAATCAACCCCATAGTCTGAACTTCAAATGAGCAGTAGATTTTTTATGACAAATTTCAAACTTATGTCTATTCCACTTCCACTGTATCATGTGACTACCATCAACCAATCGCAAATGCATATATGTATATTATATGATTTCTTGCACATGCTAAGTAGGAACTGGGACTCAAAAAGTGTAAATATAAAAAGACTGTGCACATTTTGCTAATGGAAGTAAATTGAAAATTTGTTTAAAAGTGCATGAGCTTTCTGAATCATGAAAGTTTAATTTTGACTTTAGGTTTTTTTTTAATGTAAATATGAAACATAAAATTCTATGCTCTTCAATATGCTGCATGCAATGACAATTAGTCAGGAATTATTTTTTTTAATTAGAAAAGAGAGCTGAAACTAGAATTTTCTCTGGGTTTTTTTTTTGTGTGTGACTGAAGACTTAAACGCTGGCATTGATGTACGTTTTATACTTTTAAATTCAGATGTGTTTTTTTAAGGTATATGATAATTAATAAATTATTATTATTATACTTTATTTATGAAGCGCCAACATATTCCGCAGTGCTGTCCATGGATACGATTCATTTAAATAAAACAATACAAGACTTGTAAGAGACAGGACAAAATTTACAAACACATACAGGAGGGATTGAGGGCCCTATTCCCGTGGGAACTTACAATCTTTATTATACTATGCCTGTTAATAGCAGTAAGGAGCACATTTACTGTGTATACATGAAGGGTTTCAATGGCAGGTACGTTTGAACTTTGTGGCAACTAGAGAACTCAAGAGCAAATCAGTGGCCAGCACACAAAGTCCAATGTGAAACGTAAGAGCCACGTCAGCAGATCAGCACAAAACAGGATACTGTAGAGAAGAACTTTCCAAACTTTTCATGTTGGTGACACACTTTTTAGACCTACATCATTTTGCGACACAGTAATTCAGTTGCACTAGCAAACAGGAGGTTAAACGAACTTGTTTTAAGAGATGCGGACATATATATAAATTATATAATAACAAAATGTATTTACAAGTAACAGTATGTATGTGCAAGAATTAAAAAAAAGTTTAATATCACCAATATCTACTTACTATTTTAATGGGATGTATGAGGTTGATGGGATGAAAATAGTGTCTGAATATTTAGTGGAATATTAGATAAAGACACTCGCATTTTATCATCAAGCATTTTTAAGCTTCCACTTCCTATCCATATATCAGGAGCAGGAGCAGCAATGCACTACTACTGGGAGCTAGCTGCAAAAAAACCAAAACACTTTCACCTAGATTACGAGTTTTGCGTTAGCCTTAAAATGCAGCGTTGAGATGTCCCAACGCTGCTTTTTTCCTAACGCTGTTATTACGAGTCTTGGAAAAAGTGAGCGTTAGACCCTCTCCTGTCAAGACTCCTACCGCATTTAAAAGTCAGTAGTTAAGAGTTTTATGGGCTAACGCCGTAGCATAAAACTCTTAACTAAAGTGCTAAAAAGTACACTAACACCCATAAACTACCTATTAACCCCTAAACCGAGGCCCCCTCACATCGCAAACACTAAAATACAATTTTTAACCCCTAACCTGCCGAACCGGACATCGCCGCCACTATAATAAATATATTAACCCCTAAACCGATGCATTCCCGCCTCGCAAACACTAGTTAAAATTTATTAACCCCTAATCTGCCGTCCCTAACATCACCGACACCTACCTACATTTATAAACCCCTAATCTGCCGCCCCCAACATCGCCGCCACTATATTAAATGTATTCACCCCTAAACCTAAGTCTAACCCTAACACCCCCCTAACTTAAATATAATTGAAATAAATCGAAATAAAATTACTACAATGAACTAAATAATTGCTATTTAAAACTAAATACTTACCTGTAAAATAAACCCTAAAATAGCTACAATATAACTAATAGTTACATTGTAGCTAGCTTAGGATTTATTTTTATTTTACAGGCAACTTTGTATTTATTTTAACTAGGTACAATAGTTATTAAATAGTTATTAACTATTTAATAACTACCTAGTTAAAATAAAGACAAATTTACCTGTAAAATAAAACCTAACCTATGTTACAATTACACCTAACACTACACTATAATTAAATTAATTCCCTAAACTAACTACAATTAAATACAATTAAATACAATTATCTAAATTACGAGAAACCCCCCCCCCACTAAATTACAGAAAATAAGAAAATAATTACAATTTTTTAAAACTAATTATACCTAATCTAATCCCCCAAAATAATAAAATAATAATCTATACCTAATCTAATCCCCCAAAATAATAAAAATCCCTACCCTACACTAAATTACAAATAGCCCTTAAAAGGGCTTTTTGCTGGGCATTGCCCCAAAGTAATCAGCTCTTTTACCTGTAAAAAAAATACAATACCCCCCAACATTACAACCCACCACCCACACACCCAACCCTACTCTAAAACCCACCCAATCCCCCCTTAATAAAACCTAACACTAACCACTTGAAGATCACCCTACCTTGAGACGTCTTCAGCCAACCGGGCAGAAGTGGTCCTCCAGACGGGCAAAAGTCTTCATCGAAGCCAGGCAGAAGAGGTCCTCCAGACGGGCAGAAGTCTTCATCCAGGCGGCATCTTCTATCTTCATCCGGCGCAGAGCGTGTCCATTTTCAAGACATCCGACGCTGAGCATCCTCTTCATCTGACGGCTACTGGAACAATAACGGGTCCTTTAAATGACGTCATCCAAGATAGCGTCCCTTGAATTCCGATTGGCTGATAGAATTCTATCAGCAAATCGGAATTAAGGTAGAAAAAATCCTATTGGCTGATGCAATCAGCCAATAGGATTGAGCTTGCATTCTATTGGCTGATTGGAACAGCAAATAGGATGCAAGCTCAATCCTATTGGCTGATTGGATCAGCCAGTAGGATTGAACTTCAATCCTATTGGCTGATTGCATCAGCCAATAGGATTTTTTCTACCTTAATTCCGATTGGCTAATAGAATTCTATCAGCCAATCGGAATTGAAGGGACGCTATCTTGGATGACATCACTTAAAGGTACCGTCATTTAGTCGTCGGATGAAGACAAAAGAGGATTGGGTGAAGACGTCTCAAGGTAGGGTGATCTTCAAGGGGTTAGTGTTAGGTTTTATTAAGGGGGGATTGGGTGGGTTTTAGAGTAGGGTTGGATGTGTGGGTGGTGGGTTTTAATGTTGGGGGGGTATTGTATTTTTTTTTACAGGTAAAAGAGCTGATTACTTTGGGGCAATGCCCCGCAAAAAGCCCTTTTAAGGGCTATTTGTAATTTAGTATAGGGTAGGGCTTTTTTATTTTATTAGGGGGATTAGATTAGGTGTAATTAGTTTAAAAAAACTTGTAATTATTTTCTGCAATTTAGTGTTTTGTTTTCTTTGTACTTTAGTTTATTTTATTTAATTGTAATTAATTTAATTTAATGTAGGGAATTAATTTAATTATAGTGTAGTGTTAGGTGTAATTATAACTTAGGTTAGGTTTTATTTTACAGGTACTTTTGTATTTATTTTAGGTAGGTAGCTATTAAATAGTTAATAACTACGGTATTTTTCGCTCCATAAGACGCACTTTTTCCCCCCTCAAAAGTAAGGGGAAGTGTCTGTGCGTCTTATGGAGCGAATGTGTGGACCGCCGGTTAACTTTGGCCCCACCCACTGACTCTGATACTTCGGAAGTGCTGCAGTCAGTGTTTAGTTTGTTCAAAAACATACAATGAGGAGCACCGATCCGGGTAGAGTTTAAAAGTTCAATAACTTTATTACAAAAAATGTAAAAACATATGGGTTGCAAATAGCTTAGGTTAAAACCTCCAATGTGGGATACAAAAAGATAAAGTGAACATAGGCTCCTCACTCGTATGTTTTTGATTACTATATTTTTGGTCAGCAGTGAGCACGAGCCAGGTGTGGAGATCTGCAGCGGAACGTTCACATAGCCAGCCTGTTGTTACAAGGGGTCCGTATTGCGACCGGAAGCCTGAGAGAGCCATGGGAGGATAATGAATGGAAAGTGAAAAAGGCAGAACGAAGGAGCTACATTACACCACACAGAGCTTAATTAGCCTGAGGTGAGGTTGCATAAAGATGCCGTTTCTGCTCTAGGAAATCCTCAGACTGTCACAGCTGCGGTAGTCCAGATGGATGAACTGTGAGTTACAATCGTTGTTGTATTCTTTTGTTGACAGCTTGTTATTGGCATATTGCACACAATACAGAGTATAATACCCACAAGGACCCAGGAATCTAACACAGTGTATTTGATTTGTTTAGATATGAATGGACTGGCTTTTTGAGTGTAGCATGTTTATGTATTTATCTATCTCACTCAACTGTCTCATAACCCTGAGTGCAAACTATTTTGAATACAGTTATTGAACCGACAGGGTTGATAAAAAAGTTTCTGATAAGTGGAGTGATTACGCCATTCATGCCTATGCACATTATAAAGGACTTGTGAACGAGAGAGGTGTGTGTTCTTATTCCCATAAATTTTCACATGTTTAGTTTGTTGCTGTGGTGCCCTGCCCCAGTGTTTGCGCGCTAAAAGACAGTAAAGGCTTATTATGTATTTTTTATCTATGGGGTCTGATGATATAACTAATATGACTGCCCTATGCTGCATACTGTTTACTTAGTTTATTTCCGGTAGTGGCCCAGTGTCAGTGTATGCATCAGAATATTTTTTTCTTGTTTTCTCCCTCTAAAAACTAGGTGCGCCTTATGGTCAGTTGCGTCTTATGGAGCGAAAAATACGGTATTTAATAACTATTGTACCTAGTTAAAATAAATACAAACTTGCCTGTAAAATAAATATAAACCCTAAGATAGCTACAATGTAACTATTAGTTATATTGTATCTAGCTTAGGGTTTATTTTATAGGTAAGTATTTAGTTTAAAATAGGAATAATGTAGTTAATTGTAGTAATTTTATTTAGATTTATTTTAATTATATTTAAGTTACGGGGTGTTAGGGTTAGACTTAGGTTTAGGGGTTAATAACTTTATTATAGTGGCGGCGACGTTGGGGGCGGCAGATTAGGGGTAATAAGTGTAGTTAGGTTGGGGCGACGTTGGGGACGGCAGATTAGGGGTTAATAAGTGTAGGTAGGTGGTGCGACATTGGGGGTGGCAGATTAGGGGTTAATAAGTGTAGTTAGGTTGCGGCGATATTGGGGCGGCAGATTAAGGGTTAATAAATATAATGTAGGTGTCGGCAATGTTGGGGGCATCATATTAGGGGTTCATAAGTATAATGTAGGTGGCGGCGGTGTCCGGAGCGGCAGATTAGGGGTTAATAATATTATGTAGGTGTCGGCAATGTTGGGGGCGGCAGATTAGGGGTTAATAAGTGTAAGATTTGGGGTGTTTAGACTCGGGTTCATGTTAGGGTGTTAGGTGTAAACGTAAATTTTCTTTAAATTTTTAAGAGCTGAACGCTGCTTTTTTGCAGGTGTTAGGTTTTTTTTTCAGCCGGCTCTGCCCCATTGATTCCTATAGGGAAATCGTTCACGAGCACGTTCAGCCAGCTCACTGCTAACGTAAGCAGCGCTGGTATTGAGGTGAGATGTGGAGCAAAATTTTGCTTTTCGCTCACTTTTCTGCAGCTAACGCCAGGTTTAAAAAACCCCGTAATACCAGCGTTGTCTGTAGGTGAGTGGTGAGCATAAACTGCTCGTTAGCACCGCACAGCCTTACCGAGAAAACTCGTAATCTAGCCGTTTGACTTCTGACTGCAGCTTAGCGTTTAAGCTGCTGCCCTCAGAGCTCTGCGAGTCCGACTGACTATTGCCCGTGCAGCAAACACACTGCTATCCCACTCACTGACTAGACATGCAGTCACAAGCCGATTGAGGAGACTACACGTGCAGTAAGGAGCCAATGTGCCGCCAATGGGAATAGTTTCAGTTCCCGCTAAGATGCGCCAATAGGTTAAGATGATATGTGACCCACTAGGTAATCAATCACGTGTCAACTACGTGATATGCATAGCAGGCAGACGGAAAGTCGGAAACCCAAAACAACATTTAAAAAGAATTTAAAATTTAAAAAAAAAAATTGTGCTGATGCAGGGACACACCTACACACTGCTGCTGACACACTAATGTGCCACGACACACAGTTTGGAAAGCACTGCTGTAGAGTATCTGTAGCATTCTATGGCAGCAGTGCATGTAACTATATATAACTTTGCTATAAACATTATTGCAAACACTGCTGCTAGATGGCTATAGACACGTGCACGCTCCTGGGCTGCTCATCTACTCACTTTAATGTTTTTAAAGCATTTAACATCCTTTTTACTGCAATTAGTTTTTAATTACCAAACTCCAACAACCATTTGACTTATTTGGTGGCGCTAATCTGGGCCTTAGGCTGCAGACAACAAGGCTAGCTGCTGTTGTACAGTTAGTATAAACAGAATTGTTTTGCAGTTGTTATCAGTTAAAGCCAGTAAAGGACAGATATGTAGCATGGTTATAGCCTTGAGAAGTCAGCAGGTTAATTTCAAGATCTGAGAGATAGAAATTGCTCTATTTTCAAAAATAAATTTGATTAAAAAGGAGCTAATTATATTTCAAAGTTGTTTCATTAAACATAACAACATTTTATCAGTCCTGAGATCAGTACCACATGTGCGTGCCAAGTACGATCTTTCAGTTTAGCAAGGTACTGACTGGTAGGTACACTGTGTGCACAGAGCATACTTACCAATCAGCAGCCAAGTTATTTGTAAACTGGCACCACATGCATATGCTAGGAAATGTATTTATTTATTTATAAAATATTTTACCAGGAAGGATACATTGAGATTTCTCTTGTTTTCAAGTATTTCCTGGGAAATAAAACTAAAGCAGTTTGTTTTTTTACAGCTGCTTATTGGCAGCAGAAAAGGTTGTATCCTGGGATGGTACAGGAGTACCCCAATAGAAAGGAAAACAAGGATCCTGAGAGGTTGTTGATTTTCATGGATTTCCGCGTTATGCCTGTCTACCGTACCCGTTCTGTTCTAAGTATTGCAAGGAAATCACCAAGTGATGTAAATGCTAACTTCTGCTTAACACGTTGCTGCTTTGCACATGTGCAGTTTGTTTTTGTTTGTTTAATTAATATGCCAACAGCAAACATGAATAAAAGCCACTATTCAAGGAAAATAACAGTAATAAAAGGGTGTTGTAGAGTATTGTAGAGTTCTGCACATAACAAATGATTTCAGCACTTAGGTAAGTTCAAACTATTGAAATAAACATACTTTTACTTTACCAGACATATGTAATGTACCACTTGTCATGAAAATCTCTTATCATGCAGATATTGTATTTTCTTGTGCCGATTTAACCTCTTAACAACACAGGTGATCATTATATTATCTCTATATATACCTAAGTCCAATACTTGGGGACAAAACAGTTTAGGGTCATACTACCTCATCTATCTCCATGCTAAATTTCATAGAACCAGTATTTTACTGTTACTTTGCTTACAAATCATTTTATGACCCTACCTAAGTAAAATCAGAAAGTACTAAAAGGGGTTACTTCATTGTTTTCTTGCCAGTCTGAAACCAAATTTGCCAAATTTTAGCCATTCCAAAGTTGTATTCTTTTGAAAAATAAAAATAAAAAATACAATTAACATTTCTTAAAGAGACAGTGTACTGTAATTTTTCTCCCTTTAATTTCCTCCCAATTATAATTTTTTACCTGCTGGATTGTATTAAATAATGTACAAATTTGCCTTTATTTTGGCATTCGAAATAACTACTTTTTGCTGCACATTTCTGTACTCAAGTATTGGCTATAAAAAAAAAAAGATATGTAAACATAACCATCAGAATAAATTACACTCCCAGTTGGAGGTGAGAGAGATAAGTAATAATAAGTGATTAAATGTTAATTTTTCAGTTGTTTGTTCTAATTATTGGGCTTTGGTACAGACATAAGATAAGGAAGTGAATGTGTGTATGTGTGTGTAGAAAGTAATACAATAAGTTGGTCTGATTTCCCTGCAAGTTCAGCCCATTTTAATTGGTTATGGTGTCAAAGAACAAAAGCATCTATTTAAAATACAAAAAGGTGTATTTTCGCATTTATTTTATTCTCTGCAGTTGGGTCTGTGGAAGCACATTAAGGGGAAACCAATGTTAAAGTACTGTCACTTTAAAACAGAGGCTGAAAAAAACATAATAATCATGTCCGTATCCTACTGAGCATTAATAGCTGTAACTCTGAAATGCTGTTCAGTTATGTGCTGGGGAAAGTTCACTAAAGTTCACTGGCTAAAAGTTTAGATTTTTAAATTATTTTCTCTGGAACATGATATTATTTTTCTTCAAAAAATGGTATGTGTCTGCAGGAAGAAAAAGGGGAGCAATATTTTGGGGTGTAAAATTTTCCCTATAGACTTCCCCAGTCAACACTTACAAATAAGCCCTGCTCACTTACATGGATACATTATATGACACCTACATAATTCTATACATTTCAGCGTGTTTTTACGTGTAACTATATGATTTACACAGAAACCCTGCTAAGAAACTAAACAGGAACAAACTGCTGAGAAAATAATGTTCACACAGCACAGCCTTAAAGGAACAGTGCACACTTCATGATCGCAGTCTTAAAGGAATATTAAACACTTTGAGATGGTAATATAAAATGATAAATCGTATATTTAAAAAAAAATCTGCAATATACTTTCATTATTTATTTTGACCCCTTTTCCTGTAATTCCATTCTGAAATTGTGAGTTTTTCAATTCCTGTTAGAAATGGTAGTACAGAACACTGTTATATTATACACAGCCATTGGCTGCACACTCTAGTGAACTTATAACTGTCCCTAATTGGCCACAGCTGAGAAGGTAACCTAAGTTACAATATGGCAGCTCCCATTGCTTTATAGACACTAAAACTTTACACTTATTTTGTTGATATTTCAACAGCAAATGATACTGAAAATAACATGTAGATATATTTTTTACAGACGAATCTATTCTTTGAATGTATCATTCTATTTAGCATTTATTTAGTGTTTAATGTCCCTTTAAAGAGACATGCACACACACACAGTATTTAAAGGACAACTCACACCACACACAAGTCTTTAAGGGACAGATGACAGTAGTTATACACTTACATAATGCACACAGCCTTAAAGCACATCAAATACATTTTTAAAGGGACAGATCACAGCAAACACAAGAACACATGGCACACACAATCATAAAGTGAAGGTCAAGTGCTCGTTTTTTTTAAAAAAACTATTCAAAACAAGGGCACTTTCATTCATGAAAATTGACATTTTAGACTT
Organism: Bombina bombina; assembly: GCF_027579735.1. NCBI lineage: Eukaryota > Metazoa > Chordata > Amphibia > Anura > Bombinatoridae > Bombina > Bombina bombina. Next base: position 1,293,297,332 of record NC_069500.1, on the reverse strand, counting down.
TTTTCAAAATATACTTACCTTTTCTTCTTGAAGCCGCTCCAGTGCTTCACCAGCCTGTTGCAAGCCTCTTCACATGTCAGCAATGACGATTTCGGCATCCTCCAATCACGGCTTCTCCCCCGGGGTAATCATTGCCTGAAGCACCGCCGTGATTGGAGAAAGCCGGTTTCGTCATTTCTGGGTAAGTAAACCAGGAAGAAGCAGGTGGGGCATCGTTTCAGAACGGCAATTTTCATGAATGAAAGTGCCCCTGTTTTTAATAGTTTTTTTTAAAAACCAGGCACTTTCACATGAAAATTGACCTTCACTTTAAAGAGACAGCTGACATCACACCCACGCAGTCACTGTCTTAAAGGTACAGCCACACACACAGAGTACACACAACATAAAGTAATAGCTCACACCATGTGCACAAAGTCTTAAAAGGGCTGGCACATTCAGACGATGCACACTGCCTTAAAGGGACACTCATGTCAAAATTTAATTTTCATGATTCAGATAAAACACAAAATTTTAAACAACTTTCTAATTTACTTCTATTAACAAAATGTGCACAGTCTTTTGATATTTACAATATTTGAGTCACCAGCTCCTACTGAGCATGTGCAAGAATTTACAGAATATACGTATATGCATTTGTGATTGGCTGATGGCTGTCACATGATACAGGAGTGGAAATAGATAACTTTGACATTTGTCAGAAAAAAATCTACTACTCTTTTGAAGTTCAGACTGAGTGCTATTGCATTCTCTTTTTATTGTGTTAACCCCTTAGTGACCAGACCACTTTTCAATTTGTTGACCATCTGGGACCAAGGCTATTTTTGCATTTCTGCGATGTTTGTGTTTAACTGTAATTTTCCTCTTACTCATTTACTGTACCCACACATATTATATACTGTTTGTCTCGCCATTAAATGGACTTTCTAAAGATATGATTATTTTCATCATATCTTATAATTTACTATAAAAAAAATATAAAATATGAGGAAAAAATGAAAAAAAATGCACTTTTTCTAACTTTGAGCCCCAAAATCTCTTACACATCTACAACCACCATAAAATACCAATGCTAAACAGTTTCTAAATTTTGTCCTGAGTTTATAAATACCCAATGTTTACATGTTCTTTGCTTTTTTTGCAAGTTATAGGGCAATAAGTACAAGTAGCACTTTGCTATTTCAAAACCATGTTTTTAAAAATTGGCGATAGTTACATTGTAACACCAATATCTGTCATGAATCCCTGAATAACCCTTCAAATGTATATATTTTTTAAAAGAAGACAACCTAAGGTATTAAACTTGGGGTATTTTGACTTTTTTCATGCAACCATTTTACCACCAATCTATGCCAAAGTTTGGGGGGGGGGGGGGAAATAATTTGATTTTTTGACAAAATAGCAATTTAAGAATACATTTACTGATAATATTAAGGGTTACTGCCAAATAACACCCTCATATGTCTTCAGCAGCATCTCCTGGGTACAGTGATACCACCCATGTATAGGTGTGTCAGGTTCTCAGGGGGCTAAAAGCTCTTATTTTTAGGGAGCGCATTCCAGTTTTTCAACTTGGAATTTTCACATCGGTCATCATGCACCCATGTCCTATTTGGGACATTTCTGAAGCTGGTCAATGGAATTTACCCCCATCAAACCATATATTTTTGAAAAGTAGACACCCTAGGGTATTTCAAATGCTTGTATTTTAACACTTTCCATGCACTAATTCAACCACCAGTCTTTGTCAAACTTTTGGGTAGTCATTATTTTGTGTTATTTTTCACACACATTGTATTTTAGGCATGGATTCTCAGTTCCTGTTATGTGTTACTGCCAAAAAACACCTCAATATGTGTTCAACAACATCTCCTGAGTACAGTGATACCACCCATGTATAGGTGTGTCGGGTTCTCTGGGGGCTAAAAGGCCTTAATTTTAGGAAGCGCATTCCAGTTTTTCAACTTGGAATTTTCACATCGGTCATCATGCACCCATGTCCTATTTGGGACATTTCTGAAGCTGGTCAATGGAATTTACCCCCATTAAACCATATATTTTTGAAAAGTAGACACCCTAGGGTATTTCAAATGCTTGTATTTTAACACTTTCCATGCACTAATTCAACCACCAGTCTTTGTCAAACTTTTGGGTAGTCATTATTTTGTGTTATTTTTCACACACATTGTACTTTAGGCATGGATTCTCAGTTCCTGTTATGTGTTACTGCCAAAAAACACCTCAATATGTGTTCAACAACATCTCCTGAGTACAGTGATACCACCCATGTATAGGTGTGTCGGGTTCTCTGGGGGCTAAAAGGCCTTAATTTTAGGAAGCGCATTCCAGTTTTTCAACTTGGAATTTTCACATCGGTCATCATGCACCCATGTCCTATTTGGGACATTTCTGAAGCTGGCCAATGGAATTTACCCCCATCAAACCATATATTTTTGAAAAGTAGACACCCTAGGGTATTTCAAATGCTGGTATTTTAACACTTTCCATGCACTAATTCAACCACCAGTCTTTGTCAAACTTTTGGGTAGTCATTTTTTTGTGTTATTTTTCACACACATTGTACTTTAGGCATGGATTCTCAGTTCCTGTTATGTGTTACTGCCAAAAAACACCTCAATATGTGTTCAACAACATCTCCTGAGTACAGTGATACCACCCATGTATAGGTGTGTCGGGTTCTCTGGGGGCTAAAAGGCCTTAATTTTAGGAAGCGCATTCCAGTTTTTCAACTTGGAATTTTCACATCGGTCATCATGCACCCATGTCCTATTTGGGACATTTCTGAAGCTGGCCAATGGAATTTACCCCCATCAAACCATATATTTTTGAAAAGTAGACACCCTAGGGTATTTCAAATGCTGGTATTTTAACACTTTCCATGCACTAATTCAACCACCAGTCTTTGTCAAACTTTTGGGTAGTCATTTTTTTGTGCTATTTTTCACACACATTGTACTTTAGGCATGGATTCTCAGTTCCTGTTATGTGTTACTGCCAAAAAACAACTCAATATGTGTTCAACAACATCTCCTGAGTACAGTGATACCACCCATGTATAGGTGTGTCGGGTTCTCTGGGGGCTAAAAGGCCTTAATTTTAGGAAGCGCATTCCAGTTTTTCAACTTGGAATTTTCACATCGGTCATCATGCACCCATGTCCTATTTGGGACATTTCTGAAGCTGGCCAATGGAATTTACCCCCATCAAACCATATATTTTTGAAAAGTAGACACCCTAGGGTATTTCAAATGCTGGTATTTTAACACTTTCCATGCACTAATTCAACCACCAGTCTTTGTCAAACTTTTGGGTAGTCATTTTTTTGTGTTATTTTTCACACACATTGTACTTTAGGCATGGATTCTCAGTTCCTGTTATGTGTTACTGCCAAAAAACACCTCAATATGTGTTCAACAACATCTCCTGAGTACAGTGATACCACCCATGTATAGGTGTGTCGGGTTCTCTGGGGGCTAAAAGGCCTTAATTTTAGGAAGCGCATTCCAGTTTTTCAACTTGGAATTTTCACATCGGTCATCATGCACCCATGTCCTATTTGGGACATTTCTGAAGCTGGCCAATGGAATTTACCCCCATCAAACCATATATTTTTGAAAAGTAGACACCCTAGGGTATTTCAAATGCTGGTATTTTAACACTTTCCATGCACTAATTCAACCACCAGTCTTTGTCAAACTTTTGGGTAGTCATTATTTTGTGTTATTTTTCACACACATTGTACTTTAGGCATGGATTCTCAGTTCCCGTTATGTGTTAATGCCAAAAAACACCTCAATATGTGTTCAACAACATCTCCTGAGTACAGTGATACCACCCATGTATAGGTGTGTCGGGTTCTCTGGGGGCTAAAAGGCCTTAATTTTAGGAAGCGCATTCCAGTTTTTCAACTTGGAATTTTCACATCGGTCATCATGCACCCATGTCCTATTTGGGACATTTCTGAAGCTGGCCAATGGAATTTACCCCCATCAAACCATATATTTTTGAAAAGTAGACACCCTAGGGTATTTCAAATGCTGGTATTTTAACACTTTCCATGCACTAATTCAACCACCAGTCTTTGTCAAACTTTTGGGTAGTCATTTTTTTGTGTTATTTTTCACACACATTGTAATTTAGGCATGGATTCTCAGTTCCTGTTATGTGTTACTGCCAAAAAACACCTCAATATGTGTTCAACAACATCTCCTGAGTACAGTGATACCACCTATGTATAGGTGTGTTGGGTTCTCTGGGGGCTAGAAGGCCTTATTTTTAGGAAGCGCATTCCAGTTTTTCAATTTGGAATTTTCACATTGGTCATCATGCACCCATGTCCTATTTGGGACATTTCTGAAGCCGGTCAATGAAATTTACCCCCATAAAACCATATATTTTTGAGAAGTAGACCCCCTAGGGTATTTGAAATGCTGGTATTTTCACACTTTCCATGAACTTATTTAACCACCAGTCTTTGTCAAACTTTTGGGTAGTCATTTTTTTGTGTTATTTTTCACACACATTGTACTTTAGGCATGGATTCTCAGTTCCTGTTATGTGTTACTGCCAAAAAACACCTCAATATGTGTTCAACAACATCTCCTGAGTACAGTGATACCACCCATGTATAGGTGTGTTGGGTTCTCTGGGGGCTAGAAGGCCTTATTTTTAGGAAGCACATTCCATTTTTTACACTTCCCATTTTCACATCCCATGCACCCATGTTCTATTTAAGACATTTCTGAAGCCGGCCAATGTAATTTACCCCCATAAAACCATATATTTTTGAAAAGTAGACATCCTAGGGTATTTCAAATGCAGGTGTTTTAACACTTTCCATACACTAATTCAACCACTAGTCTTTGTCAAACTATTGGGCATTCATTTCTTTGTGTTATTTTTCACATACATTGTACTTTAGACATGGATTCACAGCTCCTGTTATGTGTTACTACCAAAGAAGACACCAATATGTGGTCACCAACATCTCTTGAGTTCAGTGATACCACCTATGCATAGGTTTGGTGGCTTGTTTGGGCGGTGCAATGCCAAATGTCTGACATGTGTTTGTGATTTTTTTTCACATTTAACATATTTTCTTTGCCTATCGTCTTTTTTGGGGGTCTTTTAACATACCCCAATTTATTTGTTTTCCATAAATGTGATTATATTTAAAAAGTTGACCCCCCCAAGGTATTATACATGGAGTGGTTTGATGACTTTGATGCAACCGTTTTAGCCCAAAAAATTGGAGAAAGTATATGGTGGTAATTTTTAAATTTTTATTGTTACAGACACATTGCTTTTTTACTATGATTTAGGAGAGACTGTTGTAAGTTATTGCAAAAGAATACTTCAGGTTGTTTTCTGCAAGGCACCCTGAGTACACCTATGCCCCCCATGCATAGGTTTGCCAGGATTTTGGGAAGGTTATGTTACATGATTTTAGTTATTAAAAATTAGAGTATTTCTTCTGATAGGCCTATCTTTAGTTTGGGGCCTATCACATACCCCACTTTTATTTATTGCATTCAACGTGTATATTTTTTAAATGTTGACACCCCAAGGTATTGTATATGGTGTGCTTTGATGCCTTTGAAGCAACCGTTTTAGCCCAAAAAAATTGGAGAAAGTATATGGTGGTAATTTTTCAATTTTCATTTTTACAGACACATTGCTTTTTGACTATGATTTAGGAGAGATTGTTGTAAGTTATTGCAAAAGAATACTTCAGGTTGTTTTCTGCAAGGCACCCTGAGTACACCTATGCCCCCCATGCATAGGTTTGCCAGGATTTTGGGAAGGTTATGTTACAATTTTATGACTTGTGATTTTAGTTATTAAAAATGAGAGTATTTCTTCTGATAGGCCTATCTTTAGCTTGGGGCCTATCGCATACCCCACTTTTATTTATTGCCATGAAAGTGTATATTTTTTAAATGTTGACACCCCAAGGTATTGTATATGGTGTGCTTTGATGCCTTTGAAGCAACCGTTTTAGCCCAAAAAATTGGAGAAAGTGTATGGTGGTAATTTTTCAATTTTCATTTTTACAGACACATTGCTTTTTGACTATAATTTAGGAGAGACTGTTGTAAGTTATTACAAAAACATACTTCAGGTTGTTTTCTGCAAGGCACCCTGAGAACACCTATGTCCCCCATGCATAGGTTTGACAGGGGTTTTGGTTAAAAAAAAAACAGGCCCAATTTTAGAAAAAAATAGAGTAGTGAAATGTAAAAATCTGGCACAGTAAAAGTAAAAAAAACAAAAAAACATCTAACTGTAAACATAACCAAAAAAAAAAATATATATATATGTAACAGCAAATGTATTTATTTTTTTAAAAATTGACCATTGCATGGTACCGCTTGAAGCAGTCCCCAATGCAGAGTGCAGGCTGTCCAGGGCAATCAGGACAGTGATATATGGTGTCCCTTCTCTTCCCCCTCTTGGTACAGACTCTGCATTTTTTTTGTGGTTTCAGCTTTGTGGCAGTAGGGGGGATTTTAAAAATAAAATGGGTAGCCCCAACTCTGCTCTCTCCCATCACCGCCCGGGGAGCAGGTGCATCATGGTACAAAATCCCCGTAATAATCTGGAGCTGAAACTGTAAAAAAGTCTTTTTAACTCTGGGGTTTGCTTTTTTGAACAACAAAAAAGCGTTGTGGGTTGCAATCTGCATTAGGTAAATTGCAACCTTTTTGTACCAGGCCCTTGTCTTCCGCATAATTAGGTAGGGCTGCAGCAGCTGATCAGCCAGATCAACCGCACCCATATGCCGGTTATAAGACTTGATGCACACTGGCTTCCTTATGATCTCAGCTCTGCCACGTACAGAAACCGCCACCGTCCTCTCTGTGTGGATGGTGGTAAGAAGGTATACATCCTTCTTGTCTCTGTACTTCAGTGCCAACAGCTCCTCTTGGCGCAGAGCTGAGGTCTCCCCCCTTCGTAGCCGGGTGCGTACAAGCTGTCCTGGGAAACCTGCACGGTTCTTTTTAATTGTACCGCAAGCTACTGTATCAAAGCAATACAGTAGCTTGAACAAAAGGACACTTGTATAAAAATTGTCTAAGTACAAGTGATACCCTTTGTTCATTAGGGGTAATATCAGGTCCCAGACAATCTTGCCAGTGGTTCCCATATGTTCTGGGCAACCTGGAGGGTCAAGGTGGCTATCCTTTCCCTCATACACCCGGAAGGCCTGAGTATACCCAGTCTCGCTGTCACAGAGCTTATACACCTTTACCCCATATCTGGAGCGTTTGGAAGGAATATACTGCTTGAATCCCAGCCTTCCCTTATACTTCTTTAGGGATTCATCAACGCATATATTCCTTCCAGGTGTATAAGCCTCTGCAAACCTGGCAGAAAAGTGGGTTATCAGGGGGCGGATTTTATACAGCCTGTCAAATTGGGGATGCTCCCTAGGGGGGCACAGGCTGTTGTCGCTGAAGTGCATGAAATGCAGAATCATTTCATACCTCTTCCTCGACATAGTCTGGGAGAAAATGGGGGTAGAGCAGATGGGGCTAGTACTCCAGTAGGAGCGAATGGAGGGTTTCTTTATGATGCCCATCAGCATAGTCAATGCCCAGAATTTTTTGAATTCTGGCACATTGATGGGGGCCCATTGCTGCTTTGCCAAATATGTTCCAGGCTTTGCAGCACGGAACTGATGGGCATATAAATTAGTTTGGGCGACAATGTTCCCCAATATATCATCGCCCAGAAACACTTCCAGAAACTGCTGGGGGCTAAAACCTGCCACATCTATATTTATGCCAGCATTTTCTGTGAAGGGTGGGATATCTGGCCTCTGGAGATGAGGCGTTACCCACTCTTCAGCAGCAATGGCAGCAACACGCCTCCTTCTGGCAGGGGGGCTAGCAGCCACAGATACATCACTATCAGTTGAGACTGCATCTAGTGATGTATCTGAGCACATGGCAGGGTCAAAATTGGGGTCTGAGTCAGAAATAGAGGCATCTGACTCTGACGCAAGGATGGCATACGCCTCCTCAGCACTATATCTTTTCTGTGACATTTTTGTATCTGTCACAGAAAACAATTACTAAAAAAAATTAAATTAACTAAATTAATTAACTAAATTAACTAGCAAAAAAGTACAGCTATGCTACTGCCAGTGATTTATAGCGATCACTGGCAAGCTAGGGGTTAATGGCTCTGAAAATTAACTAAATGTTTCTGAAAAGAGCCTTTGGGTTTTTAAAAAATTACAACAACAAAATTAACCCCTAAAAAAATGCACAGACAGCAAAAAAGTACAGCTATGTAACTGCCAGTGATTTATAGCGATCACTGGCAAGCTAGGGGTTAATGGCTCTGAAAATTAAATTAAATTAACTAAATTAATTAACTAAATTAACTAGCAAAAAAGTACAGCTATGCTACTGCCAGTGATTTATAGCGATCACTGGCAAGCTAGGGGTTAATGGCTCTGAAAATTAAATTAAATTAACTAAATGTTTCTGAAAAGAGCCTTTGGGTTTTTAAAAAATTACAACAACAAAATTAACCCCTAAAAAAAAATGCACAGACAGCAAAAAAGTACAGCTATGCAACTGCCAGTGATTTATAGCGATCACTGGCAAGCTAGGGGTTAATGGCTCTGAAAATTAAATTAAATTAACTAAATTAATTAACTAAATTAACTAGCAAAAAAGTACAGCTATGCTACTGCCAGTGATTTATAGCGATCACTGGCAAGCTAGGGGTTAATGGCTCTGAAAATTAAATTAAATTAACTAAATGTTTCTGAAAAGAGCCTTTGGGTTTTTAAAAAATTACAACAACAAAATTAACCCCTAAAAAAATGCACAGACAGCAAAAAAGTACAGCTATGCAACTGCCAGTGATTTATAGCGATCACTGGCAAGCTAGGGGTTAATGGCTCTGAAAATTAAATTAACTAAATGTTTCTGAAAAGAGCCTTTGGGTTTTTAAAAAATTACAACAACAAAATGAACCCCTAAAAAAATGCGCAGACAGCAAAAAAGTACAGCTATGCAACTGCCAGTGATTTATAGCGATCACTGGCAAGCTAGGGGTTAATGGCTCTGAAAATTAAATTAAATTAACTAAATGTTTCTGAAAACAGCCTTTGGGTTTTTAAAAAATTACAACAACAAAATTAACCCCTAAAAAAATGCACAGACAGCAAAATGCAGCAAAAAAAAGTGCACCTATGCTACTGCCAGTGATATATAGTGATCACTGGCAAGCTAGGGGTTAATGGCTCTGAAAATTAAATTAAATTAACTAAATGTTTCTGAAAAGAGCCTTTGGGTTTTTAAAAAATTACAACAACAAAATTAACCCCTAAAAAAATGCACAGACAGCAAAATGCAGCAAAAAAAAAGTGCACCTATGTTACTGCCAGTGATATATAGTGATCACTGGCAAGCTAGGGGTTAATGGCTCTGAAAAGAGCCTTTGGTTCTATATTTTTTAACAAATAAAAGAAATAAATCTCTCTCTCTGCTAAATACAGGTCTCTCTCTCTCTCCAACAAAATGGCAAGTGAGGAGAGGGAGGGAGATCCACACTGATCATAGTCAATATTTACAAATATTGACATGATCAGACAAATGGGGTATTTTATTATTATTATTTTTTTAGGGTGGGAGGCTCAGATTGGGTGACCCTAGCTTGCCCCTATGATGATGCAGGCTAGGGACACCCCCAGAGGCCCCATGATGCACTGGGCATCGCCATCTTGGATGCCTAGTGAAGGGGGAGGGGGGGCTATTTAGGGCTTTTTTTTATTTAATTCGTTTTTTTTTTTTTTTTTTTTTTACTTTTATTTTACAAATATCTAAGTGCCTCGACCCACCGAGGCACTTAGCACACAAGCAGAGCATCGGAAGCGTGTCCGATCGCTTCCGATGCTCTGAAACACTGCCGGGCTCCACGTGGAGCGAAACCGGAAGTGATCACTCGTGGGGGAGTGATCAATCCGGTCCCGGCACTCGGGAACAGTATTGCAGGATGCCTAGACCTCAAGGCAAGCCTGCAATACTGTTAGAGCAGCTGGAAGCGATTTCGATCGCTTCCAGTGCTCTGTTAAACCGACGACGTATGCCATACGTCCTCGGTCGTTAAGTGCTTTTTTTTTTAGGACGTATGGCATACGTCGTCGGTCGTTAAGGGGTTAATTATGCAAATCTACTGTATTTACTGATCTTTTAAAGCACACCCAAAAACACAGTCTTACAAGGACAAACTACAGCAAGTACAAATTCACACAGCTCACACAGCCTAAAAGGTCACACCACAAATCATAAAGAGACAGGCGCACACAAGTGCACACAGTCTTAAAGGTACAAACACAAACACAGCCTTAAAAAAAACTGCTCAACCCACATGACACTGGGCCAATTCTAAAAAAAATGCTGGCCTACACTGGTTTTCCATTTCAACACTTGCAGAGGCAGCACTCATGGAATTCTATATAAAAATAATAGACTGTCCCTGCGAGTGGCAAAATGTCTGCCATAGAAATAATGAGAGCTCTCTGCTGACTCATGGCACACACACACACACCCAGACTTAAAGAGACAGTTCATAGCGGTGTGTGAATGCCATAAGCCATCTCTGTGAATGCTCTGGACTGTCAGTCAAGTGAACAAAATGACACATATGCCCACAGAGATAAATAAGCACACTCACACACTGCCCCACAGTTATTTAACACACCCTAATTATGAATATGTAGGTTGGCAGGAGGCTTAGGTTAGCTGGTCAGTAGGTCATTAAGCAGATGTATGTGCTAAATACAAGGGTGATGGGTGTCTCAGACTCAGTCCGTAGTTTGTTGGCCTAGGTGGTTTGAAAAGTCAAGGATGACAGTTGGCTGCAAACAGCGAAGGCACAGAATTGGCAGGTGGTTAGGGTTTATGAATAATATGTCACACAATGAAAAATTCCCCCTGAAAGTAGTGAAGACACAATCAGAATTCAATGTTAAAAAGAAGCCGTTCACATATGTATATATACACCTCTCAGGGAAAGATTGTCTCTTTAAATTTATCTCTGCAGGTACTTAATAACAAAGGCACATATGAAACTCCGGTCCACGGTGAGGGAGTGAAACAAACAATGGCATACCATAACGCAATCTCTTGAACTTCGGTGCTATGCACTAGCATCAAAGTTAGCTCTGTATAAAGATCACTCTCACCTCCCCTCCTTGGAGCTCCTGTAGTCTTGCTCAGCATACCCGCAGTGGTACTTTATATATAAATCCTGACTACTGCCATTAATCTTCGCTCCACCCAGTGACAGGCATGAATCATACACAAACCAAGTACAGACCGATTACCGGGGAGCCTTTTTAAAAATTCATGTTTTATTCAATATGCATTAAAATTCAAACAGACAATAACACTCTCAAGCTTCACAGGTAGCAGCACCTGTATAATGCCAGCAGGGTCATAGGTCATCTGACGCATTTTGGCCCGTGGCCTTAGTCATAGCTGTATGACCTGCCCACTGTCAGTACTCATTTATTTAAAAACAGGGAACTGAGCAGCGAATTAACTGTGAGTACTTGGATTTGGTAAATATTAAAAAAATTCTCTGTATCGATTAATATTGCTATTTCAAATATTTGGATTATTAGATAATTTATGGAATGAATTGATATGAACTTAAATGCGGTATGGGTTCCCTTTTGCATTCACAGTAATGTGCTGTTGTTTACTTTGCGGTATGGGTTCCCTTTTGCATTCACAGTAATGTGCTGTTGTTTACGTCTATCTGAAAGTTGTTTTTTTTCAATAATCTTACCATCATTTTGCAAATAATATTTCTTTAAAATATTATTATCTGAAGCTACATTTGTATAGTTACTAGTGGTAAAGCCCATGTACACGGGCCATTTTCTGTAGTGCAGCGGTTCCACCCACCGGTGCTCCCACCCTACCACGCCCCCGCCACGCCCGCTCCCACCCGATCCTCTCCCCACTACGCCGACTCCCACTCCGTCAAGCCACCGTCACACCCGCTACTGCCCAGTCACGCCCCCACCGCTGCGTGCGTAACTGAGGACGACGATGGACGTGTTACAACACTTCTTTAGTATAGATTAGCTTCAAACAAAGTTAAAGCAGCATGGAGTAAAGCTATATTGATTAGGAAATGATTGAATGTTTTGCAAAAGAATGTAATATGTATCAATGTTTAATAGATACAATATGATCACTGTGCTATGTCATTTTCATTTAGCCCAATCATTAAAGCTTTAAAGCTTTGGTGTTTTTTAAAAAAATTAGTACTGACAGTGAAGTTTTTAAAAAGGCTCGCCAGTAATCAATCTGTTCTTGGTTTGTGTTTGAGGAATATTATGATATAAATCAAAAGTAGTGATGAACTTGATAAAAGTGATCAGAGTTGTCCTTAAAAGGTTTTATGTGTTGTGTGTGAGCATCCTTAAAGGGTTATTAAACCCAAACATTTTATTTTGTGATTCAGACAGAGCATACCATTTTAACAAAGTTACATTCTTGTAAAACTGCTGCCATACACTGCTCCAGAAATTGGCCGGTGTAATCTGTTCCTTTAAGGCTGTGTGCCTTCAGTGTTTGTACGCCTGTAACATTAGGACTGTGTGCGTTTGGTGTAACTTGTCACTTTAAAGGCTGTAAGCAGTGTGTGTATCCATGAGTGTCAGTCCCTTTACGACTGAAGGTCCCTTTAAGAATGTATGTATTATGCGTACACATACTGTGATCTGTTGTTTATGCAGTGTGAGCTGTCTTTTTAGGGCTTTTTTGCGTGGGTACTCACCAGTACCGAGTACCTCCATCTCTGCCATCTCATAACAGGTAATATTTATAATCATCATGTAAATATTCTAGTTTTCACAAGAGGGGGCTGCAAAATATATCAAGCACTGTAAATAACTCTGTTCCTTTTCTTTTCTCAGTTACTACAGTAAGTACAATAATTAATGAGTACAGGCACTTTTTTTTTGAATACCAGTACCTTTTTTTTTTTAAACAAAAAAAAAAGCACTATAATTTATATATATATATATATATATATATATATATATATATATATATATATATATATATATATATATGTGTGTGTGTGAATATATATAACACCTGGAAACTGGCTCCATAAACACTGTAGTAATATTGGTAGCCCTTACTTGAAACCCCATACCAGATTCTGAAGTAAAATAATACTGTATGCTAAAGAAAATTTTACTTATACATTGTATTGCTGTGAACATTTCAAGCGTCACCACACTTGGGTTTAATAAGCCTGCTCACAGCAGTGTAGGGCAGTGTTTTTCAACCAGTGTGCCGTGAGAGATCCTCAGGTGTGCCGCGGCAGACTGACAACAGTGAGGGGGTGTCCCTCTTTCAAATTTTGAAACATTGGGAGGTATGTGACAGGCTCATCAGACATCATTTACAACCATGACATTGACTTTCATTCACAGACAATCATTATGATTGTTTGTGAATGAATGTCAATATGTCATGTATAGTTTGCAGGAGGCATGGCATGACCGCACAGTGTATATTAGACATGTGCGATTCGTTTCGGATTAATTCGGAAATTCAGAAAATTCGGTAAATTCGGATATTCAGATCGATTCGAATTTCCGAATTAAAATACTTCCGAATGAATCCGAATTAGCTGCCGTATGTACCGAATAAATCCGAAAAAGCTTGGTAAATTCGGCATTCCCCCATAGGAAACAATGGGGCAGTTTCGGATGAAAAAAAACCTGACACCTGCAAAAAAGCAGCATTCAGCTCTTAATGCAGCCCCATTGTTTCCTATGGGGAAACACTAAGTCTGCACCTAACACCCTAACATGAACCCCGAATCTAAACACCCCTAATCTAACACTTATTAACCCCTAATCTGCCGCCCCCGCTATCGCTGACACCTGCATTACCTTATTAACCCCTAATCTGCCGCTCCAGACACCGCCTCCACCTACATTATAGTTATGTACCCCTAATCTGCTGCCCCTAACATCGCCGACACCTACATAATATTTATTAACCCCTAATCTGCCCCCCCCCAAAGTCGCCGCAACCTAACTACAAGTATTAACCCCTAATCTGCCGACCGGACCTCGCTGCTACTATAATAAATGTATTAACCCCTAAACCGCCGCACTCCCGCCTCGCAAACCCTATAATAAATAGTATTAACCCCTAATCTGCCCCCCCAATGTTGCCGCAACCTAACTACAAGCATTAACCCCTAATCTGTCGACCAGATACCGCCGCCACCTACATTATAGCTATGAACCCCTAATCTGCTGTACCTAACATCGCCGACCCCTACATTATAGTTATTAACCCCTAATCTGCCCCCCACAACGTCACCGCAACCTAACTACAAGTATTAACCTCTAATCTGCCGACCGGACATCGCCGCCACTATAATATATCTATTATCCCCTAAACCGCCGCACTCCCGCCTCGCAAACACTATAATAAATTTTATTAACCCCTAATCTGCCCTCCCTAACATCGCCGCCACCTACCTATAATTATTAACCCGTAATCTCCCGACCCCTACGTCGCCGATACTATAATAAAGTTATTAAACCCTAAACCTCAGTCTAACCCTAACCCCCCCCTAACTTATATATAATTTAAATAAAACGAAATAAATTTACTATAATTAAATAAATTATTCCTATATAAAGCTAAATACTTACCTGTAAAATAAACCCTAATATAGCTACAATATAACTAATAGTTACAATGTAGCTATTTTAGGATTTATATTTATTTTACAGGCAACTTTGTATTTATTTTAACTAGGTACAATAGCTATTAAATAGTTAATAACTATTTAATAACTACCTAGCTAAAATAAATAAAAATTTACCTGTAAAATAAATCCTAACCTAAGTTACAATTACATCTAACACTACACTATCATTAAATTAATTAAATAAATTAATCCTATTTAAAACTAAATACTTACCTGTAAAATAAACCCTAATATAGCTACAATATAACTAATAGTTACATTGTAGCTATTTTAGGATTTATATTTATTTTACAGGCAACTTTGTATTTATTTTAACTAGGTACAATAGCTATTAAATAGTTATTTACTATTTAATAGCTACCTAGTTAAAATAATTACAAAATTACCTGTAAAATAAATCCTAACCTAAGTTACAATTAAACCTAACGCTACACTATCATTAAATAAATTAAATAAATTAAATGCAAATACCTACAAATAAATACACTAACTAAAGTACAAAAAATAAAAAAATAATTTACAAACATTATAAAAATATTACAACAATTTTAAGCTAATTACACCTACTCTAAGCCCCCTAATAAAATAACAAAGCCCCCCAAAATAAAAAAATTCCCTACCCTATCCTACATTAAAAAGTTACCAGCTCTTTTACCTTACCAGCCTTTAAAAGGGCCTTTTTTTGGGGCATGCCCCAAAGAATTCTGCTCTTTTGCCTGTAAAATAAAAATACAACCCCCCCAACATTAAAACCATCCACCCACATACCCCTAATCTAACCCAAACCCCCCTTAAAAAAAACCTAACACTACCCCCCTGAAGATCTTCCTACCTTGAGTCGTCTTCACTCAGCCGAGCCGAATTCTTCATCCAATCCAGGCAATGTCTTCATCCAAGCGGGGGCTGAAGAGGTCCATCATCCGGCTGAAGTCTTCATCCAAGCGGGGGCTGAAGAGGTCTTCCATCCGGCTGAAGTCTTCTATCAAGCGGCATCTTCAATCTTCTTTCTTCCGGCTCTATCTTCATCCCGCCGACGCAGAACATCCTTCCTCCACAACGAACTCCCGATGAATGAAGGTTCCTTTAAATGACATCATCCAAGATGGCGTCCCTCGAATTCCGATTGGCTGATAGGATTCTATAAGCCAATCGGAATTAAGGTAGGAATAATCTGATTGGCTGATGGAATCAGCCAATCAGATTCAAGTTCAATCCGATTGGCTGATCCAATTAGCCAATCAGATTGAGATCACATTCTATTGGCTGATCGGCACAGCCAATAGAATGCAAGCTCAATCTGATTGGCTGATTGGATCAGCCAATCGGATTGAACTTGAATCTTATTGGCTGATTCCATCACCCATTCAGATTATTTCTACCTTAATTCCGATTGGCTGATAGAATCCTATCAGCCAATCGGAATTCGAGAGACGCCATCTTGGATGACGTCATTTAAAGGAACCTTCATTCGTCGGGAGTTCGTCGTGGAGGAAGGATGTGCCGCGTCGGCGGGATGAAGATGGAGCCGGAAGAAAGAAGATTGAAGATGCCGCTTGATAGAAGACTTCAGCTGGATGGAAGACCTCTTCAGCCCCCGCTTGGATGAAGACTTTAGCCGGATGATGGACCTCTTCAGCCCCCGCTTGGATGAAGACATCGCCCGGATTGGATGAAGAATTCGGCTCGGCTGAGTGAAGACGACTCAAGGTAGGAAGATCTTCAGGGGGGTAGTGTTAGTTTTTTTTAAGGGGGGTTTAGGTTAGATTAGGGGTATGTGGGTGGTGGGTTTTAATGTTGGGGGGGTTGTATTTTTACTTTACAGGCAAAAGAGCAGAATTCTTTGGGGCATGCCCCGCAAAAGGCCCTTTTAAGGGCTGGTAAGGTAAAAGAGCTGGTAACTTTTTAATGTAGAATAGGGTAGGGAATTTTTTTATTTTGGGGGGCTTTGTTATTTTATTAGGGGGCTTAGAGTAGGTGTAATTAGCTTAAAATTGTTGTAATATTTTTATAATGTTTGTAAATTATTTTTTTATTTTTTGTAACAGTTCTTTTTTTATTTTTTGTACTTTAGTTAGTGTATTTATTTGTATTTATTAGTAGGTATTTGTATTTAATTTATTTAATTTATTTAATGATAGTGTAGCGTTAGGTTTAATTGTAACTTAGGTTAGGATTTATTTTACAGGTAATTTTGTAATTATTGTAACTAGGTAGCTATTAAATAGTAAATAACTATTTAATAGCTATTGTACCTAGTTAAAATAAATACAAAGTTGCCTGTAAAATAAATATAAATCCTAAAATAGCTACAATGTAACTATTAGTTATATTGTAGCTATATTAGGGTTTATTTTACAGGTAAGTATTAAGTTTTAAATAGGATTAATTTATTTAATTAATTTAATGATAGTGTAGCGTTAGGTTTAATTGTAACTTAGGTTAGGATTTATTTTACAGGTAAATTTGTATTTTTTTTAGATAGGTAGTTATTAAATAGTTATTAACTATTTAATAGCTATTGTAACTAGTTAAAATAAATACAAAGTTGCCTGTAAAATAAATATAAATCCTAAAATAGCTACAATGTAACTATTAGTTATATTGTAGCTATATTAGGGTTTATTTTACAGGTAAGTATTTTGTTTTAAATAGGATTAATTTATTTAATTATAGTAAATTTATTTCGTTTTATTTAAATTATTTTTAAGTTAGGGGGGTGTTAGGGTTAGGGTTAGACTTTGGTTTAGGGGTTAATAACTTTATTATAGTAGCGGCGATGTTGGGGGTGGGAGATTAGGGGTTAATAATTGTAGGTAGGTGGCGGCGATGTTAGGGAGGGCAGATTAGGGGTTAATAAAATTTATTATAGTGTTTGCAAGGCGGGAGTGCGGCGGTTTAGGGGTTAATACATTTATTATAGTGGCGGCAATGTCCGGTCGGCAGATTAGGGGTTAATACTTGTAGTTAGGTTGCGGCGGCGTTGGGGGGAGGCAGACTAGGGGTTAATGAAATTATTTATAGTATTTGCGAGGCGGGAGTGCAGCAGTTTAGGGGTTAATACATTTATTATAGTGGCGGCGATGTCCGGTCGGCAGATTAGGGGTTAATACTTGTAGTTAGGTTGCGCCGACGTTGGGGGGGCAGATTAGGGGTTAATAACTATAATGTAGGGGTCGGCGATGTTAGGGACAGCAGATTAGGGGTTAATAGCTATAATGTAGGTGGCGGCGGTGTCCGGTCGGCAGATTAGGGGTTAAAAAATTTTATGATAATGTTTGCGATGTGGGGGGGCCTCAGTTTAGTGGTTCATAGGTAGTTTATGGGTGTTAGTGTACTTTAGCACTGTAGTTAAGAGCTTTATATTCCGGTGTTAGCCCATAAAGCTATTAACTACTGACTTTATTCGGTAGATTCGGATGGCCGTGTATTACACTAGTATTTACACCTAATATACAGTACATAATACTAGTCTAATACACAGCATATCCCACCTAAAACATACGGAAATTCCGAATTTCGGAACCGAATCGAATTCAGCCGAATCCGAATAAATCCAAAACGAATTCATTCGAATCCGAATAAATCCGAAATGAATTCATTCAAATTTTGCCGAATTCGAATTGATCCGAACCGATTTTGTACACCATTGACAAAGGCTCGTGTTTGAGCCGAAACGTTTGGTTAATTTACTGCCATTAAAACGGAGTGTTTATGAAAAATCCTGTGTGCCTGCTTGTTTGGATCCTGGCTACAACACGGAGACCGTCCGTGGGATTCATTGCTTCTGTTCTACTGTTTGTATTTCCTCAGTGAGAGCACAGGTAGCTGAATTGATAAAGTGAGTGCCGTACATTTCTGCAATTTTGTATATATATATATATATATATATATATATATATATATATATATATATATAACACACAGAGAACCACACAATGCAAGCTCTCAAATCCAAACAAACTGGGAACATGGTTCTTGCACCCAGACCTGCCTGGGGTTAACTGCCTGTGACTCTGGGGACAGCACAGCTTCCTGTGAGTGCCAGTGGAACCCAGGGCTGAGCATTTTGCAGGGTCATAGGATGTGTACCCGGTCCGGTATGAGAGTGCAGTTCCCTTCCGTGTTTTGTGTGTGTGTGTGTATATATATATATATATATATATATATATATATATATATCCTGTATTAGGCTACAATGTGTGATTTTCTAAAATTTGGGGATGGTGGTGTGCCGCAGGATTTTTTTATGTAAAAAAGTGTGCCACGGCAAAAAAAGGTTGCAAATCACTGGTGTAGGGAATGCTGGGACTCAGGAAATCTTTCCCTACTAGATCTTTGCCTGTGTTCATCTGTCTAATAAGATAGCATTACCCTTCAAACCCCTCCCCTTCCTCAGTCTCAGCCATACCCTATTTTGTTTCTTAAGGTGGACTAGCAAAAGTTGTAGTATAATTCTCGTCTGCATGAGAAACAAAAATTTCTGAAAAAAACTGTAATATATGTAATCATACCAACTGCAGAGCAAAATTAAATCATGTAAATTCAGTTAATTTTGACATTAAATGGATCAAATAAATGACAACACATTTTAGAGTTAATTATATTTAAATAACATAATAGTTTTATAAATTCCTGCTAATAGCCTTTTTTCTACTGCCTCTAGAGCTTGCACTTCCCATCCAGCCAATATAAATGAACCTAAGTAATTCAAGGAAGTATTCAAGGAAACTATTGCAATTATCTTTCATTATGTTACCAAGTCATGCTGCTTGTCTGATCCCCATCATTAAAGTGACGGTAAACTTTACATGTTTAAAATCAGGTCAGAAATCAAAGCAATATTTAGAGGGACTTTAACTGATAACTTCTAATGAATATGCGCTATAACTTATGTAATAGCCTGTGCTCCAGCTGCCGATTTAAAAAAAAAAATTTTGTAGCTAGAGCGCCAAATGGAGGACAGTTAAAACTGTTTGCTCAAACAAAAAAAAAAGAGTTTTGAAGATGGCAGTCGGAGCATGGGGTATTAGAATGGCACAGCAAGATTAAAAAAGTAAGTTTCATTAGAAGTGATCAATAGTAGTCCCTCTAAAACACTGGTCTTCAAACCTCTCACCAAGCCTCCCTAATAGGCCAGATTTTCAGGATTACCTTGGGTGAGTTTACTAATCTGTTGAATATTTCACCTGTGCTCCAGTTCGGATATCCAGAAAATCTGGCCTGTTAGGGAGGCCTGAGGAAAGGTTTGAAAACCGATAATCTAAAACAGGGGTCTCCAACCTTTCGGACCTCAGGGACCACTAAACTCACCATTTTAATTCCTGTGGACCACTAACATGATTTTTTTTTTAAAAAAGGTACAAACATCTATAATGTGTGTGTATGTGAATATATATATATATATATATATATATATATATATATATATATATATATATATATATACACACATACTGTACATAGAGAGAATACTTCTAAATGACAGATGAAGGGTGAGTGCCAAATTTTTAGAGGCAGAAAGTGGGGGGAAAAGAATTATGTTTACAAGGACCATAAGACTTCCAAGTTACCTCCCCAGTTAGGAATTATTCAAAACTACTTATGATCATGGACAGACCTTGGAGTCATAAATTAAGTTTATATCAGAAAGCTCTCAATATGGATGTGAGCTACCCACGACTAATGTTACTAGCAATTACTATAATACTGGTGGGATATGCTGGATGGCAATTACTGGAATTCAGGTGGAATGGCTTTGTGCACGGGAAAATTATTAGAATGAAAAATAATTAATATTTAATTTAAAAAAAAGAAGATGGAGGGGAGGAAGACAAACAGTTATGTAAGTCCATCTGAAGGAATTAGGAAAACTACTACAAAGAGTAAGGTAAAGGGAAGAAAATAAATGAAATATGGCGGGAGGAGTTAAAAATACAATTTAGCTCTGCAAGTTGCACAGTACTACGCAACGTGTGTAGGGAGATTGTAATCTAACTCCTCCTCCGTTGGTTTTCACTGATGTCCAGCCAGGCACTGTAGGGAGTTGCGACAAGACGAGTGTGACACCATCAGAGGAGATTAATTCCTGCTTGATGTTGTCAAGGACCACCAACATCTTCTCGTGGACCACCAGTGGTCCACGGACCACTGGTTGGCGACCACTGCTCTAAAATATTGCTTAGATTCTTGACCTGATTTTAAAACATGTAATGTTTTCCATTGCTTTAAAGGGAAATGGAACCCAATTTTTTTCTTTCATGATTCAGATAGAGCATGCAATTTTAAGCAACTTTCTTATTCACTCCTATTATCAATTTTTCTTCATTCTCTTGCTATCTTTATTTGAAAAAGAAGGCATCTAAGCTTTTTTGATTCAGAACATGGACAGCACTTGTTTATTGGTGGGTGAATTTATCCACCAATCAGCAAGAACAACCCAGGTTGTTCACCAAAAATGGGCCGGCATCTAAACTTACATTCTTGCTTCTTAAATAAAGATACCAAGAGAATGAAGAAAATTTGATAATAGGAGTAAATTAGAAAGTTGCTTAAAATTGCATGCTCTATCTGAATCAAGAAATAAAAAAATTTGGGTTTGGTGTCCCTTTAAAATCAAGACATACGAGCGAGCAAAATTTATTTGATTGGGCTTGCACAATATATATTATATGTAATATAATGATAATAATAATTTATTACGAGTATTATTATTATTATAATTAATGGAAGTATTGTTATTATTTGCATGATATTATTACTATTATAACAATTAGTGGAAGTATTATTATTAGCATGATATTATTATTATTATTATTATTATTATTATTATTATTATTACAATTAGTGGAAGTATTATTATTAGCATGATATTATTATGTATTTTTTTATGTTGAATTTTTTTAATTTTAACTCCAAATATGTTATAAATAATTCAAATATACAACAACAATATATAAAAGCTAAGTATATGCAATCTAATTACAGTATTAAGATTTATTTGTAATTAATAATGTATTACTTCTCTCTGAAGTGAGAATACTGTATTAAACTGTTATTATTTAAATCGTCAGAAGAACAACTCTTGTCTTTTTTTTAATATAAACCTATTGCACAAATAAATCGCTTAAAGGCACCGAACCCAAATTTTTTCTTTCGTGATTCAGATAGAGCATGCAGTTTTAAGCAACTCTCTAATTTACTCCTATTATCAATGTTTCTTCATTCTCTTGCTATCTTTATATGAAAAAGAAGGCATCTAAGTTTTTTTCTTGGTTCAGAACGCTGGACAGCAGTTTTTGATTGGTGGATGAATTTATCCACCAATCAGCAAGGACAGCCTAGGTTGTTCACCAAAAATGGCCTGGCATCTAAACTTACATTCTTGCATTTCAAATAAAGATACCAAGAGAATAAAGAACATTTGATAATAGGAATAAATTAGAAAATTGCTTAAAATGTCATGCTCTATCTGAATCACAAAATAAAAAATGTTGGGTTCAGTGTCCCTTTAAGTAGTTTGAATATTAGTTTTCATTATCACACACATAGAATAGCTGTAAGTTTATCTACCTCGATTCGGCAAGTCCACCTTAAGGCAGCCCAGGGTAAAGCTGCTGGGGGAGGGGACCATGCTGCTCACGCTGTAGACTGCTATTGAATGAGGCAGATTGTGGGTAAATCCTTGGCGTTTCCGGGTGTAAGATACTGTATTTTATGCAAATGTGTCAATGTTGATGATGGTGCTGAGTTACAGAACTCTCCCTTCCCTCCTAGGAATGCTATGAATCTGCAGCACTTTATTTACTCGATCAGTTTCAACATCAAACTTCTGTGTCAAAGAAGACTATGAAAGCTCCTAATGACTGAACTCACAGTGCTGCTGATGCCCACCGGTATCTGCAAGCATCATTAGTAACCTTAGGACACTGGATCAGTGAGACCAACAGCTTGGCTGCCTTATCAGTAGGAGGGCACAGGACCCCTGCCTTGCCCAGTCTTGTAAAGAGCACTGGCTACCAGGAAGGACTGATTGGCTTTTACAATGAAGGGCAGCGAGGAGAAGCAGAGTATGATCATGCAGGTTAGTGAATTCAGTCCTACTACTTGATTATTGGTGGGGTAGAAAAGACACCCGTACCCTTGTGCTAATGCATTTATACTATAACCAGCATTTATCAAGGTCCCTAACCCTGCTAGCAACGTTTTTACTTACATATTTGTATATGCATTAGTGCCGTGTGTTGTATTTGTGATAGCAGCCTGAACCTATATCATTTATTGCTTTCTGTATTTAGTTCCCTGGCCAATTTTTATAGTAAAATAACTATGCAATTAGATCAATAATCCATTCTTACAGTGTTATGATTTAATAAGATCTACCTATTTTTATAGTTTTGGTTTTCTATATGAGGCTAATGGATTTATCTTCCTTTTTCATTATTTTCTTTACTTATCTGAGATAAACAGGTTATAAGCCTTTCTATAACTAGCAGTGCAGTTGTCAC
Organism: Bombina bombina; assembly: GCF_027579735.1. Taxonomy (NCBI): domain Eukaryota; kingdom Metazoa; phylum Chordata; class Amphibia; order Anura; family Bombinatoridae; genus Bombina; species Bombina bombina. The sequence goes on along the minus strand of NC_069500.1, from coordinate 1,293,274,026 downwards.
AATAGCTTCTGTACATGGTTGCTAAGCTCCAGCCAAACACACTAACTGTAGTTTTGCTGACTGAATTCCCTCCCCTTAGGGCAGTGGCACATGAGTTGCATCATTGCATAAACTTTACAACAGTAAATAGCACACCTTGAAACTGAGAAGTTGTCTGACAGAATTCAATATATATATATAAAATGTTTTAACTGTTTTGCTATAGAATAACATTAACATAGTATAAATAATTTACAAATAACACAGTGCTTTCTGCAATTATTTTTAAAAACTCAATCCACCACATGCTCAGTTTGGAGAAGCTAATGTCTGTCATTATATTAGGAAAACCTGCATTGTTTGGCAGTTCATTATGTCATTCCTCACTGCTGAGGCCAATTGGGGACATATATGTAGTAGGTTAGCCTTGATAAGTCTGCAATTTACATTTCCAGTTCTAAGACTTAGAATATAAACAATTCACACATGAAAGGGGAGAATATAAATAATGAAAGTGTACTGCTAAGTTGTTGTGCTATACATTATAAAACATTTAATATTACAATCAAAAGGTGCTTACTGTCCCTTTAAGGAACAAGGACCACTATGTGGATCTCCAGACAGACTATAATATAACCTTAAAATTTATAAACAAATGGATTTTTTTTTTTAGCGCTAGAATAAAGGGACAGTTAAATCAAAATTAAAGGGACAGTAAAGTCATAATTAGACATTCATGATTTAGACAGAGCATACCATTTTAAACAACTTTCCAATTTACTTCTATTTTTTAATTTGCTTCCTTCTCTTGTTATCCTTTGCTGAAAAGTTTATCTCGGTAAGCCTAGAAGCAGCAAAGAACCTAGGTTCCAGCTGCTGATTGGTGGCTGCATATATGTACTGATTGTCATTGGGTCAACCGTGTGTTCAGTAAGAAACCAGTAGTGCATTGCTGCTCCTTCAACAAATGATACCAAGAGAATAAAACAAATTTGATAATAGAAGTAAAATGGAAAGTTGTTCAAAATTGTATGTTCTACCTAAATCATAAAAGAAAAATGTTGGGTTTCATGTCCCTTTAAACTTGACTTGATTGGATAGAGTATGACATTTTAATCAAATTTCCATTTTATTTCTGTTATCAATTTGGCTTAGTTCTCTTTGTATCCTTTGTTAAAGAGTAATCCTAGGTGAACTCAGGGGCGTGCATGTGTCTTTAGCCATTTGGCAGCAGTGTTTGCAACATTGTTTATAGCAAAGTTATACATACTTGCAAACACGTCTACCATAGATTGCTACAGACACGTGCACACTCCTAAGCTCCCACCAGCCTACCTTGGGTTACCCTTTAACAAACAATACCAAAAGAGCAAAGCAAATCTGATAATAGAAGTAAATTGGAAAGTTGTTTATAATTCTATGCTCTATGTAAATAAGTTTTATTTTAACTTGACTGCCTCTTATATAGAAATATTACGCTTATGCAAGAAAATAATTAGTGATTGAGATGTCGGAGACTGTGTATGTACATTATGTCTATTTGCTTTAGTTCAGAAACAAAGATGTATTATTGTATCATGTTGCTAGGAAGTTATTGGCACAAGGCAGTATAACATCTAGCTACATTATTGCTGTTATACAGAGATAAAGGGTAACTTGTTACAGATTACATGCATAGGGGCTAAAGCATTTTGTTCTGCAACCATTTGAATAACAGTTAAAGGGACACTGAACCCAAAAATTTTGTTTTGTAATTCAGAAAGAGCATGCAATTTTAAGCAACTTTCTAATTTACTCCTATTATCAATTTTTCTTTGTTCTCTTGCTATCTTTATTTGAAAAAGAAGGCATCTAAGCTTTTTTTGGGTTCAGTACTCTGGACAGCAATTTTTTATTGGTGGATGAATTTATCCACCAATCAGCAAGGACAACCCAGGTTGTTCACCAAAAATGGGCCGGCATCTAAACTTACATTCTTGTATTTTAAATAAAGATACCAAGAGAATGAAGAAAATTTGATAATAGGAGTAAATTAGAAAGTTGCTTAAAATTTCATGCTCAATCTGAATCATGAAAGAAAAATTTTGGGTACAGTGTCCCTTTAAATGCAATCTGTTTTAGTCATCTGTGTAATGCAGTGACAGATGTTGTTGAGGCTTTTGAGGGCTTTCGGGCAAATAAGAAATACAGATTTTGAGAGCAGAGAAGACCCTAAAAACCATGTGCATGCTCAGACTTCTTTACTTTTCAAAATAGCCTTATGCATATTCCTGAGATTCTTGAATTCCTTACAACCTCCTTTGGAAGTCTCTTCCGTTAACACCATTTCTGTATCAAAGTGGCACAACAGATTACTTCTAAACCTTACTACCCTCCATCTTCAGATTATGTGCTTCATTAAAGGGACAGTCAAGTCAAAATTAAACTTTCATGATTCAGATAGGGCAGGCAATTTTAAACAAGGCAGTTTGCACAGGCCTAGCTGAGCATACCACGTGAGCCAATGGCAAATGGAATTAATGTGCAGCCACCAATCAACGGTAGTGCATACTGCTCCTGAGCCTACCTAGGTATGCTTTTCTATAATTGATACCAAAAAAACTAAGCAAATTAATCAAAGTAACTTGGAAAGTTGTTTAAAATCGTATGCTCTGTCTGAATCATGAAATAAAATCTTTTTATTTGATATCCCTTTTAATCTCTCCACCATCTTGGTGGTGGTTGAGTTCAAACACCTTAAATGGACAGTCAAAACCAGAATTTTTGTTGTTTAAAAAGATAGATAATCCCTTTATTACTCATTCTCCAGTTTTGCATAACCAACACAGTTATAATAATACACATTTTACCTCTGTAACTACCTTGTATCTAAGCCTCTGCAAACTGCCCCCTAATTTCAGTTATTTTGACAGACTTGCATTTTAGCCAATCAGTGCTGACTCCTAGGTAACTTCACGTGCGTGAGCTTAATGTTATCTAAATGACACATATGAACTAACGCCTTCTAATGGTGAAAAACTGTCAAAATGCATTCAAATTAGAGGCGGCCTTCATGGTCTAAGAAATTGGTGATAAAAGTAAATTGGAAAGTTGTTTAACATTACATGCCCTATTTGAATCATGAAAGTTTATTTTGGACTTGACTGTCCCTTTAAGCTTGCTTATTCTACGTGATTGACATGCCCTTCTCTCACACAATTGGTCACAGAAGAGCAGGGAACAACGCTGCACAAGGATTTCCTGTCCGTGATTTGATAAATGGGGTCCTATGACCCTTAGTTTTTAACTCAGGCATTTTTTTAGTGAAAACATCTTTTATCTTCAGTTTCATTAAATCCCTTCATATACTTGAAGGTTTCTTGTTCTGTTGACTTGCTATAGAATAACATATCAGCCAAGTCCAAATATTTTAAAAGCAAATTAACAACTTGTTTGCTGCAATTGTTTTTCAATAGCCAAACTCAGCCAACCACTAGCCAGTCTGGGCTTGAGTCAGCTGCTGACAAGGCTAGCCATGATCATTATTTAAATATAACATGCATTGTTTTATAGGTTAAATTAGTTAAATAAATGTGACAGGGTTAGCCTTGATAAGTCTGCAGTGTGCTTTTTCGTTTTTGAGAATTACAGAAATCACAATTTTCACGGCTAGACTACATGAAAAGGAGAAAAATGAATAAAGTAGTATTTTTTAATAACTTCTATATCTACTTTGAAAGATTTCCTACATGCAATTTGTTGATTCCTTTGTCTTTTTTTTTTCTTAAAAAAAAGTTGTAAACCCTAATTGCAAAGGTGTTTTACTAAGCATAACAAAACCTTTTATATTAGAATCTCAAGGTGATTACCGTCCCTTTAAGGTCATGTAAGTTTTAGGCTTTTTAATTACATAATAGGCAGAGATAAATGCCTCAAACAAAAAAAGGAATACAAAATAAAATAAAAACAAAAATGAATACAAGTGAGAAGAAAAGTGTAATGTGTAGAAAGAGAAGTTTTATTTAAAGCAGTGCTTGACAAATCTGTTTAAAAATTAGTAGCCAGTAAGAATATTTAGGAGCCAGACTGTTGGATTTGTATATAGATATATGAAGAATAACCCACAAACTCAGGAGCCAGGGGAAAATTCTAGGAGCCAGTGGCTCCCAGGCTCCTGGGTTTGTCGAGCCCTGATTTAAAGGGATATTGAAGCAATTAATCACAGGGATATAAAAAAATAAAATGTGATTGCACTAATTGCTTGTATTTGATAACAAGTAATTGGAAAGGTTTTGTTTTTTTTGCTTTTTTATTATTTTTTAGTTTAATGATGTGCTCTCTCTGAATCCTGGTAGTCCAATTATTTGTGTGTGATTTTTAAAAAAATGTATTTTGTCATTTACTATAGGTTGTGGTAATTATAGTTATTCATTGCCCTTTGCCTACAATATATACACATTTTAAAACCTAATAATTCTTTTTGTTAAGGAGTTTGTGGATAATGAAGAGGCTGAAGTAGAACATTTGAAAAAGACTTTAAAAGCTCAACGTCAGAGACGTAAGAAAGCGGTATGTTCCACGTTTGCAGCATTCCTTATGTTTTTATCTTGTGTGCTACTGATGCAGATCCCAACTTTATAAGTGAACTTGGTAAAGTTTTTACAAATGTTAATATGAACAGGAGAGAGGTAGTAAATTCACAATTCTTATTTGTATTTATAGTTTTAGTTTTATATAATCATATCCTTATTATTATTATTATTATTATTATTATTATGGGAGTTGTGAGCTGTACTGAGATTATAGGGATAAGGTAAGGGAGAAATATGAAACCAGTATATCTGATTCCTCATATAGTATTAAAGAATCTTAGTATAGACAGCACCCTACCATGAAAAAAGCCCACAAACAATATTGTCTTTATATACAATTAAAAAATAAACCATGAACAAATACAAAACAATGCTGATATTATTGACAACTTGTTGCTACAATTTTTAAATATATATTGTTATTACTATTACAGTACTAATATACAGCGAGATTACGAGTCTTGCGTTAGCCTTAAAAAGCAGCTTTTTAACGCCCGCTGGTATTACGAGTTAGGCAGGAAAGGGTCTACCGCTCACTTTTTTTCCGCGATTTTAGCTTACCGCAAATCCCCTTACGTCAATTGCGTATCCTATCTTTTTTAATGGGATTTTCCCAACGCCGGTATTACGATCGCCTGAAAAAGTGTGCGGTAGACCCTCTCCTGTCCAGACTCCTACCACATTTAAAGGTCAGTAGTTAAAGGGACACTGTACCCAAATATTTTCTTTTGTGCTTCAGATAGAGCATGCAATTTTAAGCAACTTTCTAATTTACTCCTATTTTCAAATGTTCTTTATTCTCTTGGTATCTTTATTTGAAATGCAAGAATTTAAGTTTAGATAGCGGCCCATTTTTGGTGAACAACCTAGGTTGTCCTTGCTGTTTGGTGGATAAATGCATCCACCAATCAAAAACTGCTGTCCAGAGTGCTGAACCTAGAAAAAAAGCTTACATGCCTTCTTTTTCATATAAAGATAGCAAGAGAACGAAGAAAAATTGATAATAGGAGTAAATTAGAAAGTTGCTTAAAATTGCATGCTGTATCTGAATCACAAAAGAAAAAATTTGGGTACAGTGTCCCTTTAAGAGTTTTATGGGCTAATGCCGGAACATAAAACTCTTAACTAAAGTGCTAAAAGTACACTAACACCCATAAACTACCTATTAACCTCTAAACCGAGGGCCCCCCCCACATCGGAAACACTTAACTAAAATGTTTAACCCCTAATCTGCCGACCGGACATCGCCGCCACTTTAATAAATATATTAACCCCTAAACTGCCGCACTCCCGCCTCGCAAACACTAGTTAAATTTTATTAACCCCTAATCTGCCGTCCCTAACATCGCCGACACCTACCTACATTTATTAACCCCTAATCTTCCGACCCCAACATCGCCGCTACTATATTAAATTTATTAACCCCTAAACTTAAGTCTAACCCTAAGTTTAACCCCCCCTAACTTAAATATAATTTAAATTAAACGAAATAAATTTAACATAATTAAATAAATGAATCCTATTTAAAACTAAATACTTACCGATAAAATAAACCCTAAGCTAGCTACAATATAATTAATAGTTACATTGTAGCTAGCTTAGGATTTATTTTTATTTTACATGCAACTTTGTATTTATTTTAACTAGGTACAATAGTTATTAAATAGTTATTAACTATTTAATAACTACCTAGCTAAAATAAGCACAAAATTACCTGTAAAATAAACCCTAACCTAAGTTACAATTACACCTAACACTACACTATAATTAAACTAATTACCTAAACTACCTACAATTAATTACAATTAAATTAAATAAACTAAATTTAGAAAAAAACAAACACTAAATTACAGGAAAAAAAAAGAATTACAAGTTTTTTAAACTAATTACACCTAATCTAATCCCCCTAATAAAATCAAAAAGCCCCCCAAAATAATAAAATTTCCCTACCCTATACTAAATTACAAATAGCCCTTAAAAGGGCCTTTTGCGGGGCATTGCCCCAAAGTAATCAGCTCTTTCACCTGTAAAAAAAATACAATACCCCCCAACATTAAAACCCACCACCCACACACCCAACCCTACTCTAAAACCCACCCAATCCCCCCTTAAAAAAACCTAACACTACCCCCCATGAAGATCACCCTTCCTTGAGCCGTCTTCACCCAGCCGGGCACAAGTGGTCCTCCAGAGGGTCTGAAGTCTTCATCCTATCCGGCCAGAAGAGGACATCCAGACCGGCAGAAGGCTTCATCCAGACGGCATCTTCTATCTTCATCCTTCTGGAGCGGAGCGGGTCCATCTTCAAGACATCCGACGCGGAGCATCCTCTTCATTAACGGCCGATGACTGAATGACTGGTCCTTTAAATGACGTCATCCAAGATGGCGTCCCTTGAATTCCGATTGGCTGATAAAATCCTCTCAGCCAATCGGAATTAAGGTAGGAAAAATCCTATTGGCTGATGCAATCAGCCAATAGGATTGACTTCACATTCTATTGGCTGATTGGAACAGCCAATAGAATGCGAGCTCAATCCTATTGGCTGATTGCATCAGCCAATAGGATTTTTCCTACCTTAATTCCGATTGGCTGAGAGGATTCTATCAGCCAATCGGAATTCAAGGGACGCCATCTTGGATGACGTCATTTAAAGGACCAGTCATTCAGTCGTCGGCCGTCGGATGAAGAGGATGCTCCGCGTCGGATGTCTTGAAGATGGACCCGTTCCGCTCCGGAAGGATGAAGATAGAAGATGCCGCCTGGATGAAGCCTTCTGCCGGTCTGTATGTCCTCTTCTGGCCGGATAGGATGAAGACTTCGGACCCTCTGGAGGACCACTTGTGCCCGGCTGGGTGAAGACGGCTCAAGGTAGGGTGATCTTCAAGGGGGTAGTGTTAGGTTTTTTTAAGGGGGGATTGGGTTGGTTTTAGAGTAGGGTTGGGTGTGTGGGTGGTGGGTTTTAATGTTGGGGGGTATTGTATTTTTTTTTTTACAGGTGAAAGAGCTGATTACTTTGGGGCAATGCCCCGCAAAAGGCCCTTTTAAAGGCTATTTGTAATTTAGTATAGGGTAGGGAATTTTATTATTTTGGGGGGCTTTTTTATTTTATTAGGGGGATTAGATTAGGTGTAATTATTTTTAAATTCTTGTAATTCTTTTTTTTCCCTGTAATTTAGTGTTTGTTTTTTTTCCGTAATTTAGTTTATTTAATTTAATTGTAAGTAGTTTAGGTAATTAGTTTAATTATAGTGTAGTGTTAGGTGTAATTGTAACTTAGGTTAGGGTTTATTTTACAGGTAATTTTTGTATTTATTTTAGCTAGGTAGTTATTAAATAGTTAATAACTATTGTACCTAGTTAAAATAAATACAAAGTTGCCTGTAAAATAAATATAAATCCTAAGGTAGCTACAATGTAACTATTAGTTATATTGTAGCTAGCTTAGGGTTTATTTAATCAGTAAGTATTTAGTTTTAAATAGGATTAATTTATTTAATTATGTTAAATTTATTTTGTTTAATTTAAATTATATTTAAGTTAGGGGGGGTTAGACTTAGGGTTAGACTTAGATTTAGGGGTTAATAAATTTAATATAGTAGCGGCGATGTTGGGGTCGGAAGATTAGGGGTTAATAAATTTAATATAGTTGGGGGGCAGATTAGGGGTTAATACATATAATGTAGGTGTCGGCGATGTTGGGGGCAGTAGATTAGGGGTTCATAAGTATAATGTAGGTTGCGGCGGTGTCCGGAGCGGCAGATTAGGGGTTAATAAGTGTAAGATTAGGGGTGTTTAGACTCGGGGTTCATGTTAGGGTGTTAGGTGTAGACATAACTTTTATTTCCCCAAAGGAAACAATGGGGCTGCGTTAGGAGCTGAACGCTGCTTTTTTGCAGGTGTTAGGTTTTTTTCAGCCAGCTCAGCCCCATTGTTTCCTATGGGGAAATTGTGCATGAGCACGTTTTGCCAGCTTACCGCTACTGTAAGCAACGCTGGTATTGAGGTTAGATGTGGAGCTAAATTTTGCTCAACGCTCACTTTTCTGAGGCTAACGCCAGCTTGCATAAAACTCGTAATACCAGCGTTGGCTTAAGTGAGCGGTAAGAAAAAAGGAGCGTTAGCACCGCACAGCCTTACCGAAAAAAACTCGTAATCTAGCCGATAGATATATAGATGTAAAGGTTACCTTGAGGAGTTTAGTAGTTGGAGATCCAAGAACCGGTATCTACACATCCTTACATACACCTCTTCTAGAAAACCCAGAATGAGACAGATAGAGGTAGGCATGGGGCTGGAGACAATGTGCCACAAAATCACAAGTTGTAGTCAGAAAACTGATGTCAGAAGCCAGCAGAGGTATCAGAGGGCAGTACTAGAGACAAGATCAAAGAAGAAGATAATGGAGTGCAGCTGGAGATCAGGTCAGCCAAACTTTAGATCAGGAGGAGAAGGCAAAAAGGCAGTCCAATGAACAGGCCCAGGGTCAGAACAAGGTAGACAGTCCTCGCGTAACACCATAGCCAAAAGAACAGACAAGGCGACAAAGTCGCTATTTGTAGTCAAGGTTCAGGAAGCCAAATATCAGGAGGTAGCACAGAACTGGAGACAGGTAATGGAAGCAGGAAGACCAGGAACACTGATTCAGGTATCTGGGAGCGAAGGGAACTAGTGACTTTACATCAGAATAACCAAGCGCCTTCAGAGAGGTTAAATGAGAATATAATAGGTCTATGCATGATATCAGAGGGACATAGGTGATAATATTCTGATTGGGATTCAGGTCTTAGCTAACCTTCCAGCAAAGCTAATATGTTGCAGATCTTTCTCTCATGCGAGAGATAAAGATAGTGCACTTCTGAGTTTAGGCTAGGGAGATGTGACTGCGCTAAAATAAGAAGCGCAGGTTTCCATCTATTCGGAGGAGTCTGTAAGCGTACCTCAAGGAGATCCAACTGCGCTATAGTTGGAGGGTAGCGCAAGTTTCAATGCAACAGAGGGAATTGATAGCAACCCTGAGGACAGACCAAGTATGGGCATTAACGTAGTCATGTGCAACCCTCGAGCAGGCTAAAAACGCTGAATAGATAAGTAATGCTGACAATAGCTATAGAAGAACATTTACAAAGAGTGTGTGTGTATATATATATATATATATATATATATATATATATATATATATATATATATATATATATATATATATATATATATGTATGTATGTGTATAAAAACACCTGAATACCAGCTATCATAAAGTTTTTTTATCTCCATATGTTTCAAACCTGTTTTAGTTCTGCTAAATGAGCATCTTGATTTTGTTTACGCACATTGATGTTGCGGTACTGACTGTATAGGCAATTGGGCATGTATCCTTTTGACATTCTTTTTCAGAGAATGTAGGTGGTATCTCATAGGCACCATAACTAATGAAGCTCTGGCTGATTGATAAAACATTGCAATACACTCTTTATCTTCCATCCTGTGATCGAAGACTTAGCTGCCCAGTACAGTGTACCCCTAACAGTGGGAATGGTAGACATGTTTTACACAGATACATAGGGTTGAAAAATTAGGCATCATCTGTAAATCTAGACTTTACCCATTTAAATGTTTTGCTATGAGTAGAGTGAGAGTATCAATGCTGGCTTAAGCAAGTGTTATTTTTTTTTTTCTCATCAGCTGTTAGATCATGATGCAGATTCACAGGTTGATGAACCAGTGGAAGATATTTCAGCCTTTAGACGAGAACAGCGCAGTAAGTAAACCTGTATCATTATTACCAGACAGCTTTTACTTTAGTTCTGCACACTTGCTTTGCTAGTTTTTTTATATACATCACAACTCTGTAACACAAATGCCGTTGTGGAGTTGTTTATCTGAATCTATTTTAGACCAATCAAATTTATTCACATGTGGACTTTCCCTAATTTTACAAATTTACTGTCTCAAATTAGCTTCCAAAAGTGATATAAAGGCAACATTGGATGTGGTTGCATTCTTAGATTGCCATAAGATTTAATGTTACTTTTTGGGTCAAATCTATTTTACAAATTGTATATATGTGTGTATGTATGTGTGTGTGTATGTGTGTGTGTATATATATATATATATATATATATATATATATATATATATATATATATATATATATATATATATATATATATATATATATATATATATATATATATATCTCAATACTTAAGACCCTTTAACCCCTTAATGACCGGACCATTTTTCAATTTTCTTACCCTTAATGACAATGGCTATTTTTACATTTCTGCAGTGTTTGTGTTTAGCTGTAATTTCCCTCTTACTCATTTACTGTACCCACACATATTATATACCGTTTTTTCTCGCCATTAAATGGACTTTCTAAAGATACCATTATTTTCATCATGTCTTATAATTTACTAAAAAAAAAAAATAATAAAATATGAGGAAAAAATGGAAAAAAAACACACTTTTTCTAACTTTGACCCCCAAAATATGTTACACATCTACAATCACCAAAAAACACCCATGCTAAATAGTTTCTAAATTTTGTCCTGAGTTTAGAAATACCCAATGTTTACATGTTCTTTGCTTTTTTTGCAATTTATGGGGCAATAAATACAAGTAGCACTTCGCTATTTCCAAACCACTTTTTTTCAAAATTAGCGCTAGTTACATTGGAACCCTGATATCTGTCAGGAATACCTGAATATCCCTTGACATGTATATATTTTTTTTTAGAAGACAACCCAAAGTATTGATCTAGGCCCATTTTGGTATATTTCATGCCACCATTTCACCGCCAAATGCAATAAAAAAAAAAAAAGTTCACTTTTTCACAAAATTTGTCACAAACTTTAGGTTTCCCACTGAAATTATTTACAAACAGCTTCTGCAATTATGGCACAAATGGTTGTAAATGCTTCTCTGGGATCCCCTTTTTTCAGAAATAGCAGACTTATATGGCTTTTGGGTTGCTTTTTGGTAATTAGAAGGCCGCTAAATGCCGCTGTGCACCACACGTGTTTTATGCCCAGGAGTGAAGGGGTTAATTAGGGAGCTTGTAGGGAGCTTGTAGGGTTAATTTTAGCTTTAGTGTAGTGTAGTAGACAACCCCAAGTATTGATCTAGGCCCATTTTGGTATATTTTATGCCACCATTTCACCGCCAAATGCGAGCAAATAAAAAAAAAAAAAACTTAACATTTTTCACAATTTTAGGTTTCTCACTGAAATTATTTACAAACAGCTTGTGCAATTATGGCAGAAATTGTTGTAAAAGCTTCTCTGGGATCCCCTTTGTTCAGAAATAGCAGACTTATATGGCTTTGGCGTTGCTTTTTGGTAATTAGAAGGCTGCTAAATGCTGCTGCGCACCACACGTTAATTATGCCCAGCAGTGAAGGGGTTAAATTAGGTAGCTTGTAGGGAGCTTGCAGGGTTAATTTTAGAGATCAGCCTCCCACCTGACACATCCCACCCCCTGATCCCTCCCAAACAGCTCTCTTCCCTCCCCCACCCCACAATTGTTCCCGCCATCTTAAAGGGACATTATACACTCATTTTTTCTTTGCATAAATGTTTTGTAGATGATCTATTTATATAGCCCATGAAGTTTTTTTTAAAAAAAAATGTTTAGCTTTGCTTATTTTTAAATAACATTGCTCAGATTTTCAGACTCCTAACCAAGCCCCAAAGCTTTATGTGAGTACTGATGTATACCTTCTCCAGCTTGCTCCTGTTTGTATAAAGGGTCTTTTCATATGCAAAAGAAGGGGGAGGGGGGGAATGTCTTATTTCCCACTTGCAGTGGGCTTTCCAGCTACCTTTTCAACAAAGCTAAACTGAAAGCTTCTAAGTAAGTTTTTAAACAGTTTTATACTGGATTTTTATGTCAGTATCTGTGCATCTTATTCTTTATAGTAGTGTCTATTACATGCAGTTATATGAAAATGAGTGTATACTGTCCCTTTAAGTACTGGCAGAAAGTCTGCCAGTACTAAATAAGAGGTTTTTTTTTTTTTTTTTTTTTAAATAAAAATAATAAAGTATTTTAGCTGTGATGGACCCCTGCCTTAGCCTCAACCTCCCTGATCCCCCCTCCAGCTCTCTAACCCTCTCCCCTACCTAATTACCACCATCTTGGGTACTGGCAGCTGTCTGCCAGTACCCAGTTTGGCCCCAAAAACCCCCCAAAAAGTATTTTTATTTTATTTTTACTTAAAAAACTATTTCTGTAGTGTAGCAGCCCCCCACAATACCCCCACCCCCTCCCAGATCCTTTTATATTTATTTTTTTTAAAAAAAAAATCCCTTTTTTTTCCCCTTTCTGCCCTCATTCATTGGTGTCAGTGTGGCTAATGGGTGCACGTGCACGCATGCGCACATGCATGTTCACGTGCACACGCGCGCATCGTGCACGCGCACGCGCACCCTCACACCCGGCACTATCGCTACCGGTGCAGAGAGGGCCACAGAGTGGCTCTCTCTGCATCGGGAGGCTTGTAAAGTGGTATTGCAGGATGCCTCCATATCGAGGCATCACTGCAATACCCTCAGAGCTGCTGGAAGCATTTGTGATCGCTTCCAGCACTCTGTTAGACAACTGACGTACCAGGTACGTCCATTTTCATTAACTGCTTGTTAATGCATGACGTACCTGGTACGTCAGTTGTCATTAAGGGGTTAATATAATTGATGCTGATGGCATCAAATTTAAAAGTATTGACATTTGATTATACAACCTTAAACTATTATAATGTTTATTTATTTTACATAAAAAATACCAACTGAACCTATATCGGTGTTTATGATCAAAATATAAAACTTTATTTCAGGCCTTCCCCCTTTGGCTACTTCTTCATCAAGATCCAGCATTGCTGAAACGTCCATGAGGGAGCGGATGAGACAGAAATTGAAAGCTGGAAGGGTAAAATAATCTTTACTAAGTTGTTTTTTGTATTATTTTTTAGTACTGGTTTGGTCTTAAATCACCGGTATCAGAAAATCAGGCGAGTTCTAAAAGCTGATAAATCCATAAAATAGTATCACATAAAAATAAACAATTTAAATTATGATTTTGATTTATTTTTTTGTCTTTCTCTCTGCCAAATGCACATGCCTAGAACTATCCAATCATTTTTGAGTTGACAAAAAGAAACAAGGCTCTGCACATTATTCTCCATCAACTATTTTTATTACAAAATATATATTTTGAAATATTATTATAATTTATTTGTATAGCGCTGCAACATTCTGTAGCACTGGGTACAGAGATAGGGGTATACAATAATAAAGATTTCTGATAAAAATATATAACAGACTAAACAAAACCTAGTACAGGAGGAGGATGGTCCATATAGCTTAATGTCTACACGTTGAGGGGGCAAAGACATGAGGTTTGTGATAGCTTATTAGGTGGATTGTAGATGCAGCAAGGAGTTAAGGCATTTTAAGATTTATTTTGGGTCTGTTGAAAAACAAAGGAGAGATGGTAAGCCTCTCTGAATAGATGGGTTTTCAAAGAGGGTCTGAAGTTATACAAGGTTGAAGACAGTTTGGAGTGGGACAGGAGCAGTGTGTGAGGAGTCTTGGAGCCGAGAGAGGGACATAGAGATGGTTCGGGGAGTATTTGGAGGTGAGAGAGGAAATATAGTTGGGAGTTTAAAATTTAGGGCTAATACTTTGAATTGTATTCTAGAGTATATGGGGAGCCAGTGTAGAGGAGTGGAGCAGCTGATGTGGATTATTCTAGCTGAAGCATTCATGATTGAATGGAGGGGTAATAGGCGGTGTTTGGGAAGGCCATTAAGAAGTACATTGCAGTAGTCTATGCGTGACAAAATGAGTGAATGAATTAGCATTTTTGTAGTTTCTTTTGAAAGGAAAGATCAAACTCTGGAAATTTTGTGTATGTGCACACGGCAGAATTTGGTAAGAGCTTGAATATGTGACTGTAAGTTCAGAGTCAAGTGTGACCCCATAACAGTGGACCTGGGGTGAGGTTTGAAGATAGAGTCTCCAACTATAAGAGAAATGTCAGGTGATGGATGTCTTAGAGAGGGGGAGGGATAAGAAGCAGCTTAGTTTTAAACAGATTGAGTTGGAGGTAGAGTGAAGATATCTAAGCGGAAATTGCAGAGAGACATCTGCTCACATGCTGTTTTTCTGGTTTCCACTGTGTCAGCCTGTCCTGGGACCAAATACTGTGCTGCTCTTCTACTCACATGCTGTTTCCCTGGATCCCACAGTATCAGTCTGTCTGGGGACCAAGTGCTGTGCTACACATCTGCTCACATGCTGCTTCCCTGGATCCCACAGTATTAGTCTGTCTGGGGACCAAGTGCTGTGCTGTACATCTACTCACATGCCATTTCCCTGGATCCCACAGTATCAGTCTGTCTGGGGACCAAGTGCTGTGCTACATATCTGCTCACATGCTGTTTCCCTGGATCCCACAGTATCAGTCTGTCTGGGGACCAAGTGCTGTGCTACATATCTGCTCACATGCTGTTTCCCTGGATCCCACAGTATCAGTCTGTCTGGGGACCAAGTGCTGTGCTACATATCTGCTCACATGCTGTTTCCCTGGATCCCACAGTATCAGTCTGTCTGGGGACCAAGTGCTGTGCTACATATCTGCTCACATGCTGCTTCCCTGGTTTTAAATCCAAAACATTAGAAAAACAGCACACTTAAATGTATGGGTCACGGAAGAGACTTGCCAAGTCTGAACGAGGAAAAAGTATCAATATATTTTCCAGCCTCCAAAGCTATAAAATACCATTATTTCTTATATGTTGGGTCCATAGGCATAATTACAACGTTTCAGGCCTGCAATAGGCCCTTAGTCATGTACAGTATATATACAAAACTAAGGACCTATTGCAGGCCTGAAACGTTATAGCTTCCCTGGTATCCACAGTGTCAGCCTGTCTGACTCAAAGCTGTGCTGCACATCTGCTCACATGCTGCTTCCCAGAATCCCACAGTGTCAGCCTGTCTAAGGACTCAGGGCTGTGCTGCACATCTGCTCACATGCTGCTTCCCAGGATCCCACAGTGTCAGCCTGTCTGACTCAGAGCTGTGCTGCACATCTGCTCACATGTTGCTTCCCAGGATCCCACAGTGTCAGCCTGTCTGACTCAGAGCTGTGCTGCACATCTGCTCACATGCTGCTTCCCAGAATCCCACAGTGTCAGTCTGTCTAAGGACTCAGGGCTGTGCTGCACATCTGCTCACATGCTGCTTCCCAGGATCCCACAGTGTCAGCCTGTCTGACTCAGAGCTGTGCTGCACATCTGCTCACATGTTGCTTCCCAGGATCCCACAGTGTCAGCCTGTCTGACTCAGAGCTGTGCTGCACATCTGCTCACATGCTGCTTCCCAGGATCCCACAGTGTCAGCCTGTCTGACTCAAAGCTGTGCTGCACATCTGCTCACATGCTGATTCCCAGGATCCCACAGTGTCAACCTGTCTGACTCAAAGCTGTACTGCACATCTGCTCACATGCTGCTTCCCACGATCCCACAGTGTCAGCCTGTCTAAGAACTCAAAGCTGTGCTGCACATCTGCTCACATGCTGATTCCCAGGATCCCACAGTGTCAGCCTGTCTAAGGACTCAGAGCTGTGCTGCACATCTGCTCACATGCTGATTCCCAGGATCCCACAGTGTCAGCCTGTCTGACTCAGAGCTGTGCTGCACATCTGCTCACATGCTGATTCCCAGGATCCCACAGTGTCAGCCTGTCTGACTCAGAGCTGTGCTGTACATCTGCTCACATGCTGCTTCCCAGGATCCCGCAGTGTCAGCCTGTCTGACTCAGAGCTGTGCTGCACATCTGCTCACATGTTGCTTCCCAGGATCCCACAGTGTCAGCCTGTCTAAGGACTCAGAGCTGTGCTGCACATCTACTCACATGCTGCTTCCCAGGATCCCACAGTGTCAGCCTGTCTGACTCAGAGCTGTGCTGCACATTTGCTCAGATGCTGCTTCCCAGGATCCCACAGTGTCAGCCTGTCTAAGGACTCAGAGCTGTGCTGCACATCTGCTCACATGCTGCTTCCCAGGATCCCACAGTGTCAGCCTGTCTGACTCAGAGCTGTGCTGCACATCTGCTCACATGCTGATTCCCAGGATCCCACAGTGTCAGCCTGTCTAAGGACTCAGAGCTGTGCTGCACATCTGCTCACATGCTGCTTCCCAGGATCCCACAGTGTCAGCCTGTCTGACTCAGAGCTGTGCTGCACATCTGCTCACATGCTGCTTCCCAGGATCCCACAGTGTCAGCCTGTCTGACTCAGAGCTGTGCTGCACATCTGCTCACATGCTGCTTCCCAGGATCCCACAGTGTCAGCCTGTCTGACTCAGAGCTGTGCTGTACATCTGCTCACATGCTGCTTCCCAGGATCCCACAGTGTCAGCCTGTCTGACTCAGAGCTGTGCTGTACATCTGCTCACATGCTGCTTCCCAGGATCCCACAGTGTCAGCCTGTCTGATTCAGAGCTGTGCTGTACATCTGCTCACATGCTGCTTCCCAGGATTCCACAGTGTCAGCCTGTCTGACTCAGAGCTGTGCTGCACATCTGCTCACATGCTGCTTCCCAGGATCCCACAGTGTCAGCCTGTCTGACTCAGAGCTGTGCTGCACATCTGCTCACATGCTGATTCCCAGGATCCCACAGTGTCAGCCTGTCTGATTCAGAGCTGTGCTGTACATCTGCTCACATGCTGCTTCCCAGGATTCCACAGTGTCAGCCTGTCTGACTCAGAGCTGTGCTGCACATCTGCTCACATGCTGCTTCCCAGGATCCCACAGTGTCAGCCTGTCTGACTCAGAGCTGTGCTGCACATCTGCTCACATGCTGATTCCCAGGATCACACAGTGTCAGCCTGTCTGACTCAGAGCTGTGCTGTACATCTGCTCACATGCTGCTTCCCAGGATCCCACAGTATCAGCCTGTCTGACTCAGAGCTGTGCTGTACATCTGCTCACATGCTGCTTCCCAGGATCCCACAGTGTCAGCCTGTCTGACTCAGAGCTGTGCTGTACATCTGCTTACATGCTGCTTCCCAGGGTCCCACAGTATCAGCCTGTCTGACTCAGAGCTGTGCTGTACATCTGCTCACATGCTGCTTCCCAGGATCCCACAGTATCAGCCTGTCTGACTCAGAGCTGTGCTGTACATCTGCTCACATGCTGCTTCCCAGGATCCCACAGTGTCAGCCTGTCTGACTCAGAGCTGTGCTGTACATCTGCTCACATGCTGCTTCCCAGGATCCCACAGTGTCAGCCTGTCTGACTCAGAGCTGTGCTGTACATCTGCTCACATGCTGCTTCCCAGGATCACAGTGTCAGCCTGTCTGACTCAGAGCTGTGCTGCACATCTGCTCACATGCTGCTTCCCAGGATCACACAGTGTCAGCCTGTCTGACTCAGAGCTGTGCTGTACATCTGCTCACATGCTGATTCCCAGGATGCCACAGTATCAGCCTGTATGACTCAGAGCTGTGCTGCACATCTGCTCACATGCTGCTTCCCAGGATCCCACAGTGTCAGCCTGTCTGACTCAGAGCTGTGCTGTACATCTGCTCACATGCTGCTTCCCAGGATCCCACAGTGTCAGCCTGTCTGACTCAGAGCTATGCTGCACATCTGCTCACATGCTGCTTCCTTGAATCTCAGTGTCAGCCTAGGTGATGTACTGAATTTAAAGCACTCTTTCTTATTCCTGGATCACCACAGTGTGTTTGTTCCAGGACTTGTGTGTGTATATCGTGTGTGTGTGTGTGTGTGTGTGTGTATAGTTTAAAGTGTTTATTCACTGCATCGCAAAATAAATCTTTTTTTTTTTTTTTTTAATTTTTTTTATTTTAAATATGCATTGTTTTGCAGGCTCAGGGCACACCCCTTGAAAACTCTCTGTAATGTTTCTTTTCTTACTTCCTTTGTTGTGACCATTTAGGGAGAGATATAAATGAACTGCTGCACATATCAACCTATAACTGCACTGCATGTAGGTTCTGCATTCCACTTAAAGCACAAAAGCCACTCTGTGGTTGAGTGGAAACACTATAAATTTCAGAGAAAAAATTGCAGTTAAAGCAGATAAAATAAATATTGAAAGTGTTTTAATTATGCATAATTAAACATATTGGGCCAGATTACAAGTGGAGCGCTAAAAAGGGCTAATTTGCCCATTTACCGTCACACATTAAATAATCAGCCATTACAAGGCTGGCTAATGCTACCACGAGCTTGCGGTTTTACTTTGCGCTAAACACAATTCAGAGGTCAGCCCTCTGGTTAAAAATAAAAAGTTCCCCCATTTGCCACCAAAATAAATAGGACAGTACATTAACATGATAAATAAATATGAGCATTTCTATTAAAAAAACTAAACAAAGAAAAACTGCACTAAGCAGTTATAAAGGGTTAAAATGAAGGGATGTGGGTTGTTTGAAACCCCCCCCCCCAAAACGATACAAAACTAAGGACCTATTGCAGGCCTGAAACGTTATAGCTTCCCTGGTATCCACAGTGTCAGCCTGTCTGACTCAAAGCTGTGCTGCACATCTGCTCACATGCTGCTTCCCAGAATCCCACAGTGTCAGCCTGTCTGACTCAGGGCTGTGCTGAACATCTGCTCACATGCTGCTTCCCAATATCCCACAGTGTCAGCCTGTCTGACTCAGAGCTGTGCTGCACATCTGCTCACATGTTGCTTCCCAGGATCCCACAGTGTCAGCCTGTCTGACTCAGAGCTGTGCTGCACATCTGCTCACATGCTGCTTCCCAGAATCCCACAGTGTCAGCCTGTCTGACTCAGAGCTGTGCTGCACATCTGCTCACATGCTGCTTCCCAGGATGCCACAGTGTCAACCTGTCTGACTCAAAGCTGTGCTGCACATCTGCTCACATGCTGATTCCCAGGATGCCACAGTGTCAACCTGTCTGACTCAAAGCTGTACTGCACATCTGCTCACATGCTGCTTCCCACGATCCCACAGTGTCAGCCTGTCTAAGAACTCAAAGCTGTGCTGCACATCTGCTCACATGCTGATTCCCAGGATCCCACAGTGTCAGCCTGTCTAAGGACTCAGAGCTGTCAGCCTGTCTGACTCAGAGCTGTGCTGTACATCTGCTTACATGCTGCTTCCCAGGATCCCACAGTATCAGCCTGTCTGACTCAGAGCTGTGCTGTACATCTGCTCACATGCTGCTTCCCAGGATCCCACAGTATCAGCCTGTCTGACTCAGAGCTGTGCTGTACATCTGCTCACATGCTGCTTCCCAGGATCCCACAGTGTCAGCCTGTCTGACTCAGAGCTGTGCTGTACATCTGCTCACATGCTGCTTCCCAGGATCCCACAGTGTCAGCCTGTCTGACTCAGAGCTGTGCTGTACATCTGCTCACATGCTGCTTCCCAGGATCACACAGTGTCAGCCTGTCTGACTCAGAGCTGTGCTGCACATCTGCTCACATGCTGCTTCCCAGGATCACACAGTGTCAGCCTGTCTGACTCAGAGCTGTGCTGTACATCTGCTCACATGCTGATTCCCAGGATGCCACAGTATCAGCCTGTATGACTCAGAGCTGTGCTGCACATCTGCTCACATGCTGCTTCCCAGGATCCCACAGTGTCAGCCTGTCTGACTCAGAGCTGTGCTGTACATCTGCTCACATGCTGCTTCCCAGGATCCCACAGTATCAGCCTGTCTGACTCAGAGCTGTGCTGTACATCTGCTCACATGCTGCTTCCCAGGATCCCACAGTGTCAGCCTGTCTGACTCAGAGCTGTGCTGTACATCTGCTCACATGCTGCTTCCCAGGATCCCACAGTGTCAGCCTGTCTGACTCAGAGCTGTGCTGTACATCTGCTCACATGCTGCTTCCCAGGATCACACAGTGTCAGCCTGTCTGACTCAGAGCTGTGCTGCACATCTGCTCACATGCTGCTTCCCAGGATCACACAGTGTCAGCCTGTCTGACTCAGAGCTGTGCTGTACATCTGCTCACATGCTGATTCCCAGGATGCCACAGTATCAGCCTGTATGACTCAGAGCTGTGCTGCACATCTGCTCACATGCTGCTTCCCAGGATCCCACAGTGTCAGCCTGTCTGACTCAGAGCTGTGCTGTACATCTGCTCACATGCTGCTTCCCAGGATCCCACAGTGTCAGCCTGTCTGACTCAGAGCTATGCTGCACATCTGCTCACATGCTGCTTCCTTGAATCTCAGTGTCAGCCTAGGTGATGTACTGAATTTAAAGCACTCTTTCTTATTCCTGGATCACCACTGTGTGTTTGTTCCAGGACTTGTGTGTGTATATCGTGTGTGTGTATGTATAGTTTAAAGTGTTTATTCACTGCATCGCAAAATAAATCTTTTTTTTTTTTTTTTAATTTTTTTTATTTTAAATATGCATTGTTTTGCAGGCTCAGGGCACACCCCTTGAAAACTCTCTGTAATGTTTCTTTTCTTACTTCCTTTGTTGTGACCATTTAGGGAGAGATATAAATGAACTGCTGCACATATCAACCTATAACTGCACTGCATGTAGGTTCTGCATTCCACTTAAAGCACAAAAGCCACTCTGTGGTTGAGTGGAAACACTATAAATTTCAGAGAAAAAATTGCAGTTAAAGCAGATAAAATAAATATTGAAAGTGTTTTAATTATGCATAATTAAACATATTGGGCCAGATTACAAGTGGAGCGCTAAAAAGGGCTAATTTGCCCATTTACCGTCACACATTAAATAATCAGCCATTACAAGGCTGGCTAATGCTACCACGAGCTTGCGGTTTTACTTTGCGCTAAACACAATTCAGAGGTCAGCCCTCTGGTTAAAAATAAAAAGTTCCCCCATTTGCCACCAAAATAAATAGGACAGTACATTAACATGATAAATACATATGAGCATTTCTATTAAAAAAACTAAACAAAGAAAAACTGCACTAAGCAGTTATAAAGGGTTAAAATGAAGGGATGTGGGTTGTTTGAAACCCCCCCCCCCCCCAAAAAAAGGCACATAAAGTGCCTTTACATGGAGGTCAAAGGTAGACTGTGTTTTCGCTATAAATGTATGTTATGCTTATATACATATATTTATGTGTTAATGTGTGTGTGTGTGTATATATATACACATATAAACAAATAAATATATATGTAAACAAGCATATACTTATATATTTATTTATTGCTGCACAACACTGTGTGATTTGCCCCTGTGCTGTGCTGGGTGGTTTGCTGTGGCTGCTGGCATGAAAACAACGCTCCCATTAGAGCCTATTAAAGAACGCTCTCGTGAGCCCTTGGCTTTTGGCAATGCAATCATTGCGCCGCACTTGTAATACCAGCACACATTTGCATGCGTTGGTATTACTGAGTGGAGCACAAATATCGCGCTTGTGTAAGCGCAATATTCCGCTCCACTCGTAATCTGACCCATTATGGGAACACAATTTTGAGTCTTACTGTCTCTTTAAGTAGTCAATTCAGCTTTGAATTATTCTGACATTAGTAAGTAGGTTGTGCATGGTCACACAAATGTTAACATGCCAAGCAACATTATGTCATTTTAATCAAACGGAAATAATTTGCATGCAGACGACATAGCAGAATATATAACAGTGCAGTTTGCTCTGTGCGCTGTATTATAGCCAACAATAATGAATGATGCAGCTGTACATTCCATTCAGTGTTTTAAGTCTAATGCTTACATAAAGTTCATCTGTAGTCATTATTATGCTGTTTTTTATGATTCTGACGAAGCATGGGATTTTAAACCACTTTCTAACTTCTATTATCAAATATGTTTAGTTCTCTTTGCATCTTTTGTTGAAAAGCAGGGCCATAAGCTCACTAGTGTGCACATGTATGGAGCACTAAATGGCAGCAGTTTTGCAAGAATGTTATCCATTTGCAAGAGCACTAAATGGCAGCACTATTTCCTGCCATGTAGTGCTACAGACACCTAACTAGGTATCAACAAAATATACACTGGGGAAAAAGCAAATTTTATAATAGAAGTAAACTGTCCCAAAAAAAACAATTTTGGGTTTCATATCCCTTTAAGATAGATCTCCTCTCAATGATAAACACTCAGCAGTCTGCTCCTTTTTCTTTTGTGTGGGCATTTTTATACTTCTGTACAGACGCCCAGCTGTAATTTGTCTCAATCCTTAAACCAATCCTGAATGGTTAAAGAGCTTAATCTAAATCTTGGTGCACTTAAAGGGAAACTAAACCCACATTTTTTCTTTCATGATTCAGATAGAGCATGCAATTTTAAGCAACTTTCTAATTTACTCCTATTATTAATTTGTCTTCGTTCTCTTGGTGTCTTTATTTGAAAAAGCAGAAATGTAAGGTTAGGAGCCAGCCCATTTTTGGTTCATAACCTGAGTAGCACTTGCTCTGTCTGAATCATGAAAGAAAACATTTGGGTTTTAACCATTTGGGCAGCAAAATTACTAGCAATACAAGAGAGTGCGGTTCTATTAAAACAAATACATAGATTTATACAAACACACAGCTTTTTGGCTTGTTTGAGCTCAGTAACTTATATTGCTATGGGTTGTTGCATTAGTGCAATGAAGCACTCATGTGAAAAAGCCAAATAGCAAAATGTGTTTAAAAAAAAAAAAAAGTGTTCAAACTTCACCCTGCAATTAATTCTTCAACTCTTATTCCTTTTTTCGTCAAATACGTTGCTATGTAGCCAAGAATGGGCTTAATTAGCAGTAGTAAAGTATTATAATTTGGTCCCAACCTACATTCAAAAAAAGGACATAGGACTAGATGAGTGGTGTGCTAAAGTTAGCGCAATTCATGATAAGCAATATCTTATCTTTCCACTTGTAATATGCTCAGAATTTAAAACGTTTGCTCCAGTTTGCAATTGAAGACTTTGCGTAAGGGGTGGGGGTTAAAAAAAAAGTGCACCAAACACAATATAAATACATTAAAATAAAGTGTTACACCCATATATGCAGTTTCTGATTAATATATATCATACATACATAATATATATGCATACCTCAAGCGACTCTGTTTGTGGCAAGTGTGCAGAAAAGGCTTCTTCCGCATCACTCTCCCATACAGCTTCTCCTTGTGCAAAGTGCGTTGAATTGTTGAACGATGCACAGTGACACCATCTGCAGCAAGATGTTGTAGGTCTTTGGAGGTGGTCTGTGGGCTGTTTTTGACCGTTCTCACCATCCTTTGCCTTTGCCTCTCCAATATTTTACTTGGTCTGCCACTTCTGGCCTTAACAAGAACTGTGCCTGTAGACTTCCATTTCCTCACTATGTTCCTCACAGTGGACACTGACGGCTTAAATCTCTGCGATAGCTTTTTGTAGCTCGCTCTCTCTCTCTCTCTCTCTCTCTCTCTCTCTCTCTCTCTCTCTCTCTCTCTTTCTCTCTTTCTCTCTTTCTCTCTTTCTCTCTTTCTCTCTTTCTCTCTTTCTCTCTTTCTCTCTCTTTCTCTCTTTCTCTCTCTTTCTCTCTTTCTCTCTCTCTCTCTTTCTCTCTTTCTCTCTTTCTCTCTTTCTCTCTCTCTCTCTCTATATATATATATATATATATATATATATATATATATATATATATATACACACACATATACAGAGAGAAGGCGGGATCAGACTGATATACTATAGGAAAGTTCTACTCTGTGAAAAGCATTACTGGGCTAAAAAGCTGCACCCAGGTGGTAAATCGCCATAGAACAGGCTAACAATGGTATTGAGCCAGTTGTTTGTTCCTGTGAGTGCACTTCTCTCTGTATGTATTTAGTCTCCCTATGGGAAAAAAGGGGCAACCAGACGTGGACTCCTTGCTCAGTGTGCTTAGAGGAATATGGCTACACCTCACTGACGAGGCCCAATAAAGGCGAAAACGATCGTCTGGGGTTGCTGTGTTCCTTGTTCGGAGAGGAATTGCCTGGTATTTCGGCGCTGGACTGACCGTAATAGGCAGGATCAGACTGATATACTATAGGAAAGTTCTACTCTGTAAAAAGCATTACTGGGCTAAAAAGCTTCACCCAGGTGGTAAATCACCATAGAACAGGCTAACAATGGTATTGAGCCAGTTGTTCATTCCTGTGAGTGCATTTCTCTCTGTATGTATTTAGTCTCCCTATGGGGAAAAGGGGCAACCAGACGTGGACTCCTTGCTCAGTGTGCTTAGAGGAATATGGCTACACCTCACTGATGAGGCCCAATGAAGGCCGAAACAATCATCTAGGGTTGCTGTGTTCCTTGTTCGTAGAGGAATTGCCTGCTATTTCGGCGCTGGACTGACCGTAATAGGCGGGATCAGACTGATATACTATAGGAAGGTTCTACTCTGTGAAAAGCATTACTGGGCTAAAAAGCTGCACCCAGGTGATAAATCGCCATAGAACAGGCTAAGAATGGTATTGAGCCAGTTGTTTGTTCCTGTGAGTGCACTTCTCTCTCTCTCTCTCTCTCTCTCTCTCTCTCTCTCTCTCTCTCTCTCTCTCTCTCTCTATATATATATATATATATATATATATATATATATATAAATTTACTTTCAAAGAAGCAGAGAGAAATACGGAAAAGAACACAGTAGTGTCCTTTCCAAAAAAGACAGGGATTTCAGCACTCCATATTATTTATAAAATTTGGTCAATGACTCATTAGAAAAATTATTAGATTTTATATAAACAGGTGTTCTCAGCTTCAGCGCAAACTATACAACTTCTGGGTCCCCTAAGCAAAAACCACACACACATTTAGCATAAGTAAAAATTTATTATCTGTGCAAATGAAAGTATACATTTAAATATTCAATGTGTAGAATAAATGCATAGGTAAAGCTGGCCAGCTCACTAAGAGTTAAACACGATGCATATGTTAACCTTAAAATAAGGCATATTAGGTTATTCAGCAACACCCCTACCAGCGGGTAGCCCTGTATATCCACAGGAATCTGCTACCATAGTTAATAATGGGGATCCATGCCAAATAACTTAAAATACAGTAGTAATAGGGGCAACACCTCTCTCAGAGGATAACCCAATCAAAATTGGAAAGTTGTTATCATGAGAATTACCTGAGGATCTATGCCAGACACATAAATATACTGTAGTATAGTAAGAAAAGCAATTGTGTACATGCTTATTGTTTTACACTCTATGTTTAATAAACAACACCCCGACCAGAGGGTAGCACCAATATTGCAAAAAGGTATCCGCTACCATGGTACTGTTTGGGGATCTATGTTTATATGTTAATAGATGTGTAATCACAGCAATTATAGAAACCACATACATAAGGCAAACAAAGTGAATGTTATAAATTTTAAGGTAAGAAACACTTCTGTTCCACTCCGACTTTGTTCAAATTGTAATGTGTACAGTTCAATGAATCCCAGACAGTACAGTCTAGGCGTGTGGCGTCATTTTTCACAGCTGAGATCCAGTCCCTGAGTGCTACTCGATGCAAACACAGCTTTTAAACCACAGCAGTAAGCAGGCTCTGTACCCGGACTTAAACCACCCTAAAATGGAGGAGGATTTCGAGCTCCAGAAGTCATTGTAAAGTATTTATGGACTTACGAGTCTAAAAGGACTGTACTGTCTGGGATTCATTGAACTGTACACATTACAATTTGAACAAAGTCGGAGTGGAACAGAAGTGTTTCTTACCTTAAAATTTATAACGTTCACTTTGTTTGCCTTATGTATGTGGTTTCTATAATTGCTGTGATTACACATCTATTAACATATAAACATAGATCCCCAAACAGTACCATGGTAGCGGATACCTTTTTGCAATATTGGTGCTACCCTCTGGTCGGGGTGTTGTTTATTAAACATAGAGTGTAAAACAATAAGCATGTACACAATTGCTTTTCTTACTATGCTACAGTATATTTATGTGTCTGGCATAGATCCTTAGGTTATTCTCATGATAACAACTTTCCAATTTTGATTGGGTTATCCCTGAGAGAGGTGTTGCCCCTATTACTACTGTATTTTAAGTTATTTTGCATGGATCCCCATTATTAACTATATGGTAGCAGATTCCTGTGGATATACAGGGCTACCCGCTGGTAGGGGTGTTGCTGAATAACCTAATATGCCTTATTTTAAGGTTAACATATGCATCGTGTTTAACTCTTAGTGATCTGGCCAGCTTTACCTATGCATTTATTCTACACATTGAATATTTAAATGTATACTTTCATTTGCACAGATAATAATTTTTTACTTATGCTAAATGTGTGTGTGGTTTTTGCTTAGGGGACCCAGAAGTCTGAAGCTGAGAACACCTGTTTATATAAAATCTAATAATTTTTCTAGTTATTATTCTAATGAAATCCCTGTCTTTTTTGGAAAGGACACTACTGTGTTCTTTCCGTATTTCTCTCTGCTTCTTTGAAAGTAAATTCATGTGTGTTACAGGGCCTGCATTTATACACATAAACACACATTTAAAAAAAAAATAAAAAAAAAAATATATATATATATATGTATTCATATAGGTATAGATATATTTTACAAAAAAATCAGATACATATAGATACATATATTTCAAAATAAAAATATTTTCTTCTGTGTGAAGAACATTGAAGTTTAAAATATTTATAACTACCTACGAGTTTAGTGCTGTAGGTCTAACGCGGTGTCGAGTTAGTGTGCAAGGAATAAGCGTTAGTTTTTTTTAAAAAGCATGCTACATTGAAGTCTATGGGGAGAAGAAGTTAACGCGGTTGCAATATCTGAAGTCCAGCTGTTAGTGCGCGCCGAGTTTGCTCTCATGCAAGAAATTTACTTTCAACTTGCAATATGAGCGCTTACCCGCTGCGTTAAAAGTTTATTTTTAGCGGTGCTTCTGCACAAATGAAAAAATTATTTAGCACCACTTATAATCTAGCCCATAGTAAAATGTCCTGGATGAGGTTTTCTTTATGTAATCTGTGGGTAATCTGTGGCTGTGGGCTACAATATGTAGGTCAAACTTTCTGTATTTTAAAGCGATAAGTAAACAACAAAAAATGTTATTTAAATAGATATATAATACCTTTATTTACCATTCCACAGTTTAGCATAACCAACACTGTTGTAGAAATATACTTTTTACCTCGTAATTACCTTGTATCTAAGCTTCTGCAGACTGCCTCCTTATCTCAGATCTTTTGACAGACTTGCATTTTTAAGGCAATTAGTGCTGACTCTAAAATAACTCCACGTGCGTGAGAGGCGGCCTTCAATGGCTTAGAAATTAGAATATGAGCCTACTTAGGTTTAGCTTTCAACTAAGAATACCAAGAGAACAAAGCAAATTTGATGATAAAAGTAAATTAGAAAGTTGTTTAAAATCCCATGACATGCCCTATCTGAATCATGAAAGTTTAATTTGGACTTTACAATTCTTTTAAGCGATAGAATAAGAGAACATTCTCCAGATTAAAGGGACACTGAACCCAAATTTTTTCTTTCATGATTCAGATAGAGCATACAATTTTAAGCAACTTTCTAATTTACTCCTATTATCAATTTTTCATTGTTCTCTTGCTATCTTTATTTGAAAAAAAAAAGGCATCTAAGCTAAGGAGCCAGCAAATTTTTGGTTCAGGACCATGGACAGCACTTGTTTATTGGTGCTGTCCAATCAGCAAGGACAACCCAGGTTGTTCACCAAAAATGGGCCGGCATCTAAACTTACATTCTTGCTTTTCAAATAAACATACCAAGAGAATGAAGAAAATTTGATAATAGGAGTACATTAGAAAGTTGCTTAAAATTGCATGCTCTATCTGAATCACGAAAGAAAAAATTTGAGTTCAGTGTCCCTTTAAGTGAAAGAATGAAGATATCCAATTGTATAAACATTTTAAGTAATACCATGGAAGTAATGATAAGATATTTAAATATATGGGTATTTATAAGGTTCCACGCCATTGGAGAGGTGGTAACTATGAACAAAAACTGCTATATGCAGAAGCTAGATGGAGTTTTAATTTAGATTGCATTTTTCCTATTTGTCTTAAACGGATACTAAACCTAAATTTTTTCTAACATGATTCAGATAGAGCATGCAATTTTAAGCAACTTTCTAATTTACTTATATTATCAATTTTTCTTCGTTCTCTTGCTATCTGTATTTGAAAAAGCAGGAATCTAAGCTAAGGAGCTGGTCCACTTTTGGTTCAGAACCCTAGCTAGTGCTTGCTAATTGGTGGCTACATTTAGCTACCAATCAGCAAGCGTATTGTCTTTCTAGATTTAAACTACGCTAATTGAGCAGTTGTTAGTCGTGAGGCTCGGTAGTGGGCTGAAACGCGTAGATAGATACAGAACATAGATATTGTTCTTTTGGTACAGTATAATCTGGTAATCTTATACAGACGTATCTAGTTTTATTGTGCTTCGCAGATATTGTGCGTTTCTTTACAAATTGTAGGTTTGTGGCAACCTTGCGTCGACCAAATGGGCACAACTTTTCCAACATATAAATACACATGTATACATATATATACTGTATGTATATATATATATATATATATATATATATATATATATATATATATACACACACCACCAGCAAAAAGATTACAACTTGCTGAAGGCTCAGATAATCCTTAGCATTTTTTACCCATTATTTTTTTTTTATTAAAGTATGTACATTGTTTTTTATAGACATAATACTATTGCACACTTAATTGACTATATAGTGTAAACATAACTTTTATATTCACTGGGAAACCAAAATTTGTGTTACTCGCTTTATTGTGATATTCACTTTATTGAGCCAAACCTGCAATTTCTATGAGGTATGTCTGATATTTGCGCCGCAGTTTCATTTTATGTTATCAGCGTACACTATATTAATTTATTTTTTTATCTTAAGCACATTTAATCCTGGTTATTTTGATCACTGATTAGATCATCCTTTTGGAGACTCTCTAATCTGGATAAGAAATTTGTTTGGACACTTTTTTATTTGTGATATATATATATATAGTGGATTTCTCTCATTTGTTCCTGTTAATGTAGTTAATGTATCATTTGGATCATGTGTACTTTATTTTGATTAATCTATCTTTATGATACTACTTGAAGACAGCCAAAGGAGAATTTACGAATGATCCATGACTATCCCAAAAAAAGAGTGCTTGTATGTATGTATGCATATAGAAAATAATTAGAAAGTATTCAGACAAAATGTAATGTGAAGTATAAAGGGACACAAACTCTCTAGGTTTCATCCTTAGTCAGTGCCCTCATTACTTCTTAATGCTCCGAGTCTGTTCCTGCCCTGTGTACTAATTTTGTTGCCTCTTTCACTTAAAGGTGCATTATAGTGAAAAAGTGACATGTAATTTTAGCATTATTAACCCTGCAACTTTGTAATTAAGCTCATCAAAAGAGCTAAACACTTACAAGTACAGTTATGGAGCTACAAAGAACTGCTGGTCTTGAGAACAAACTGCCTCTGAACCAATCAGCATTGCTAGTTGCACAGCTGGGTCATGCTAATATTGCTGCTGATTGGCTCAGTGGCAGTTTCCAGAGCTGTATGTTAACTATGTGTTTAACTCCTTTGTGGGGGTTAAACACATAGAGTTGCAGAGTTGATAGTGATAACATTGCATGCTCTAACAAATGAGAGGATTAATTGTATTTTACTATTATGGTCCTTTAACCAAGCTCCAACTTTATCATCATCCAAATTTACCGTCTATTTTGGGATTTGGCATGTTGCAGCTTTCAAGAAACAAAGCAATATCTATCCTAGTCTCAAAACTGTCCTCACTATTTAGTGAATTGCTTTGGTTAAAGGGTCTGTACAGTTAATACATCAAGATATTCACTTCTAGGGAGGTGCAGCTATGGAGAAGCTGTATTGTAACATTTGTCTTTTTTTTTTTTTTTTAGTCAAAAGCAGAAAGTATATTGCAAGAGTCCCCATCCATCTCACCACGAAGCTTAACTAGATCTAGAGCTAAGGACACAGTTACTGGCTTCGATGAAGAGGTGAGTACATTTCCAAAAATAGAATCATTTCATCAAGTTATACGGTAATACCAGACGTTCACACTCGTACATTATGTGTGATCAAGAGCCTCATACAATAACTTATCAAGTACCATGTTTAATCCATTTTACCAATCTTTTCTACATGATTGTAGAGATGTTCACAGGAAAAAATTTAATTTCGTCTGAAAATTTCTTTTTGTTAAATTTAAAAATATCGTTTTAGCTCATTTTCCTTCATGGCCGTGTTTGGTTGGAAAGAATTTTGTTTGAAATTTTAATTTCGGGAACAAAATATTTGCTTTGAGTTAAAGTCTAGATTCTTTCCTTTTTTCTTTATCTGAAGCTGTAATCAGCTATAGTAGCTTTAGTTTTGTCATTCTATGTCATTCTTAAATTTATTATTTTATTTATACATCTAATTTTTGTGCACTGCAGTTTTGGTAAAACTAAAAGTTTACTTGAAGGTTCAGTAACAACTAGTAGTACTATATGTATGAAAAGTTACTATACTGAAAGTGTCTATACTTAAAGGAACATGAAACACTATTTTTTCATTTATAATTTAGATAGAGCATGCACTTTTAAACAACTTTCCAATTTACTTATTTGCTTCTTTTTCTTGGTATCCTTTGTTGAAAAGCATACCTACAGGTAGGCTGAGGCTCATAAGCAAGAAAGGAACTAGCGGATGATTGGTAGATGCACATTTATGCCTCTTCTCATTGGCTTAACAATGTGTTCAGGTAGCTCCTAGTAGAGCATTGCTGCACCTTCAACAAAGGATACCAAGATAAGGATGCAGAATTGGTTAATAGAAATAAAATGAGAAGTTGTTTATAAATGTATGCTCTTGCTCTATCTGAATCGTGAAAGAAAATATTTGGATTACTTAGTGAAAAGCCAGCAGCCACTTAGCTATGCAACAAAAGGGTTAATACATTTTTAAAATTAAAACTACTAACATATTAAAAAGTTTTAAACAAACAACTCAGACAAATAAGATAATTAGTGTTCTATACTATAGTAATACTATATTTAAGTCCAATAAGTAAACTTTTTTTAAAATAGCATAACTGGGGACACAGTCACACAGTAACTGGCAACTGCTATTGCTATGCTGCTAACACAGTGAAGAATAACACGGATCTGAGCCTCTGAGCAGTCTGCATTACGTTTAAAATCTCCCTCCCCCTGAGAATGCTGGTTAGCTAGAATACATCACAGGCTTTCACTGTGGGGATTGGCGAATGTTTCGCAACATTAGAAAAATGAAACAAATTTTTATACATTCGTTCGTTTTGAATTTCGAATGTTTGTACAACATTCTAACATTCGTTTAATGTAATAGTATTTCTAATGCTTTCTTTAAATGTAATATTCAATTAAAATTTTCTAATAATTCGACTCAAATTATGCAATATTCGAATTCGAAAAATTCTAATTTATATATATATATATATTTTTATAATTTTTTATTGAGGTAATATGGCAAACCAAAGTACAATTTCAAAAAGAAACGGCATGGCAACATGCCCATTTGACATACATCAAGATTTACATGGTGAATTAAACAAGCATGTCTTCACATCTGTAGAATCTAAGTATATCCTAACCCAAAGGTACATTTTTTAGCCATGGAAATTACCTCATTTTACATAAGTGCATTTTCAAAAGGACAAATAACACAAATTAAAACAACCAGCTTAGTATAAGCCTAATTTCAATGACCAATTTGAAACATATGCAGGCTTGTACTTGTCCTTGGTATATTCAACAAAACTTATAACTAAATAACATGACACTTGGAATTTTATATATACATTTTTTTAACATGGACATGACATAACATAGCAAATGGTAGTCATAAGACCTAATTTTTCATAAAAAATCATGAAGAGGAAAGATATAGGTCTTCTTGTGTCCACAGCATAAATAGCAGCCAGGGAATGCGATACTCTAGAGCTGCTTAACGCAGCATATAATCAAATAATAAGACAGGTTATATTATAATGTTAGGTGAACCTATTATCATGGGGAGTAGGGCCAATCTTGGACTCTGGGCATTCTACAAATATCTATAGCTGGGTTAGCCGCTTAAATGCCCAACTAGGAAGCCAATCTAAACACTAGCCTCTGCTAAATTCCTAGGGAAACGTTTAGCAGTTTTATATGTGTCAAAATAAGCATTGATGAACCAAATATCCCTCAGAATTAGGGTTACCCATTTAAAACCAAACATTTCAGTAACGATAAAACCTTCATATATATAACTCATAATAAGGAATATCCCACCTGGAGCAATTAATTTACTAATGGACTTTACAGATATATAATTATACAAATAGTCCCCAAAGAATTAAGATTACTATTAAGTGAAGGATACTACTTATGCTCAAAACTCGACCACACAATTAGTAAACAGTTGCAAGCCATCACAAGACAGAGTAAACTTCCCCTGGAATCAAAGACAAACCCCCTAGGAAATACCATGAAGTTTAGGGTAAAGAATTTAAGCCCCCTCAGGGGGTAAAAAAGGGGGTGAGTCCTACCGCTATAAGCAAGCGATGCATGTACTTGAACTAATTAATGAGCCTGGGGTATGCCAAGACCACATTCTCCAGCTAAATCAACTCAGGATCTCTATGTATTACCAGGGCTTTAAGAAGAATTAGGAGCCATACATACTGTCTCGGCCGCAGACAGTAGGCTGGGGCAACCATAAAGCTAGAGTAATCTATATGGTAAAGAGACCCATCCAGACCTTTCAAATAACTTCTATGGTAAAATAGCTGCAGTAAGGTATAAGCCCCATAATGGCCTATATCTAACCCCTACCAATGGGGTCACAAATACAGCAAATCACGCCAAAACAGGCTACCCCCCTAAAAGTCCCCACTTGCAGACAACATACTTAAAAAAGGGTTAGTTTGAGGACAAGATACTATTGCGTCCAAGAGAGTGCACTCATGAAACTACAGTATAGTTCAATATGGGTAAACATCTTAAATAATGTGATGTACATATAGAGCAGCATGGTAATCAACATCTAACAGTGGTAGAGTATATTATGTGCACTGGGCTTGGAACTCATCCCATAAAGCTGCTGGCAATATCTAGAAAACATATTAAGCATTAATATCTAATCATGGCTATCACATTAATAACTAAAAGAAAGTCATATAAGTCCCACGTCTCAGACATAAAAATACCACTAGGCTTTATAACGGAGGCAACTCAATCCCTACAGGATAGCACAGGTGTTTCAGCGCTAAAATCTAAAAAGGATACCTAAGCCACTCTCCACTATCTCCCCAAGATAGAAAAATGGAACAACAATAAGGTAAATGAGAAGGCGCTGTAAGCTGGGTATACTTAACACACCTAATTGATTAGATTATATCACAGGTAAAAATTCATCAAGGCAGTGTTAATTTTATCAACCATTTACTGGTGGGAATATTCCCTATTCGGTGCAATACATAAATTCATAAAAACAATTTCTAACACATAAAAATATTAAGCACGATATCTAAAACTTATACTTTATGGAATACCACCCTGATAAAAAATAATAATAACAAGCGCTTAAAAATAAATTGATTGCTTAAAAACTTAAATCAATTTATTCCAGATTATAAAAAACCGTCTCTATAGTCCATATTAAATCTTCAGCTGATGGAATCCCTTTAATTTTAGGGTATATTACGTATGAGACTTGTCTCCGTGATTACATCAATAAAAAGGGTAAAACGACAAAATGTTTCTTATTATAGATACTTTGTATCTTGACTTTGTTAAGTTTGTAGCTGTAACTCACAGATAGTTGCAGCAGCTGTAACCAAATGCTGCTGTGATCCGTCCAAGATTCTGTGGTCTTTTATCGCAACACGCTCCTTACGTGTGGGCAGCCTTGTATGGTGCAGCTCCTAATCTCCGGCACAGGATTCACCACTCCCTCCGTGGGGAAGTGACCGGCTAAGGCACGCCGCTCCCTGCGTGTGGGTAACCTGACGGACTGTTGTCTACGGCTTCCAATACTAACAAGCAGGGAGCTGTGAGTATTGGAAGCCGTAGACAACAGTCCGTCAGGTTACCCACACGCAGGGAGCGGCGTGCCTTAGCCGGTCACTTCCTCACGGAGGGAGTGGTGAATCCTGTGCCGGAGATTAGGAGCTGCACCATACAAGGCTGCCCACACGTAAGGAGCGTGTTGCGATAAAAGACCACAGAATCTTGGACAGATCACAGCAGCATTTGGTTACAGCTGCTGCAACTATCTGTGAGTTACAGCTACAAACTTAACAAAGTCAAGATACAAAGTATCTATAATAAGAAACATTTTGTCGTTTTACCCTTTTTATTGATGTAATCACGGAGACAAGTCTCATACGTAATATACCCTAAAATTAAAGGGATTCCATCAGCTGAAGATTTAATATGGACTATAGAGACGGTTTTTTATAATCTGGAATAAATTGATTTAAGTTTTTAAGCAATCAATTTAATTTTAAGCGCTTGTTATTATTATTTTTTATCAGGGTGGTATTCCATAAAGTATAAGTTTTAGATATCGTGCTTAATATTTTTATGTGTTAGAAATTGTTTTTATGAATTTATGTATTGCACCGAATAGGGAATATTCCCACCAGTAAATGGTTGATAAAATTAACACTGCCTTGATGAATTTTTACCTGTGATATAATCTAATCAATTAGGTGTGTTAAGTATACCCAGCTTACAGCGCCCTCTCATTTACCTTATTGTCAATCCCTACAGGGTTTGATGCAGTACAGTTTGCATAGACTGATAGTCCAGGGGTACTGTCTTGCTCTGGTCATGTCACTCTCCGTCTACCCAACCCCAGCTCTCACCACCTTCAAAGCATAGAGGGCCTCAGGACCCTGGAAGAACCATCGTGTATGGCCGGCCTTGACACACAGCAGGATCAAAGCACCCCCATCCAAATCCGGGCACCGAGGGTCAAAAGAGTAAGTAGATGCTCTATAAACCATGTGGCAACCTTCCGGGGTGTGGATATCTGTCGCATCGGGATCTTTCTGTCCAGCTCCCCCAGATCTTGTGTCATTCTTAGAATAGCCAGCGTCTCTCCTCGACGGCAGTAAAGCGAGATCTCGCTCCTTCTGCATCACACTGCCCTCCAGCCGGGTAAGCTCAGCGGAACAAACAGAAGTCAAACGTCCGGCCACAGAGGCCTCAAAGCGTTTCCCTAAAGTATAGGCTGTGCTCTCCGCTGCGTGTACTCCCAGATCTAGGGCAGGGGAGCTATTCTGGAGCTGTTCCTGCGACACTCCAACGATCTTCTCCTCCATCCCATAATTTTCCACATCTGAGCACCTTAACATTAGTGCTTGGTCTCCATTTTGCCCTGTGTCTCTCATTTGTGAAGTAGATGGGGTTATAATGCGATCAATCCTCTCACATATCCTCCTTCCACGGTCCTCCAGTAGTACCTGGATCATAACAAGTAGCTCCTCCATTGTGTAGGGGTTATTGGGGACCTTTGGCAAAGAATATCAGTATTCTCGGCTTACCTGGTTTCCCGGGGGGGAGCCGAGGTCTCTCTCCTTGGAGGCCGCCAGAGACACTCAGCGGTCCAGTTTGGGAAGCCCTGTTGTCACAAGCAGAAATATTTTTATATATTGCCATTCAGCTAAATGTCCTCTGTGATATAAAATATAAGATTTTGTTGGAAGGCTATTCAAGCTGCAGATTACAGGCGGAATGTAACTCTGAGTAGCAGAGCTCCCAATTTCTAATTTATATATTTGAATAGTATTTCTAAAGCTTTCTTTAAATGTAATATTCAAATTATGCAATATTCTAAATTGAAACATTCGAATTGAGATATTTGTATCTATTATGTATCAATATACTAAATTCCCTACCACATAAACTTCTGAATATTAAACATTTGAATTCGAAAGTGACATTTGAAAACTGTAAATAGCATTCGGTTATAGAATTTTTAAGAACATTTGATTATGTAAAACCAATTTCGACAATAACATTCGTTCTAACATTCAAATTCGAATATAAACACATTCGTCTATCCCTATTCCACTGACAGGCTGAGAGAAACTGTCAATCAATTCTGCTGCTCCTTCCTGATTTTGTATCCATTGAATAACGCCTGCTTGCATTATAAAACCAGCATACACAAAATGAAAACGAAAAAATAAAGCCTTTTTCTTTTCTTATATCTTTTTGTTTCCTTTTCGAGCGGTTTAGTTTCTGGTAAAGTAACGAAAATTATATTTTCATTCTTTTCTTTGATCCTTTAAAAAACAAATGCACGTCAACATGATTTGTACTATTTGTGTGTGTTTTTATATAGCATCAATCTTAAAACTGAAGGAATGACTGACATGTTACCAACAGATAGGAATGCAAGAAAAATAGAAATCTTTTTTTTTATTTTTTATTTCCCTTTAACATAGCAGATAATTACTGTATTTTCTTTAATAAACCAGATGTACTTTGTCAGTTGTTCATTATATAAAATACACCAGAGGTCATCGTAATCCGTGATTATTTTAGTTGTGCCAACCTACAGCCATATACAATGCAATAGGTATAGATGACACAACTTTCCTTCTTTCTTTTTTTCTTTTTTTTTTCTTGCACTTTTTATTGAGATTGTGACTATGTTAATATGCTGAACACATTGATATTTAACCCTTTTAAACTCATTTTTTTTTTTTTGCGTTAATGAAACATGATATCGTGCCTTTACAGAGGACAAAGGACTTTGAAGCTCAGCTAAACTCAAAAGTAAAATTCCGTGATTCTGTTCGAACGTTGCAGAAAAAGTCACAGGTAATAAAAATGTATTTTATTTTTTTTAAATAGTTTAGAATATAAGACACATGTATGTCTATGTGAGATAAAAGGCTATTTTGTAAATAAAAATGTAGGTTCTCTAAGGTGCAACATACTGTGGGTATGTATTCTCTTAATTGTAAGAACTTTAAATTAAAAACTACTTGAAGGGACAGTCTACACCTTAGTCATATTAAAGTCTTACCTTAGATTAAGCTGCAAATAGCCTACTGTACCCTTTCTGTATCATGCAGCAAGAACGGTAAAAAATTTAATTTCAAATGAATATTGTTAATGGCCGCCAAGCTCTGCCCACTGATGACATCATGATCTGGGCTGGATATGGCGTCCAATCACAAAAGGCTCACTAATTAGGTTCAACAGACTGTCAATGCTATTTAGCAGAGTTCCTAGATGTAGCCCAGATCGTGATGTCATCAGTAGGCAGAGCTTGGCAGCCATTTCAAAGTGGCCAGAAACAATATTCATTTGAAATTAACTTTTTTTTTTTTGGCACATTTCTTGCTTCATTTGGTTTTATTGCACATAGCTGTTGTCTATATTCACATGTATTCTCTTTTCAGGTCCAGGATGCGTTTCCAACAGCTGAAGAATCCTATAATTTTTTTACATTAAATGTTGACCCAGAACCTGAAGAAGAAAAAGATCAAACTAAAAAATCTGATGTTAGCCAAGTGGAAGATGGGGAATCTGAAAGCCACCAACAGGAGCAAGAAGAAGGAGAAGATGAAATGGTATCTATCCCTCTGCTACATCTATGAGCTAATAATGTCAAAAAGTTCACTTGGGAATGTAAATAGAAATAACAGCATTTTGTTATAGTAAAAAGAACTTTAAATAGACTTAGTAGTTTTTTTTCTAAAGGAATAAATGCCCTTAATTTTGCAGGAACTTTTCAATGCTTAACTATTACAAACTGCTGCAAATCCTCATAGGAATCTAAGCCAAGATCTTACAAGACACTTTAGACATCCTCAATGATTCCTCCTTTTCAAGTTATTCCTTTAAATCTTTTTCCATCTGTAGTTTAACTAAAACTACTTTAAAGTAAATTTTATTTTTCACGTCCCATGGGGTCCAGTCAAGGAATAAAGGCCACTTTATCTACTTCCGAAATAAAAAAAACAACCAATCCAGTAGGCATCCTCCAATCATTGTGTGCCCCACCAGCTGGATGCCAACGATTGGAGTAAGACGGATTTGTCATCGATCTGCTAAAGAAAGTAGGAGATGTGGACAGAGGAAGAGTGATATGTTTACCATCACTCAATGGTAAATCTTTTGAAAATGAAGAGTCTTTCAAAATTTTAATGAATTAAAGTGCCCATGTTTTTAAGATTATGTTTAGATACTGGGCAGTAACTCATTAAAATATATAATCACTTTAATGTTTTCCTGTAAATTTGCTTTAATGGATAGAAAGGTCAAAATTAAAATATGCATGAGTATAAACATTTTTATAATATGCTTCCTGTGTGGGTGGAGTTTGTGCAGTGAAAAACTATTTCCGCAAACAAGATTCTAGCTTGTATTAAAATGTTAAGATTTGGCTGAAATGTGTTCTGTCCATTTAAAGTCCCAAGTTCAACAGTTTTTTGTTTGTTTTTAGTGTCCATTCAGTGCTTCATCTGAAAACTTAGCTGCTGATTCCTTAAATCTGTAGAAAAAGTGTTTTTTGTGACAAGGAAATTTCCAGCCTATTTCAGGCCTTTATACTTCTAATTCCCAAAACCTATTCATGCTTATCAATTTTAGTAAATTACTTATTTAGTATATTTTGCCAATTCCTTAACTCTAGGCAGCTCCACTAACGTAATATAATTCTTAGCAGAAAGTCTTTCACAAACTGTCAGATTCATTGAAGGTCGCTTGATCAAGTTGTACCAATGTTAGCAGTCGCTGGTTACCACGATGAATCTAAGAGTTTAGTTTAGGACAAATGTGATTTGTTGTGTTAACAAACCATAAGTATTTAAAATGATTCATCCTTATTGCAATTTATTTTGTGCTTTGCATACAAACAGTATTTCCAGTTCATTATAAAAAGGGCTTATTGAAAACAGGAACATTTAGAACTGTCAACATTAGTTAGTAGATTAACCAATTAGGATATTCATGATAACCCATATAAAGTGCTAAGACATAAAACAAGCCAGGTGTTAATATTTAGAATTAAACAGACTTTGATTATTTAAATGTCTTCTGTATTGTATGTATATTGTTTTCTAAATAAAGTTTTAGAAATTCAAATGCACTTCCTGTAAACAGACTGTTAGCTGACAGCTGTTTAAAATAATCTCTCTATGAAAATTGATCTACAGCAGCCGATAATGTCCTAAATGTCAGAGACAAAAGTGCAACTAATAAGTGCATTGCTCTACATGATCGCTGTTTAATAAAAAATATATTTTGGTTAATGTAGCCAAATAGAAGCAGAGTGTATTATAGCTCAGGACAGATTTTACATGCCTAGAGATAGTTTATAGTAATTACCTACCAGACACTACCCTGAGTATCAGGATACTACATTTAAGTACAGGATGTCAGAACAATATTTTTTCATGTACAGTACTGATGGCATTGGAAAAAATGTGAGTAAGAAGACATTTTATTTCTGACAGTTGGTGAATGTGCCAGAAAAATAACCACTGTCACTAATTATCAACAACTGAACTTCCTGCTGCAGCTAATGTAAATAAAAGCTATAAAATGATTTTAAAAGACAAGAGAGCAGTTTTGTGTACAGTTTGTTTTTTGAGTATAACTTCTCATACAATAACAGCTGTACTTCTGGTTCTCCAATGAAACTTGAGGCTGTTGACCCAGTGAGGTTGTCCGTTAGTACATTTTCAAGTGACTTGTTAAACTCATTAAATCCACTACTGAGTGAGCAATGTTCAGGCAACTGTATTTTCCTTTCTTTCAGGATCTATCACAATGTAA
Source organism: Bombina bombina (assembly GCF_027579735.1). Lineage (NCBI taxonomy): Eukaryota > Metazoa > Chordata > Amphibia > Anura > Bombinatoridae > Bombina > Bombina bombina. The sequence continues at coordinate 1,293,233,648 of NC_069500.1, read as the reverse complement.
CTTGGAACATCTAGGATCCGCTGTGCAGTTACCTTAGTGATAGATAATTCTTATAAATAGATTAGGGATGGGATATACATGTAGACCATCAGTTATCTTAGTAATAGATAATTCTTCTAAATAGATTAGGGATGGAATATACATGTAGACCATCAGTTAGCTTAGTAATAGATAATTCTTCTAAATAGATTAGGGATGGAATATACATGTAGACCATCAGTTAGCTTAGTAATAGATAATTCTTATAAATAGATTAGGGATGGAATATACATGTAGACCATCAGTTAGCTTAGTAATAGATAATTCTTATAAATAGATTAGGGATGGGATATACATGTAGACCATCAGTTATCTTAGTAATAGATAATTCTTATAAATAGATTAGGGATGGGATATACATGTAGACCATCAGTTAGCTTAGTAATAGATAATTCTTCTAAATAGATTAGGGATGGAATATACATGTAGACCATCAGTTAGCTTAGTAATAGATAATTCTTATAAATAGATTAGGGATGGGATATACATGTAGACCATCAGTTAGCTTAGTAATAGATAATTCTTATAAATAGATTAGGGATGGGATATACATGTAGACCATCAGTTAGCTTAGTAATAGATAATTCTTATAAATAGATTAGGGATGGGATATACATGTAGACCATCAGTTAGCTTAGTAATAGATAATTCTTATAAATAGATTAGGGATGGGATATACATGTAGACCATTTTAAATGATTTTTGTACATTAGGAGAGTGCTTGCAAATGGAGAGCACGATCAAGATTGTATGTGCTCCTCAGGAAGAAGAACTCAAGGGAACCAAGGTGCTTAGATCACAGGTCCCTGTCGGTCATTCAACAAGTCATCCCCTTTTCTCTTTCTTTCCTTATTCTGAGTTTTATTTTAATTAAACAGTTTACAGGGAGATTAAATCTTGAGTTTAATGTTCATTTCAATTTCCCCATCTAATAGAAAACAAATATTCTTGGCTTAATTTTTGTGTTTGTCACCACAAGAAGCAAGTGCCCACTTCACTGTATGCATTTGCGGAAGAGTATAGAAAATGTTATTGTCACATTTAGTTGCCTGTTTTAGTTAAATGTTTTGATACGTTTATATAATTATGTTTGCTCGGCTACTTTATTTCATTATACACCAGTGAAAACCTTCAAATCTAAGTAAGTTTCTTATTCGCTCCTGCACTTCCCAAGTGACATGCAGAAGTTTCTGTAGTAAAAAGACTCAAATACTTTAAAAAGACACAAAAGGAACATTCACTTACCATAGAATGCAAATCTTTCAGGGTGAAGATGAGTGCCTGGTTCCTGAAGATCTGTTTGTCATAGACCAGACAATACGGGATTTCCTAGAGCTGTCACCTGCTGAATATGAGGGCGACCACAGTCGGCTGCAGAAATTAAAAGACCTCATTTTTGTTCCAAGTATTCAACAAGGTAACTGTGTTTTGTTTATTTTAATGCAATTTCTGTCCTGGTTGGTATTTTTGCTTAAACTAAAAAGTGATGCATCATATATTTATATATAAAATATATTAATACCAAAAAATGATCTGCATGAAAAAAAGTTATCTTTTTTAGTCTAAGCTGATTTACTTTACTAAAACATTGTGTTTACTTAGCTGTCTGCCTTCAGTGAAAGCAATGCACTGACACTTTACTGTCAAAATGGGGTGTATTTATATATATATATATATATATATATATATAGATGCGCACAAAAAACTTACACTCTCTGGTCATTTCAAAAGTAATAATTTACTGTGAACAGTTTGTGTGTGTGTGTGTGTGTATATATATATATTCTAGCTAAATGTGTTCATATTGCAGACTTACTGCAAGTTATAAAGCATAACCATCCTAGAGTAACATTTTAAAATTTGTCAGAATATACCAACTTATTTTTGTACCCAAGTATCATTAAAATAATTTCCTTTAAAGGGAAAGTAAACGTAAAAGTCTGTAATGCTAGTGTTAATGGGCGGTATAGCCAGTCTGATGCTCTACCACACACCTTACATGCAGGAAAGGAGATTCCTCTCTCACTGCACTGCTGTGGTAAATCTGAGTCCTTCATGACTGGCTGACCAGAGGTACAGCTTTACTTGCTGACATTATAGGGACATGAAACAAGTCTACCTAGGTATGCTTTTTTAACAAAGGATACTAATAGAACAAAACATATTAGATAAAAGATATAAATTGGAACGTTGTTTTAAAATTGGTCACTCTGAGTCATGAAAGTTTAATTTTGACTTTGCTGTCATTTTAACTTAGAGGGACATTATACACCAATTTTCATTTAACTGCATGTAATAGACACTACTATAAAGAAGAATATGCACAGATACTGATCTAAAAATCCAATATAAAACCTTTTAAAAACTTACTTAGAAGCTCCCAGTTTAACTTTGTTGATGAGGTAGTCTGGGACACCCACTGAAAGGGTTGGGTAAACAAAAAGAGCAGACACTCCCTCCTTCTGCCTTCCCTGCATATGAAAAGACAGATAACAAACAGGAGCCTGCAGGAGTCTGTAAACGCGTGTATACATCTGGCACTGTGGGGCTTGGTTAGGAGTCTGAAAATCAGCACAATGTTCTTAAAAAATAAGCAAAACTATACATTTTTATAAAAATACTACCAGATGGGCTACATAAATGGATCATCTACAAAACATTTATGCAAAGGTAAATCTAGTGTACAATGTCCCTTTAAATAAAAGCCTCTGGAGAGGGGAGGATGGGAGTTTATTAATGAACTGCTATGTTTTCAGTGCATTGCAGATATTTATAACATTTACTGTCCCTACTTTATGAAAGTCACATTGTTTATCAATTAATTAAAGATAATGAAATGTTTGGGTTCTTTAATAACAGTGCCAACTTCTCAGAAGATGCCTGAAAACATGAAGCCCAGGTATGTGGAAGATGAGGGTCTGTATATTGGAGAAAGACCTAAAATATCCAGAACGAATGAGAACATTTTAGAGAATAGAATACTCCGTCAGGAAGAGGTAATCAAACTCTTACTCTTAATGTTCAAATGTAATTCATTTATATATGCTCAAGATTATATTCAATAATACTTTTGTTTCTTGTAGCAGATTTTTTCATTGTTATAATTTTCTAAAAATGTTTCTAAATTTTTTTTCTAAATTCTAAAATTTGTTAAAACTGTCTCATGCACAAGCTGTGTATAGAAGTGCACTTCCTGAAATAAATTGCTCTAACTTAAACCTTTTTATGTATGTATACATATACAGTATATATATTTCACATATACAAGTACATATATCCACTAGTCCCAAATTTTGTGGTCTGGACTAGTAACTTTTATATACATTTTTTCTTATGCAAGCAAAATAAATTTTGGAGTTTGTCTAGTATCTCTCTGTGAGGAGTTATTCTTCAGATACTCTTTTTACCGTTGTCTGCATGGTGAAAAAACAACAGCCAATCAGCATAATCAGCAGTAAACTTCCCTAAAGGGATAGTCTAGTCAAAATTAAACTTTCATGATTCAGATAGAGCATGCAATTTTAAGCGACTTTCTAATTTACTCCTATTATCAATGTTTCTTCATTCTTTTGATATCTTTATTTGAAAAAGCAAGAATGTAATTTTTGGAGCCGGCCCATTTTTGATTCAGAACCTGGGTAGGGCTTTCTGATTGGTGTCTAAATGTAGACACCAATCAGCAAGGTGCTGAACCAAAAGTGGGCCGGCTCCTAGGCTTACATTCTTGCTTTTTCAAATAAAGTTACCAAGTGAATGAAGAGAAATTGATAATAGGAGTAAATTAGAAAGTTGCTTAAAATTGCATGCTCTATCTAAATCAAGAAAGTTTAATTTTGACTAGACTATTCCTTAAATTGAGGAACAAAATAAAGTGACTGTGCCTGTACATGCCAGATGCAGTCTCCCTTTCAAGTCCTGGGACAAGCATCCTGATTGGTTCCTAAAATTTCTTTTACAATGTAATGTGGCTACTGAGAAATTATTGAGGTAAAATAAAACAATATTTTCTTGCCTTTTTTTTAACAGATATGCTGCTCTACTTTCAACTTGTTTAGTATTTGGGTATTTATTTCCTTTTAAAGGGACATAATGCCCATATACTAAATCACTTGAAAGTGATTCTGAATAACTGTAAAAAGCTGACATGAAAATATCACCTGAACATCTCTATGTAAAAAGGGAAGATATTTTACCTTAAAATTTGTTCAGTTTAGCAGAGTAAGTGCTCTGTGAACAGTTATACTTGAAAGTTGAAAAGAAAATATCCAATCTGCATCAGCAGTGCCAAAGTCATACTTTGCTTTGCTGTAATCTCATGAGATTTCATAGTAAAGTTCCTTAAACTGAATAGGAAAGTAATATGACTATGCCTCCATATGCCAGATGCACATTCCCTTGTAAGTCCTGGGACTAGCATCCTGATTGGCTGCTTAAAGTCTCTTTACAGTTGGGGGGTGAATACTTAGGAAATTCTGAGGTAAAATATATTTTTTACATAGAGATGTTCAGGTGATATTTCTCAGTAGAAAGTTTATCTGAGAAAGTGTGGTGTTTGTATACTGGTGCAAGGGCCCTCACAGCACATGTGTGTATGCTGCTGAAAAACAGTAATAACTTACTAGATATTGCAAAAATATTTCTATTCAAAACTGAATTTCACATGAATATTTAAATATCTATCCCTTTGAGCTAACAGGATTATTCAGATGCCATAACAATGTGGATTTTTTTTTTTATGTTGTGTCAGCCATGTACATTAAGGAGTTGATACAACAAGAGAAAGGAGACACCTCATGCTGCAATATATCTATTCAATTGCATGAATGCTGCAGTGGAAAGTTTCCACTCATATGTAAACAAGCACCAAAACAGTGCTGTGATCGCCAGCGGGTCCTCAGAGCTGCCCGGTAAGCTCATTTCCTGTTCCAGGGCCGATACCATATATCCACTGCTGACAATGATGGTCCAGTTAGACAGCCAGGAAGGAGGTGACCATAGTAGGTAGCACTGGAACAAAGGAGCACACTTAAAATATTTATTTAAAAGCTACGCGTTTCTTGTCTATTAGACAGCTGTTTCATCAGGCAGCCTGATGAAACTGCTCTCTTACAGCCGAGAAACGCGTTTTGGTGCTTGCTTACATGTGAGTGGAAACTTAAACTGCAGCATTCACACAATTGAATCGATATATTACACCATGAGGAGCCTCCTTTCCCTTGTTGTATTTCAGATGTGATTAGTGTACTAGACGTTACTGGAGTGCTGCCTTGGGAGAGATTCTGTGACTCTACGGTGTCAATTTGGAGTGCTATCTGATTATGGGCTAGATTACAAGTGGAGCGCTAATTTATTGCGCACCCGCAAATGGGCAAATTTGCCAGTTTAATAAATAACCAGCTATTTCCAGAGCTCACGGTAGCAATTAGATCTCTGGTTAATTTTGTAAATGTCCACCAAATTCCCGCCAAAATCAAGTGTGATATACTTTATTAAAAAATAAAGATAGAAGCATCTTTATTTTTAAATAAAATAACGTCAAAAAGCAGTTTTGGGGGGCTAAATGGAGTGGGTGTGAGGTGTTAGAAAAAAAAAAAAAAACAGCACTGAAAAAAGTGCCTTTACATTGCTGTCTATGAGAACTGTGGGTTACCAGGAAATATTTATGTATAGACACATATAAACACATAAATATATATGTATATAGTCATATACATTTACAATTTTCTGCCATCGCTGTGCGACTTACCCCCTTTGCGGCTCTAATTCTCATGCCATATCTCACGGCATGAGAATGAGGCTCCCTTTGGAGCCTATGGAAGCGCAATGCTTCTGCGCAATACGAATGTGAGGTTGCATTTGCATTGCACATCACTTGCAATACCAGCGCACATTTGCGTGACCTGGTATTACAAAGTGGAGCGCAAATATGCCTTTATTGTTTAAATTTAGATACACTCTATTTGAATTTGTATTTGGTGCTGGATATATCATATTATGTTCTTTTACTGAACCCCAATTGTGGTTTTTGAATATATAAAGTAGGTGATGTTTGATTAATAAATTCATTGAACATGGAGATTTTTTAGAGAACCATCCTGCAATGCAAACAGGGCCACTGTTTTGTTTTTGTTTGTTTTAACAATTTATAATTTAAACTGCTTTTTTTTATCTTTATCTTTTTTGTAGAAACATTTTTAATTGAATGATCACTTGACTTGAAAATATTAATTAGTAACAAATAAACACGTCCTACATTAATTGGAGTATTGCTATACCACACAGGTTATTGATTTCTACATTTTTTGCTATTGTTGTTGTTCACTAATCTAATCACTCAGTGATTTCCTTGTTATGTTCTCTCTTTCTTTTTTTCAGGGAAAAAAATGGTTTGGGGATGATGGCAAAATTTTTGCTCTAGCGAATCCCATAAAACCATCATCTACGAGACCACCTATATTTTCTCTTCATGAAGGAACCGATCCAGCCTTGGAAACTGTTTATTTAAAGGTAAAAAAAAGGATTAGCTTTGAAGAAATTTGAAGCAGTATATTCAAGATCTAATCTCTCAGAGATTTTTAAAGGGTCAGTAAACACCTTAAAGGGACACTGAACCCAAATTTTTTTTGTGTGTGATTCAGATAGAGCATTACATTTTAAGCAACTTTCTAATTTACTCCTAATATCAAATTGTCTTCATTCTCTTGGTATCTTTATTTGAAATGCAAGAATGTAAGTTTAGATGCCGGCCCATTTTTGGTGAACAACCTAGGTTGTCCTTGCTGATTGGTGGATACATTCATCCACCAATTAAAAAGTGCTGTCCAGAGTTCTGAACAAAAAAAAAAAACCTTAGATGCCTTCTTTTTCAAATAAAGATAGCAAGAGAAAAAAGAAAATTTGATAATAGGAGTAAATTAGAAAGTTGCTTAAAATTGCATGCTCTATCTGAATCACGAAGGGAAAAAATTGGGTTCAGTGTCCCTTTAAGATGTTTATATAAAATGTTTAGCAATGTGTAATACAACAACTTTGAAACATACATTCATTACTTATTTTGCCCCCTTTGGATATAATTAAGCTCTGAAAAGTGTGGATTTTCTAATTCTCAGAGGTGGAAATACTGCTGACGTCTCAAGACTAACCCTACCACATATAACTCCCTAATTGGCTTTAGCAGATAACAACTGCAAAACTATACACTTTGTACTAACACAATGCTAGCAAATAGACTTGTTATGCCAATAAAACCACATTTAGCAAATAATTTAATCTATTATTATTCGTATTATTATTAGTTTATACACAACTGAAAGTTCATGCAGAGTTGAACTAGATTTTGCTTTCCATCATTCCTTGTAAAAATGAATTGCTTAAGATATTATGGCCTTTGTTTAGGAAATTATTTAGTTATTCTAAGTAAGTTTATAAATGAAGTAAATAAATAGAGCTTCGTTTCAGCCTGTTGAACACCACAGAGGTCCTAAGTTCCACTTTTTTAACAACTTTAAAGGGGCAGTAAACCTAGAAAATAATGGTATATAATTCTGCACATAGTGCAGAATTATATAACATTATCTTAGCCAAACCTTATGCAACATAAAATTGCTGGTGAAAATTTATAAAAAAAAGAGGGTTTTTCAGACTGCCGCTCTTGCTCTACTGAGCGGGTCTGAATTTCCCCCTGAGCGCATCTGGGCAGCTATCTAGTCACACACCGGCCCGATCGCACCATTACACTCAATGCAGCTCGCTCCTGCTCTGTCTGATAGCGGAGCGAGCTGCATTGAGTGTAATGGCGCGATCGGGTCTGCCTGTGACTAGACAGCAGCCCATATGCGCTCAGGGAGAAATCCAGACCCGCTCAGTAGAGCAAGAGCAGCGGTCTGAAAAACCCTCTTTTTTTTAATAAAATTTCCCCGGCAATATTATGTTGCATAAAGTTTGGCTAAGATAATGTTATATAATTCTGCACTATGTGCAGAATTATATACCATTATTTTCTAGGTTTACTGCCCCTTTAAAGTTGTTAAAAAAGTGGAACTTAGGACCTCTGTGGTGTTCAACAGGCTGAAACGAAGCTCTATTTATTTACTTATTTTCTAGGTTTACTGCCCCTTTAAGGAATTAAAGATCACTTCTTATTTAGGATACAATCTGCAAAAGGAAAATTATTTCTAATAGAGTTCTGAAGGGCTGAGGGCCCTGATTCTCAGGAAGAGCACAGGTGAAATAATCAGCTGCTTTGTAAACATGGTTATTTTACCTGCTCTCATTCAAGGTAATCCTGAAAATCTGGCCTGCTGGGGAGGCCTGAGGACAGGTTTGAAAACCAGTGCCTTAAGGTCTGCAAATAAATGTATGGCTATTAAACACAAATATAAATAATAATAATAATGTGTAGGGCCCACCAGAAGTTACCAAACACACACTTTCATTTTTGTTTTTTTCTGGTTCCACAAATCTATGGCTCCCATTATAAGTTTTGCTTTTTCATTGGGGCTGCAAAAACTAGTGCAGAAGGCCACATGTGCCCCCCACCCATTGGCTATCCCTGTTGTAAAGCAAGTGTCTCTCTTTCAAATAAAGAATATTAGCAAACTCTCCTTTATAGGGTAAAGAGTTCCCAAAGTAAACAAATGTATTTCAAAGCACTTCTGAGGGACCTTGTAACAAAATGAGGCATCTTATAGAATCTCACCAGACGAGAGAGCTTTAGGGAGGGGAAAATGCTGACAATATAATTGTTACTAGCAATAGTTGTTATTTCATTTAAACAGTTTCATTTGTGCATTTCATACAGGCGATTCCCCACAAATATGCCAATCAGTACATGGTTGGAACTGGAGCTCTTCAGGGAGAGTTTCTGCTGGACATTGATATAAATGGAATAATATTTACCCATCACCCACTTTTCAGTCGCGAACATGTCCTCGCTTCAAAACTGGCACAAATGTATGATCAGTATGTTGGAAGAAGACAAAAAAATCTTTCCGGTCTTTTGACAGATAAGGTATTTGGTTTTATTTTATCCTTATATAAAGTATTCAAGAAACAATAGTCTTTGTGGATGTATGTATGTGTGTGTATATATATATATATATATATATATATATATATATATATATATATATATATATATATATATATATATATATATGTGTATAAATGTGTATGTATGTATGTATGTATAAATATATATACAAACACAAGATGTATAGGGATGGTGCAGTGAGAGCAAGGTGATAAAAGTAATTGCCTACTTACAGGCTATAAACATGTAAAACAATATAAAAGAACCTATGTTCAAACAATAAATGCAACAATAGTATTGTACATAAATATGAATGGTAGAGATGTAATAATATAGGACACAGTTAAGGAAATACACCGGGGTGTGACCTATAAGTTCATAAGATAATCAAAATTTCCTTATAGTGTCCCAAAGTGGCAGGTGTATGAAAGAATTCAGATATCAGCTTCTTCAAATCTTCTATATATCCCCCTAAGGGTGTGCAATTACATTAAAAACCCTCAATCAAATGAGGTAAGGATGCTCACCGTATCATGTAAGAAAGCCAGAGAGAAACATATAGTGTAATACAGTTTATTAATATTACATATATGTATAAGCAGACAAATGTAAACTCACATTTAAAAACCTCAACATATGAGGTATGATAAAGACATATATAAATAAGTAATCCCAAGTCTAGGTGGTACTGATATAGTCTCGATAAAAGCAAGTCTGCACTCCTTATCAGGAGTTAAGAGTCCAAGTGCCGGTGTGCATAGAGGGCACTCCTCGCCCTGTATAATACCTATGTATATATATATATATATATATATATATATATATATATATATATATATATATATATATATATATATATATATAACATGGGAGGGCACTCTCAGGAAGTTGTGCTGTCTCCAGAGTCACAGGCAGTTGGCCCCAGACAAGTCTGGGTGCAAGGCCCATAGGGAAAATTGCAAAACAAATTAATATAACACACAGAGAAAGTCCAGCACTCGCTTACAAGCTCTCAGCTAAGATTAAAAGCAAACCTGGAAGAGTTAGTTACCGCATCTGGCCAAATGGGACAAGCCCAGGTACCACGTCAAGGTCTCTTCCAAAACCTGGGTCCCTAATACAGCCATAGAAATGTCAGCTCTCAATCAAACAAACAGGGAACAAGTCAGGGTTCACAGACTTATGTTATCACCCTAGTCATATACAAAACACGGGGGGGGGGGGGCTGCACTCTCAGACTGGACTGGGTACACATCCCATGACAAAATTACAAAATAAATTAATACAACACACAGAGAAAGTCCAGCACTCGCTTACAAGCTCTCAGCTAAGATTAAAAGCAAACATGCCTGTGACTCTGGAGACAGCACAGCTTCCTGAGAGTGGCACTGGGCTTGTCCCATTTGGCCAGATACGGTAACTAACTCTCGTTTAATCTTAGCTGAGAGCTTGTAAGCGAGTGCTGGACTTTCTCTGTGTGTGTATATATATATATATATATATATATATATATTTCTCTTGTAAGGTGTATCCAGTCCACGGATCATCCATTACTTGTGGGATATTCTCCTTCCCAACAGGAAGCTGCAAGAGGATCACCCACAGCAGAGCTGTCTATATAGCTCCTCCCCTAACTGCCACTACCAGTCATTCTCTTGCAGCTCTCGACAAGAAAGGAAGTAGCTAGAGAGATGTGGTGAATTTATTTAGTTTATCTTCAATCAAAAGTTTGTTATTTTCAAATGGTACCGGAGTTGTACTGTTTTAGCCTCAGGCAGAAAGTTGAAGAAGAGTCTGCCTGTGGTTTTTGATGATCTTAGCAGGTTGTAACTAAGATCCATTGCTGTTCTCACACATAACTGAAGAGATGAGGTAACTTCAGCTGGGGGAATGGTGTGCAGGGTCTCCTGCTATGAGGTATGTGCAGTTTAAATTTTTCTAGAGAAATGAATATGCTAGAAAATGCTGTTAATACCGGATTTATTTAAGGTAAGCCTGATTACAGTGATTTAATAACGACTAGTATCATGCTTGCTGTAAAAGGTAATATTCTTATTACTTTCTCACATTACTGAAAAATTGATAACGTTTGCTGGAAGTGTTTAAACGTTTTTTCTACATATTGGTGATAAAACTTTATTGGGGCCCAGTTTTTTCCACATGGCTGGCTAGATTTTGCCTAGGGATAGTTTTGTTAGGCCCTCTCACTGTGAATACAGGTTGGGAGGGGCCTATTTTCACGCCTAAATGCGCATTAGATTTTGCAGTTTGAGACATCCAGTTTCCCTGAAGGAGTCCCCTGAACACTAAGGACCTCTCCAAAGGGTTTTGTGCCTTCCAAAGTCGTTGTATGGGCAGGTAGGGCCACAGCAGAGCTGTGGCAGTTTGTTGTGACTGTTAAAAAACGTTTATATCGTTTTTTTGATCCCGTTTTGAAACTAAGGGGTTAATCATCCATTTGCAAGTGGGTGCAATGCTCTGTTAGCCTATTATACACACTGTAAAAATTTCGTAAGATTTACTGCTTTTTATCACTGTTTTTCAATTTCTGACTTTTTTTGTTTCTCTTAAAGGCACAGTACCGTTTTTATTTTTTGCTTGTTTACATTTATTAAAGTGTTTTCCAAGCTTGCTGGTCTCATTGCTAGTCTGTTTAAACATGTCTGACATAGAGGAAACTCCTTGTTCATTATGTTTAGAAGCCATTGTGGAACCCCCTCTCAGAATGTGTACCAAATGTACTGATTTTACTTTAAGTTATAAAGATCATATTCTGGCTTTAAAAGATTTATCACCAGAGGAAACTGACAAGGGGGAAGTTATGCCGACTAACTCGCCCCACGTGTCAGAACCTTTGACTCCCGCTCAAGGGACGCCCACTCAAGAGGCGCCAAGTACATCTAGCGCGCCCATGGCGTTTACTTTACAAGACATGGCGGCAGTTATGGATCATACCCTAACAGCGGTATTGGCCAAACTACCAGGGTTACAAGGAAAGCGAGACAGCTCTGGGGCTAGGAGAAATACAGAGCACTCTGACGCTTTAGTAGCTATGTCTGATATCCCCTCACAATATGCAGAAGCTGAGGCAGGAGAGCTTCTATCTGTGGGTGATTTTTCTGACTCAGGGAAGATGCTTCAACCTGATTCTGATATGTCAACATTAAATTTAAGCTTGAACACCTCCGCGTGTTGCTCACGGAGGTTTTAGCTACTCTAGATGACTGTGACACCATTATAGTGCCAGAGAAATTGTGTAGATTGGATAAATACTATGCAGTGCCTGTTTACACTGATGTTTTTCCAATACCTAAGAGGTTTTCAGAACTTATTACTAAGGAATGGGATAGACCAGGTGTACCGTTCTCTCCCCCTCCTGTTTTTAAGAAAATGTTTCCAATAGATGCCGCTACACGGGACTTATGGCAAACGGTCCCTAAGGTGGAGGGAGCAGTTTCTACCCTAGCTAAGCGTACAACTATCCCCGTCGAGGACAGTTGTGCTTTCCTAGATCCAATGGATAAAAAGTTAGAGGGTTACCTTAAGAAAATGTTTATTCAACAGGGTTTTATTCTCCAGCCTCTTGCATGCATTGCCCCGGTCACTGCTGCTGCGGCCTTCTGGTTTGAGTCTCTGGAAGAGGCCTTACAGGTAGAAACCCCATTGGATGATATACTTGACAAGCTTAAAGCGCTTAAGCTAGCCAATTCATTTGTTTCTGACGCCGTTGTTAATTTAACCAAACTAACGGCTAAGAACTCAGGTTTTGCTATTCAGGCGCGTAGGGCGCTATGGCTTAAATCCTGGTCAGCTGACGTTACTTCAAAGTCTAAGCTTCTCAACATTCCCTTCAAGGGGCAGGCCCTATTCGGGCCTGGACTGAAGGAGATCATTTCTGATATTACTGGAGGAAAAGGTCATGCCCTTCCTCAGGATAGGTCTAATAAATTAAGGACCAAACAAACTAATTTTCGTGCCTTTCGAAACTTTAAGACGAGCGCGGCATCAACTTCCTCTAATGCAAAACAAGAGGGAAATTTTGCCCAGTCCAAGCCGGTCTGGAGACCTAACCAGGCTTAGAACAAAGGTAAGCAGGCCAAGAAGCCTGCTGCTGCCTCTAAGACAGCATGAAAGATCAGCCCCCGATCCGGTAACGGATCTATTAGGGGGCAGACTTTCTCTCTTTGCCCAGGCTTGGGCAAGAGATGTCCAGGATCTCTGGGCGTTGGAAATTGTGTCCCAGGGATATCTTCTGGACTTCAAAGCTTCTTCCCCAAAAGGAAGATTTCACCTCTCACAATTATCTGCAGACCAGATAAAGAGAGAGGCATTCTTACATTGTGTTCAAGACCTCCTAGTTATGGGAGTGATCCACCCAGTTCCAAAGGAGGAACAGGGGCAAGGCATCTATTCAAATCTCTTTGTGGTTCCCAAGAAAGAGGGAATCTTCAGACCAATCTTAGATCTCAAGATCCTAAACAAATTTCTCAGGGTCCCATCTTTCAAGATAGAGACTATTCGAACCATCCTACCTATGATCCAGGAGGGTCAATACATGACTACCGTGGACTTAAAGGATGCTTATCTTCGCATTCTGATACACAAAGATCATCATCGGTTTCTCAGGTTCGCCTTCCTAGACAGGCATTACCAGTTTGTGGCTCTTCCCTTTGGGTTAGCTACGGCACCAAGAATCTTTACGAAGGTTCTAGGGTCACTTCTGGAGGTCCTAAGGCCACAGGGCATAGCAGTAGCCCCTTACTTAGACGACATTCTGATACAGGCGTCGAATTTCCAAATTGCCAAGTCCCATACGGACATTGTTCTGGCATTCCTGAGGTCTCATGGGTGGAAAGTGAACGAAAAAAAGAGTTCTCTATCCCCTCTCACAAGAGTTTCCTTCCTGGGAACTCTGATAGATTCTGTAGAAATGAGGATTTACCTGACAGAGGACAGGTTGTCAAAACTTCTAAATTCCTGCCGTGTTCTTTATTATACTTCTCGCCCTTCGGTGGCTCAGTGTATGGAAGTAATCGGCTTAATGGTAGCAGCAATGGACATAGTTCCGTTTGCCCGCCTACATCTCAGACCGCTGCAACTCTGCATGCTCAGTCAGTGGAATGGGGATTACACAGATTTGTCCCCTCTACTAAATCTAGATCAAGAGACCAGGGATTCTCTTCTCTGGTGGCTATCTCGGGTCCATCTGTCCAAAGATATGACCTTCCGCAGGCCAGATTGGACAATAGTAACAACAGATGCCAGTCTTCTGGGCTGGGGTGCAGTCTGGAACTCTCTGAAGGCTCAGGGGTCGTGGACTCAGGAGGAGGCACTCCTTCCAATAAACATTCTGGAACTAAGAGCGATATTCAATGCTCTGAAGGCTTGGCCTCAGCTAGCGGCAGTGAGGTTCATCAGATTTCAGTCGGACAACATCACGACTGTAGCTTACATCAACCATCAAGGGGGAACAAGGAGTTCCCTAGTGATGTTGGAGGTTTCAAAGATAATTCGATGGGCAGAGATTCACTCTTGCCATCTATCAGCTATCCATATCCCAGGAGTAGAGAACTGGGAGGCAGATTTTCTAAGTCGACAGACTTTTCATCCGGGGGAGTGGGAGCTCCATCCGGAGGTGTTTGCACAGTTGATTCAACGCTGGGGCAAACCAGAACTGGATCTCATGGCGTCTCGCCAGAACGCCAAGCTTCCTTGTTACGGATCCAGGTCCAGGGATCCCAAGGCAGCGCTGATAGATGCTCTAGCAGCGCCTTGGTCCTTCAACCTGGCTTATGTGTTTCCACCGTTTCCTCTGCTCCCTCGTCTGATTGTCAAGATCAAACAGGAGAGAGCATCGGTAATTTTGATAGCACCTGCGTGGCCACGCAGGACTTGGTATGCAGATCTGGTGGACATGTCATCCTTTCCACCATGGACTCTGCCTCTGAGACAGGACCTTCTACTTCAGGGTCCTTTCAACCATCCAAATCTAATTTCTCTGAGGCTGACTGCTTGGAGATTGAACGCTTGATTTTATCAAAGCGTGGTTTCTCCGAGTCGGTCATTGATACCTTAATACAGGCGCGAAAGCCTGTCACCAGGAAAATCTATCATAAGATATGGTGTGAATCTAAGGGTTACTCATGGAGTAAGGTCAGGATTCCTAGGATATTATCTTTTCTCCAAGAAGGATTGGAGAAGGGTTTGTCAGCTAGTTCCTTAAAGGGACAGATTTCTGCTCTGTCTATTCTTTTGCACAAACGTCTGGCTGAGGTTCCAGACGTGCAGGCGTTTTGTCAGGCTTTAGTCAGAATCAAGCCTGTGTTTAAACCTGTTGCTCCGCCTTGGAGTTTAAATTTAGTTCTTAAGGTTCTTCAAGGGCTTCCGTTTGAGCCTTTGCATTCCATAGATATTAAGCTCTTATCTTTGAAGGTTCTGTTTTTAGTAGCTATCTCCTCGGCTCGAAGAGTTTCGGAGTTATCTGCTTTACAATGTGATTCCCCTTATCTCATTTTTCATGCAGATGTTATGTACCAAACCTGTTTTTTTTACCTAAGGTGGTATCTAATAAAAATATCAATCAGGAGATTGTTGTACCGTCACTGTGTCCTAATCCTTCTTCAAAGAAGGAACGTCTTTTACACAATCTTGACGTGGTTCGTGCTTTAAAGTTTTATTTACAAGCTACTAAAGATTTTCGTCAAACATCTGCATTGTTTGTTGTCTACTCTGGACAGAGGAGAGGCCAAAAGGCTTCGGCAACCTCTCTTTCTTTTTGGCTAAGGAGTATAATACGCTTAGTTTATGAGACTGCTGGCCAGCAGCCTCCTGAAAGGATTACAGCTCATTCTACTAGAGCGGTAGCTTCCACGTGGGCTTTTAAAAATGAGGCTTCTGTTGAACAGATTTGTAAGGCGGCGACTTGGTCTTCGCTTCATACTTTTTCAAAATTCTATAAATTTGATACTTTTGCTTCTTCGGAGGCAATTTGTGGGAGAAAGGTCTTGCAGGCAGTGGTGCCTTCCGTTTAAGCGCCTGCCTTGTCCCTCCCTTCATCCGTGTCCTATAGCTTTGGTATTGGTATCCCACAAGTAATGGATGATCCGTGGACTGGATACACCTTACAAGAGAAAACAAAATTTATGCTTACCTGATAAATTTATTTCTCTTGTGGTGTATCCAGTCCACGGCCCGCCCTGTCATTTTAAGGCAGGTGTTTTTTATTTTTAAACTACAGTCACCACTGCACCCTATAGTTTCTCCTTTCTCTTGCTTGTCTTCGGTCGAATGACTGGTAGTGGCAGTTAGGGGAGGAGCTATATAGACAGCTCTGCTGTGGGTGATCCTCTTGCAGCTTCCTATTGGGAAGGAGAATATCCCACAAGTAATGGATGATCCATGGACTGGATACACCACAAGAGAAATAAATTTATCAGGTAAGCATAAATTTTGTTTTTACACAAGGGGAAACCAGATGGGGACTCCTTGCTCAGTGTGCTTAGAGGAACATGGCTACACCTCACTGACGAGGCCCAATGAAGGCCGAAACGATCGGCTGGGGTTGCTGTGTTCCTTGTTTAGAGAGGAATTGCCTGGTATTTCGGCGCTCGACTGACCGTAATAGGCAGAATCAGACTGATATACTTACAGGAAAGTTCTACTCTGTAAAAAGCATTTCTGGGCTAAAAAGAAGCTCCACCCAGATGGTAAATCGCTATAGAACAAGCTAACAAGTTGTTAAGCTGGTTGTTCGTTCCTGAGAGTGCGCTTCTGTGTGTGTTTGCGTATATATCTATCTATTTATCTGTCTATCTATTGTGTGAATGTGTATAGGCACACACGTATTTATGCGCACAGATTATACAGATGAGCAAGATTGTTGATACACACAGGATGGATATAGCTCAACAAATTGGCCATCGATACTGATAATTTTTGTTAGTATAGCTTTTAAATGTGTTTTTAGAGGTATTGTTTTATAGAAATTATTACTGAACATCTACATAGTATTGTGATTTTTTTGTGCGTTTTGTCATTAAAAATACTGATAGTGAAATGCTTCTGTAGTTTTAACATGGTTATTCGCATGTGTTTTGCGGTTATTTTTTTAAGCTACATGCTCTAAGGAACGCTGTACAGAACATTATGGAAAGTACCTCAGCTCATGGCTCCAGCACAATTACTGAAAAAAGTACAGCTGAATATAAAATGGAAATAAGGTAAGTTTTTTTTTTTTTTTTTTGTGTTTTTTTTTAAAACCACACATTTATTTTAATAGCTCTTCTTTACCTGTGTTTTTTTAACTTAGCCACCAATCTTTTGTGTAACTCTTCTGACATAAAAACAGTAATAAACTTCTCACTAACAAAGTAATATGCAAAAATGCACTTGTACTCAATAGTAAAATACATTTATTGACTTTTTATTCAACGCTTCTAATGAGAATAAAACATTTTTTGTCCTTGCATGTATAGGTGTGGCCCTGTCCACCAATAAAACTTGAGCTTATTAGTCAGTGAGCAACTGGTCCTTGAGTATTAGTTGTGCACAAACATCTATTTCCTTTTTGTTAGTTTTAAAAACTGTTTTATTTTAGCAACCTCCCTTTTTCATGTATTTAAAGGGACATGAAATCCACAATTTTCTTTCATGATTCACACAGCATGCAATTTTAAACAACTTACCAATTGACTTCTATAATCAAATTATCTTTGTTTTCTTGGTATGTTTTGTTGAAAAGCATGGACGCAAGCTCAGGAGCGTGCACGTGTCTGGAGCACTATATGGCAGCAGCTGTGATAGAATGTTATCTATTTGCAAGTACACTAGATGGCAGCCCTATTTCCTGCCATTTAGTGCTCTAAACACCTACCTAGGTATCTCTTCAATAAAGAATACCATGAGAACAAAACAAATGGAATAACCCAGATAACGCCCTAATACCCCCTATACCTATGTCATGTCTTAGCTACTCTTCCCTGGAACTCCCAGCTATCTCCCACAGACAGTCTGCACCTACGTCATGTCTTCCCTATATTCTCTATGGAAACGCCCAGCTAACTCCCACAGAACGCCTACAGCTACGTAATGTCTGCAATCTACCCGCTAGATTTAGAGTTCTGCGGCCAAAGGGGTGCGTTAGCTACGCATTCTTTTTTTCTCCCGCACCTTTTAAATACCGCTGGTATTTAGAGTTCACAGAAGGGCTGCGTTCGGCTCCAAAAAGGGAGCGTATAGCATATTTACCGCCACTGCAACTCTCAATACCAACGGTGCTTACGGACGCGGCCAGCTTCAAAAACGTGCTCGTGCACGATTCCCCCATAGGAAACAATGGGGCCGTTTGAGCTGGAAAAAAAACCTAACGCAGCCCCATTGTTTCCTATGGGGAAACACTTCCTAAGTCTGCACCTAACACCCTAACATGTACCCCGAGTCTAAACACCCCTAACCTTAACCCCTAATCTGCCGCTCCGTACACCGCCGCAACCTACATTATCCCTATGTACCCCTAATCTGCTGCCCCTAACACCGCCAACCCCTATATTATATTTATTAACCCCTAATCTGCCGCCCCCAACGTCGCCGCTAACTACCTACAATTATTAATCCCTAATCTGCCGACCGGACCTCACCGCTACTATAATAAATTTATTAACCCCTAATCCGCCTCACTAACCCTATAATAAATAGTATTAACCCCTAATCTGCCCTCCCTAACATCACCGACACCTAACTTCAAGTATTAACCCCTATTCTGCCGACCGGACCTCACCGATACTCTAATAAATTTATTAACCCCTAAAGCTAAGTCTAACCCTAACACCCCCCTAAGTTAAATATAATTATTATCTAACAAAATAAATTAACTCTTATTAAATAAATTAATCCTATTTAAAGCTAAATACTTACCTGTAAAATAAACCCTAATATAGCTACAATATAAATTATAATTATATTGTAGCTATTTTAGGATTTATATTTATTTTACAGGCAACTTTGTATTTATTTTAACCAGGTACAATAGCTATTAAATAGTTATTAACTATTTAATAGCTACCTAGTTAAAATAATTACAAAATTACCTGTAAAATAAATCCTAACCTAAGTTACAATTAAACCTAACACTACACTATCAATAAATTAATTAAATAAACTACCTACAATTATCTACAATTAAACCTAACACTACACTATCAATAAATAAATTAAATACAAATAAATACACTAACTAAAGTACAAAAAATAAAAAAGAACTAAGTTACAAAAAATAAAAAAATATTTACAAACATTATAAAAATATTACAACAATTTTAGGCTAATTACACCTACTCTAAGCCCCCTAATAAAATAACAAAGCCCCCCCAAATAAAAAAATGCCCTACCCTATTCTAAAATAAAAATAGAAAAGCTCTTTTACCTTACCAGCCCTTAAAAGGGCCTTTTGCGGGGCATGCCCCAAAGAATTCTGCTCTTTTGCCAGGAAAAAAAACAATACAATACCCCCCCAACTTTACAACCCACCACCCACATACCCCTAATCTAACCCAAACCCCCCTTAAATAAACCTAACACTAAGCCCCTGAAGATCTTCCTACCTTGTCTTCACCATGCCGGGTATCACCGATCGGTCCAGAGGAGGCTCCGAGGTCTTCATCCAAGCCCAAGCGGGGGCTGAAGAGATCCATCATCGGGCTGAAGAGGTCCATCATCAGGCTGAAGTCTTGATCCAAGCAGCGGCTGAAGAGGTCCATCATCGGGCTGAAGTCTTGATCCAAGCGGCGGCTGAAGAGGTCCATCGGGCTGAAGTCTTCTATCAAGCGGCATCTTCAATCTTCTTTCTTCCGGATCCATCTTCATCCCGCCGACGCAGAACATCCATCCTGCCCGACGACTTCCCGACGAATGACGGTTCCTTTAAATGACGTCATCCAAGATGGCGTCCCTCTAATTCCGATTGGCTGATAGGATTCTATCAGCCAATCGAAATTAAGGTAGGAAAATTCTGATTGGCTGATGGAATCAGCCAATCAGATTGAGCTCGCATTCTATTGGCTGTTCCGATCAGCCAATAGAATGCAAGCTCAATCTGATTGGCTGATTGGATCAGCCAATCGGATTGAACTTGAATCTGATTGGCTGATTCCATCAGCCAATCAGAATTTTCCTACCTTAATTCCGATTGGCTGATAGAATCCTATCAGCCAATCGGAATTCGAGGGACGCATTCTTGGATGACGTCATTTAAAGGAACCATCATTCGTCGGGAAGTCGAAGGTAGGAAAATTCTGATTGGCTGATGGAATCAGCCAATCAGATTGAGCTCGCATTCTATTGGCTGTTCCGATCAGCCAATAGAATGCAAGCTCAATCTGATTGGCTGATTGGATCAGCCAATCGGATTGAACTTGAATCTGATTGGCTGATTCCATCAGCCAATCAGAATTTTCCTACCTTAATTCCGATTGGCTGATAGAATCCTATCAGCCAATCGGAATTCGAGGGACGCATTCTAGGATGACGTCATTTAAAGGAACCATCATTTGTCGGGAAGTCGTCGGCCAGGATGGATGTTCCGCGTCGGCGGGATGAAGATGGATCCGGAAGAAAGAAGATTGAAGATGCCGCTTGATAGAAGACTTCAGCCCGATGATGGACCTCTTCAGCCGCCGCTTGGATCAAGACTTCAGCCCGATGATGGACCTCTTCAGCCGCCGCTTGGATCAAGACTTCAGCCCGATGATGGACCTCTTCAGCCCGATGATGGATCTCTTCAGCCCCCGCTTGGGCTTGGATGAAGACTTCGGAGCCTCCTCTGGACCGATCGGCGATACCCGGCGTGGTGAAGACAAGGTAGGAAGATCTTCAGGGGCTTAGTGTTAGGTTTATTTAAGGGGGGTTTGGGTTAGATTAGGGGTATGTGGGTGGTGGGTTGTAATGTTGGGGGGGGGGGATATTGTATGTTTTTTTTCCAGGCAAAAGAGCAGAATTCTTTGGGGCATGCCCCGCAAAAGGCCCTTTTAAGGGCTGGTAAGGTAAAAGAGCTTTTCTATTTTTATTTTAGAATAGGGTAGGGCATTTTTTTATTTTGGGGGGCTTTGTTATTTTATTAGGGGGCTTAGAGTAGGTGTAATTAGCTTAAAATTATTGTAATATTTTTATAATGTTTGTAAATATTTTTTTATTTTTTGTACTTTAGTTAGTGTATTTATTTGTATTTAATTTATTTATTGATAGTGTAGTGTTAGGTTTAATTGTAGATAATTGTAGGTAGTTTATTTAATTAATTTATTGATAGTGTAGTGTTAGGTTTAATTGTAACTTAGGTTAGGATTTATTTTACAGGTAATTTTGTAATTATTTTAACTAGGTAGCTATTAAATAGTTAATAACTATTTAATAGCTATTGTACCTGGTTAAAATAAATACAAAGTTGCCTGTAAAATAAATATAAATCCTAAAATAGCTACAATATAATTATTATTTATATTGTAGCTATATTAGGGTTTATTTTAGAGGTAAGTATTTAGCTTTAAATAGGATTAATTTATTTAATAAGAGTTAATTTATTTTGTTAGATAATAATTATATTTAACTTAGGGGGGTGTTAGTGTTAGGGTTAGACTTAGCTTTAGGGGTTAATAAGTTTATTATAGTAGCGGCGAGGTCCGTTCGGCAGATTAGGGGTTAATACTTGAAGTTAGGTGTCGGTGATGTTAGGGAGGGCAGATTAGGTGTTAATAATATTTATTATAGGGTTATTGAGGCGGGAGTGAGGCGGATTAGGGGTTAATAACTTTATTATAGTAGCAGTGAGGTCTGGTCGGCAGATTAGGGGTTAATAATTGTAGTTAGGTAGCGGCGACGTTGGGGGCGGCAGATTAGGGGTTAATAAATATTATGTAGGTGTCGGCGGTGTTAGGGGCAGCAGATTAGGGGTACATAGGGATAACGTAGGTTGTGGCGGTGTGCGGTGTGCGGTTGGCAGATTAGGGGTTAAAAATTTTTATTAGAGTGGCGGGGATGTGGGGGGCCTAGGTTTAGGGGTGCATAGGTAGTTTATGGGTGTTAGTTTATGGGCGTTAGCCCAGAAAGCTCTTAACTCCTGGCTTTTCTCTGCGGCTGGAGTTTTGTCGTTAGATTTCTAACGCTCACTTCAGCCAAGACTCTAAATACCAGCGTTAGAAAGATCCCATTGAAAAGATAGGATACGCAAATGGCGTAGGGGGATCTGCGGTATGGAAAAGTCGCGGCTGGAAAGTGAGCGTTAGACCCTTTCCTGACTGACTCTAAATACCAGCGGGCGGCCAAAACCAGCGTTAGGAGCCCCTAACGCTGGTTTTGACGGCTAACGCCAAACTCTAAATCTAGGCGTACCTGACTAATAAAGTATAAAAAAAAACAACTCCCTATTATAACTATAGGAGCAATGTCACTACATTTATAGCCAATGTTAACATGATAAATTAAAATTAACAATAAAAAATAACTACATTTTAATTTGGATACAATACGTATGCATTGTCATGCATAATGCATATTATTATATATTAACATTGGATATAAATGCAATATTAAAATAAACTATTAACCCCTTATGTGCCCTCACCCCCCAGAGCAAACTGCACTATTAACCCCTGCCATAACCTATTAACCCCTACACCACCCTAAACTAGTAAAAGGTACAGGATTAATTGCCTTATCAGGGCAATTTTTAAAATCGATTTTTGTTTTTTTAGTTAGGCTTTTTTTGTGTAAAAAAAAAAGAAGCTAAATCGCTCTAGAATAATGCCCTACAAAAAGCCCTTCTAAGGGCTATTCTTATAGTAACTTTTAGTGTTAGTATAGGGGTTTTTATTTTGGGGTGTTTGTTTTTTTGGTTTAAAGGGAGCTTTAGATTTATTAAAGGCTTAACGGTGCATTTTTATATTTTTGGTGGATTTTTTCATGTAAATATTTTTTTTTAATTTTGTGTAAATTTAGTGTTATTTTTTGTAATTTAGGGGGTGTTAGCTTAGAGGTGGGGGTTAGGTAGTTAAGTAGTTTAGGAGTAGTTTGCCTTGGGGGTTATGGCAGATTAGGGGTTAATAGGTTAGGAGGCTTATTGCGTTGGGGGTTGTGGTGGTGTAGGGGTTAATAGGTTATAGGGTTTATTTCATTGGTGGGGTGTGCCAGTGTAGGGTTAATAGGTTTGAGGGTTGTGGTGGTGTAGGGGTTAAGTAGAGTAGGTGGATAATGCATTGGGATATTGGCGGTTTAGGTTTTAATAGGGTAAAAGGTTTATTATGATGGGTTATTGGAGGTTTAGGGATTAATAGGATAGTAGGTTTATTGCAGTGGGCTATTGATGGTTTAGGGGTTAAGTAATGTAGGGTTAGTTTGCGTTGGTGGGTTCTGTCGGTTTAGACATGAATATAGTTGTTAGGCTCCGTGTGATATATTCCAAAGGGATCCTTTACTATACATCGCCAATGTCGCCATCGTTGCTGGCTGAAATTTATTGTTAGCATCGCCGCCCAGTTGGATTTATAGTAAAACACCTCTCTACAATGCCGCCTGTTAATCTAGATGTTGGCAGCTTGGAATAATGATAGATAGATAGATAGATAGATAGATAGATAGATAGATACATAGATAGATATTGAGCACTGAGGAGTATCAGCATAGAAAATAATGGCTTATATACTAAGACCTCTAATTGTCTGTAGTAGTTGAAAGAGTGATAAAGGCAGCATGAATACTGTTAATATCATTATAAATATGCTTAAATAAAATGTATTTCAAATAACGCTGTGTCCTCCTGTGGAATTGAAAGTGATTTTTTAAATGTAAATTCATCACTCCAATGTCCCTTAAATTGTCAACAAAAAGTATTCTTAAGAAGTGTAATTTTAGCCACACAAATCAAAGGGACATGAGTCCAAAAAAATTCCTTTCATAATTCGGAAAGAACATAGAATTTAAAAAAAAACATTACATTTTACTTATTATATTTCATTTGCTTTGTTCTCTTGGCATTCTTTGTTGACAATCATACCTAGGTAGGCTCAGGAACTGGGAGCTAGCTGCTGATTGGTGGCTGCACATATATGCCTCTTGTCATTGGCTTACTGATGTGTTCATCTAGCTCCCAGTAGTGCATTGATGTTCCTTCCAGAAAGGATAGCAAGAAAATTAAGCAAAATTGATAATAGAAGTAATTTAGAATGTTTTTACAAATGGATGCTCTATCTGAATCATGAAAGAAACAGTTTTGGATGTACCATTTCATCAGCCCCTCTACAAGCGACTGATGAAATGGAATACTAAAAGTTAGTTACGCAGTTCTAATAGGCTATTTGTTTCTTTTCTTAAAGGGACATGAAACCCAAATTTTTTCTTTCATGATTCAGATAAAGAATATAATTTTAAACAACTTTCTAATTTACTTCTATTATCAAATCTGTTTCATTCTCTTGGTATCATTTATTGAAGGTGCAGCAATGCACTAATGGTTTCTAACTGAACTCTTGGGTAAGCCAATCACATTCAATATATATATATGCAGCCACCAATCAACAGCTAGGACCTAGGTTCTCTGCTGCTCATGAACTTGCCTAGATAAACCATTCAGCAAATGATAACAAGAGAAGGAAGCAAATTAAATAATAGAAGTAAATTGGAAAGTTGTTTAAAATCGTATTCTCTATCTGAGCCATGAAAGAAAAAAAATTGGGTTTCATGTCCCTTTAAATCCCATAAGGTAAATTGTGTAGTAAGTTGAAATCTAAATGAGATTTAACTAAGGAACGTTATATACAGTAGCATTGTATAATAAAAATATAATGTAATAGCACTTACTCTGACGCATATAAAAAATGCTTTCCATTTGCAGACCCTTGTATCATGTGACAGTCAGCCAGTTACAGACTCATATTTATATACACTGTAGTATCTTGCACATGCTCAGTAGTTGCTGGTGTCTCAGAGTGCGCAAATAAAGATTGTGCACAGTTAGATCATGAAAGTTTAATTTTGACTTTAGTGTCCGTTTAATCTAGATAGGAGCACATGAATGGAGAGTGAAGAGCACAACTCAAGTGGATTCATAATATTTGATGAGAATTCTATTTTTGGTCTTTTAAAGTATTTGCAATCTTCTCCTAAGGTTGCGCTCTTACTACCTAAGGTTGCACTCTTACTACCTAAGGTTGCGCTCTTACTACCTAAGGTTGCGCTCTTACTACCTAAGGTTGAGCTCTTACTACCTAAGGTTTAGCTCTTACTACCTAAGGTTGCGCTCTTACTACCTAAGGTTGCGCTCTTACTACCTAAGGTTGCGCTCTTACTACCTAAGGTTGCGCTCTTACTACCTAAGGTTGCGCTCTTACTACCTAAGGTTGTGCTCTTACTACCTAAGGTTGAGCTCTTACTACCTAAGGTTGAGCTCTTACTACCTAAGGTTGCGCTCTTACTACCTAAGGTTGCGCTCTTACTACCTAAGGTTGCGCTCTTACTACCTAAGGTTGCGCTCTTACTACCTAAGGTTGCGCTCTTACTACCTAAGGTTGCGCTCTTACTACCTAAGGTTGCGCTCTTACTACCTAAGGTTGCGCTCTTACTACCTAAGGTTGCGCTCTTACTACCTAAGGTTGCGCTCTTACTACCTAAGGTTGAGCTCTTACTACCTAAGGTTGAGCTCTTACTACCTAAGGTTGCGCTCTTACTACCTAAGGTTGCGCTCTTACTACCTAAGGTTGAGCTCTCACTACCCTCAGTGTGACACCATAAGTTAGAGGCTCTAATGTATGAAACTAGTTGTAAGTACTCATCACAAGGCAGTCAGATTCTAGGCAGGGGCACAGGTAGAACTGGAATTTACAGGAATGACAAACATGGCAGCAGACAGGCTCTGTTCAAGAACAAATGCAGACTGCACCTGTGGCTGGGCTGGCTAGTTCCGTCAACAGACTAGACTTTTACAAAATACTATTGCAGGTGTTAAACGCCGGGTAAAATGTAACTGGACCGTATCTGAAACTGAAGCCAATAATCTGTATGGCTGGGTTGTTAAATATCTGGGGCTTGAGCCCAATGCAAAGCTCTATCACCTTTTTATGCTGTGTAAATAAATACAAAAGCTAGGCTGACACCAGCCTTGGCCCCAGTAAACCCCTGCACACACCTGTGGCTCTGCATCATATGGATCTGGTAGCCTCATCTAGTAATTCCTGTGCTTGACTGATGCTGAACCTTCTTTTTTTCTTTTTTTAAATTCCAAATTTGATGTGAACTTTAGTCCGAGTATGTACTGTAGGCTTTTGTGTTGGGCAACTATTATAACACTTTGAATTGGTCCCAATAAATAACATCAATTAATCTGTAAATCATTTCTCAATTTTCATGGCCGTTAAACACTTGATAGAAATCAGAAATTAGTACGACATATTTTATTCATTTTTAAGGGACATGGAAGTCAAAATTAAATTTTCAGTATTTTGAATGAGCCTTAAATTAAAAAAAGCTTTCTAATTGACGACTTGTATTATCAAATGTACCTCTTCTTGGTAATAATATTTAGTTTCATTATATCATGTGTCAGTACATCACTGACTGAGAATTACAGATTGACTCACTTGCATGTTCATATTGCTGAGGGATTTTATGTTTTTATTACATGAAGTGATGTAATTGTAAATTGCATAATATAAGCATATAGCCAAATGTAATGTGTGTTTTGATTTGGTGCAGATGGCAGTTGAATATTTTAGTAATACAGGTATACCCCACTCATACAGCGGGTTAGGGACCGGAGCCCCGCTGTAAAGTGAAAACCGCCTTAAAGTGAAACAAGGCAGTTTTAGCTTTCTTTTCACTTGCCAGTGTGTTTAAAAACTTGAAAACATGTTTGAACTAACATATATTAGAGGTGCAATAGTGCTAGGTTTAGTTTAACACTAGCACAGCACAGTATTCAATAAATACTGTACCTGTAAATTAGTGATAATTACTGTAGTAAAATTTGCTAGACTATAGCACTGAGACACAGATTGCACTGTAATGCTGTAAATAGAATGGACTAATCATAACAAAATGGTGCCAGTCACTTTTCTCGCAATCTCACGATGATTATAGCACTGTTTCAAAATCACTGGAGGATGAACTTCAGCTCCACAAAGCGCTGTATTAGCGAAACGCTGTAAAGTGAAGCGCTGTAAAGTGAGGTATACCTGTATCTGTAGGGCCTGAGATTCACATTATAACTGATATAATGACTCCCCTGCCATAAAATATCTGTAGGGCCTGAGATGCACATTATAACTGATATAATGACTCCCCTGCCATAAAATATCTGTAGGCCTGAGATGCACATTATAACTGATATAATGACTCCCCTGCCATAAAATATCTGTAGGCCTGAGATGCACATTATAACTGATATAATGACTCCCCTGCCATAAAATATCTGTAGGCCTGAGATGCACATTATAACTGATATAATGACTCCCCTGCCATAAAATATCTGTAGGCCTGAGATGCACATTATAACTGATATAATGACTCCCCTGCCATAAAATATCTGTAGGCCTGAGATGCACATTATAACTGATATAATGACTCCCCTGCCATAAAATATCTGTAGGCCTGAGATGCACATTATAACTGATATGACTCCCCTGCCATAAAAGTATAGAGGAATCTTTAGGAGCACCAGACACAGTCAAATTGCTTTAATAAAAAGAGGCATAATACAAAGACTGTGCAAATGCACTTAATTTAAAATTCAAATGAGTAGTAGATTTTTTTTTCTAACAAATGTAAAAGTTAGTTAAACTTTCCGTCCCATCAGCTAATCACAAAATCCATATTCTGTGAATGCTTGCACATGCTCAGGAGATGGTGCCTCATAAAGTGTGCATATAAAAATATTGTGCACATTTAGATAATAGTTTTTTTGTTTGTGTGCTGAATTATGAAAGTTTAAACAACTTTTCAATTTACTTTTTTCATCAAATTTACTTTGTTCTTTTAGTATTCTTATTTGAAAGTTAAATCTAGGTAGGCTCATATGCTAATTTCTATGCCCTTAAAGGCCGTCTCTTATCTCAGTGAATTTTGACAGTTTTTTACAGTTAGACAATGCCATTTCATGTGTACAATATAGATAGCATTGTGTTCAGTCCCATGGAGTTATTTATGAGTCAGCACTGATTGGCTAAAATGCAAGTCTGACAAATAACTGAGATGAGGGGCAGTCTGCAAAGGCTTAGATACAAGTTAATCACAAAGGTTAAAATTATATTAATATAACAGTGTTGGTTATGCAAAACTAGGGAATGGGTAATAAAGAGAGTATCTATCTTTTAAAACAGTAAAATACTGGAGGAGACTGTCCCTTTAAAAACTTCAGCAATTGATATTTTCCCTTATGTTTAACAAATATCGTATGCTGCCGATTCCTAGCCATTGTAGTCTTTGCATCTATCAAATACAAGAATCTAATAAAATATTTATAGCATGAAAATGTTCTAATGTGTTGAAGCATTTTATTATTGCTTTACTGCTTCCATATAGCTATGTGTTTAACCTCTGCAAATAAGGGTAACTTAAACACACTGGGACCTAGCTGAACACTTCTGCTGAGCCAATAAGAAGAAGCATATGTGCATCCACCAATCACTAGCTTGTTCCCAGCACTGCATTATTTCTCCTGAGATTACCAAGCTGTGTTTTTCAACAAATGATACAAAGAGAATTAACTTAATTTGATAACAGAAGTAAAGTTATGACATGCTCTGTCTGAATCATGTAAATGTAAAGGGCCATTATTGTTTAAAAATGTTAAGACTAGCGACCCTGTGCACCTCTATGTGTTTAACCTAGTCAAAAGGATTAAACAGTAGAAGTACAGCTCTGAACCTGCGGAGCAATGCTGATCCCAAACAGAAATTACAGGGGAGCCAATCAGCAGTGGAAATTATACAGCAATCACTGCTAATTGGGTCAGCAGCAGTTTACGGGGTACTTCTAGTACAAGTTTAACCTGTTTTGCAGGTGTTAAACACATAGAGGTGCAGACTTGCATGTCTTAAAGTTACCTGCTCTAACAAATCCCTTTAAAGGGATTTGAAATCCAATTTTTGCTTTCATGATTTAGATAGAGCATGCAATTTGAAACAACTTTCTAATTTACTTCTGTTATCAATTTTTCTTTCTTCTCTTGGTATCTTTTGTTGAAAAGCAGGGATGTAATTTAAGGATTCTGCCCATTTGTGGAGCACTATATGGCAGCAGTTTTGCAAGACTGTTATCCATTTACAAGAGCACTAGATGGCAGCCCTATTTCCTGCTATGTAGTGCTACAGACACCTACCTAAGTATCTCTTCAACAAAGAATATAATTGGAACAAAGCAAATTGGATTAAAAGTAAATTGGAAACTTTATTTTTTAAATTGTATTCTCTGTCTGAATCAGAAAAGAAAAGATTTGGGTTTCAAATCCCTTGACGGAAAGGAATATGATTGTTCAATGTTGTCAAGGCATGAAGCATACTGTGTCTGGGAAGATTTATTAAAGCAATTTTGAGTAACCATATGTATTGTGCTCAAGACAAGCTTGGATATTTGGTATTGCTAAATCTCTGTGTCTGTCTTTACATTTAAACTTGGATTCTTTTTTTAAAGGTGCATGAATCTAAAAGAAATTCATCATGCATATGAAAAGAATACCCTGTAATCATATTTAAGTTTTTTGGCATGAAAACCACAGGCAGAACAAAACCATACATCATATCTATTTGTTTATTTTGATAATTTATTTTAATCATCTTAAAAATAATTCTTTTCAAAATTTACTAATAGCCTCTTCATTCTCAACAGTTTCCCTGTTTTTCGTTAGGAACACATTAGGCCTGATTAGAAGTGGCTAACTAGCGCATATATTACGAGTTCAAAGAAAAAGGTTGCACTCGAACGCAAACAGAAACTGCGCTAGAAGAAATAGTGTGACTGGAGTCCTAGGGTAAACTGTAAGGGTTAAAAAAAAACACAGCAGCAATAATGACACTCATATATACACTAATTAAAAAACCTAAATAATAATGTTTTATAAGGGTTAAAATGGATATGGTATATAACAAGGTGTATGTGTGTGTGTGTGTATATGTATATATATATATATATATATATATATATATAAAATGTGTGTGTGTGTGTGTATATATATATATATATATATATATATATATATATATATATATATATATATATATATATATATTTCTCTTGTAAGGTGTATCCAGTCCACGGATCATCCATTACTTGTGGGATATTCTCATTCCCAACAGGAAGTTGCAAGAGGACACCCACAGCAGAGCTGTAATATAGCTCCTCCCCTAACTGTCATAGCCAGTCATTCTCTTGCAACTCTCAACAAGCTAGGACGTTGTAGGAGAGAGTGGTTAAATATAGCTAGTTTATTTTCTTCAATCAAAAGTTTGTTATTTTTAAATAGTACCAGAGTTGTGCTATTTTATCTCAGGCAGTAAATAGAAGAAGAATCTGCCTGAGGTTTCTATGATCTTAGCAGGTTGTAACTAAGATCCATTGCTATTCTCACATATGTCTGAGGGGATTACACAGATGAGGTAACTTCAGCGAGAGAATGGCGTGCAGTTTATTCTGCTATCAGGTATGTGCAGTTATAATTTTTTCTAGAGATGGAAAACACTAGAAAATGCTGCTGATACCGGATTAATGTAAGTTAAGCCTGAATACAGTGATTTAATAACGACTGGTATCATGCTTACTCCCAGGGGTAATACCCTTATGATATTTACAATATAAAACGTTTGCTGGCATGTTTAATCGTTTTTATATATGCTTTGGTGATAAAACTTTATTGGGGCCTAGTTTTTTCCACATGGCTGGCTTAAATTTTGACTAGAAACAATTTCCACTGTTGTAGTATAAAAGTTACAGTTGGTGCAGTTAAAATTACAAACTGTGACATCCAGCTTCCCTCAAAGGCCCTCTGAATGCTATAGGACATCTCTAAAGGGCCCAAAGGCTTTCTAAAGTCGTTTATTGGGGAAAATAGGGCCACAGCTTGCTGTGGCAGTTGGTTGTGACTGTTAAAAAAACGTCTATTTCGGTTTTTTTTTATCCGTTTTTTGAACTAAGGGGTTAATCATCCATTTGCAAGTGGGTGCAATGCTCTGTTAGCCTATTATACACACTGTAAAAATTTTGTTTGATTTACTGCATTTTTTTCACTGTTTTTCAAATTCTGACAAAATTTGTTTCTCTTAAAGGCACAGTACCGTTTTTTATATTTGCTTGTTTACTTGATTTAAAGTGTTTTCCAAGCTTGCTAGTCTCATTGCTATTCTGTATAAACATGTCTGACATAGAAGAAACTCCTTGTTTATTATGTTTAAAAGCCATGGTGGAACCCCCTCTTAGAATGTGTACCAAATGTACTGATTTCATTTTATGCAATAAAGATCATTTTCTGTCTTTAAAAAATGTATCACCAGAGGAATCTGACGAGGGGGAAGTTATGCCGACTAACTTTCCCCACGTGTCAGACCCTTTGACTCCCGCTTAAGGGACTCACGCTCAAATGGCGCCAAGTACATCTAGGGCGCCCACAGCGTTTACTTTACAAGACATGGCGGCAGTCATGGATAATACACTGTCAGCGGTATTAGCCAGACTACCTGAACTTAGAGGTAAGCGAGATAGCTCTGGGGTGAGACAAAATGCAGAGCATACTGACGCTTTAAGAACCATGTCTGATA
The DNA here is from genome assembly GCF_027579735.1 of Bombina bombina. Taxonomy (NCBI): domain Eukaryota; kingdom Metazoa; phylum Chordata; class Amphibia; order Anura; family Bombinatoridae; genus Bombina; species Bombina bombina. The sequence continues at coordinate 1,293,201,797 of NC_069500.1, read as the reverse complement.
CTGCCTCACAATATGCAGAAGCTGAGGAAAGAGAGCTTCAGTCAGTGGGTGATGTTAATGACACAGGAAAGATACCCGATTCTAATATTTCTACATTTAAATTTAAGCTTGAACACCTCCGCGTGTTGCTTAGGGAGGTTTTAGCTGCTCTGAATGACTGTGATACCATTGCAGTGCCAGAGAAATTGTGTAGACTGGATAAATACTTTGCAGTGCCGGTGTGTACTGATGTTTTTCCAAATACCTAAAAGGTTTACAGAAATTATTAATAAGGAATGGGATAGACCAGGTGTGCCGTTCTCTTCCCCTCCTATTTTTAGAAAAATGTTTCCAATAGACGCCACCACATGGGACTTATGGCAGACAGTCCCTAAGGTGGAGGGAGCAGTTTCTACTCTAGTAAAGCGTACTACTATCCCTGTCGAGGACAGTTGTGCTTTTTTTTTTTTTTTTTTTAGATCCAATGGATAAAAAATTAGAGGTTACCTTAAGAAAATATTTATTCAACAAGGTTTTATCCTACAGCCCCTTGCATGCATTGCCCCTGTCACTGCTACTGCGGCGTACTGGTTTGAGTCTCTGGAAGAGGCTTTACAGGTAGCGACTCCATTGGATGACATACTTGGCAAACTTAGAGCACTTAAGCTAGCCAATTCTTTTATTCTGATGCCATTTTTCATTTGACTAAACTAACGGCTAAGAATTCTGGTTTTGCTATACAGGCGCGCAGAGCGCTATGGCTTAGATCATGGTCAACTGACGTGACTTCAAAATCTAAGCTACTTAACATTCCCTTCAAGGGGCAGACCCTATTCGGGCCTGGTTGAAGGAGATTATTGCTGATATCACTGGAGGAAAAGGTCATGCCCTTCCTCAGGACAGGTCCAAATCTAGGGCCAAACAGTCTAATTTTCGTGCCTTTCAAAACTTCAAGGCAGGTGCAGCATCAACTTCCTCTAATAATAAACAAGAGGGAACTTTTGCTCAATCCAAGACGGTCTGGAGACCAAACCTGACATGGAAAAAAGGTAAGCAGGTAAAAAAGCCTGCTGCTGCCTCTAAGACAGCATGAAGGAACGGCCCCCTATCCGGGAACGGATCTAGTAGGGGGCAGACTTTCACTCTTTGCCCAGGCGTGGGCAAGAGATGTTCAGGATCCCTGGGCGTTGGAAATTATATCCCAGGGATATCTTCTGGACTTCAAAGCTTCCCCCCCAAAAGGGAGATTTCAACTTTCACAATTATCTGCACACCAGATAAAGAGAGAGGCATTCTTACACTGTGTACGAGTCCTCCTAGTTATGGGAGTGATCCATCCAGTTCCAAAGGAGGAACAGGGTCAGGGTTTTTACTCAAATCTGTTTGTGGTTCCCAAAAAAGAGGGAACCTTCAGACCAATTTTGGATCTAAAGATCTTAAACAAATTCCTCAAAGTTCCGTCGTTCAAGATGGAAACTATTCGTACCATCCTACCACTGATCCAGGAGGGTCAATATATGACTACAGTGGATCTAAAGGATGCTTATCTTCACATTCCGATACACAAAGATCATCATCGGTTTCTCAGGTTTGCCTTTTAAGACAGGCATTACCAGTTGTAGCTCTTCCCTTGGGATTAGCTACAGCCCCAAGAATCTTTACAAAGGTTCTAGGGTCACTTATGGCGGTCCTAAGGCCGCGGGGCATAGCAGTAGCCCCTTATTTAGATGACATCCTGATACAGGCGTCAAACTTCCAAATTGCCAAGTCTCATATGGACGTAGTACTGGCATTTCTGTGGTCGCATGGGTGGAAAGTGAACGAGGAAAAGAGTTCTCTATCCCCACTCACAAGAGTTTCCTTTCTAGGGACTGATAGATTCTGTAGAAATGAAAATTCACCTGACGGAGTCGAGGTTATCAAAGCTTCTAAATTCCTGCCGGGTTCTTCATTCCATTCCGCGCCCTTCGGTGGTTCAGTGTATGGAAGTAATCGGCTTAATGGTAGCGGCAATGGACATAGTGCCGTTTGCACGCTTACATCTCAGACTGCTGCAACTATGCATGCTCAGTCAGTGGAGCGGGGATTACACAAATTTGCCCCCTCAACTGAATCTGGACCAAGAGACCAGGGATTCTCTTCTCTGGTGGCTATCTCGGGTCCATCTGTCCAAAGGTATGACCTTTCGCAGGCCAGATTGGACAATTGTTACGACAGATGCCAGCCTTCTAGGTTGGGGTGCAGTCTGGAACTCCCTGAAGGCTCAGGGATCGTGGACTCAGGAGGAGTCTCTCCTTCCATTAAATATTCTGGAACTAAGAGCGATATTCAAGGCTCTTCAGGTTTGGCCTCAGTTAGCAACTTTGAGGTACATCAGATTTCAGTCGGACAACATCACGACTGTAGCTTACATCAACCATCAAGGGGGAACGAGAAGTTCCCTAGAGATGCTAGAAGTTTCAAAAATAATTCGCTGGGCAGAGATTCACTCTTGTCACCTATCAGCTATCCATATCCCAGGTGTAGAGCACTGGGAGGCGGATTTTCTAAGTCGTCAGACTTTTCATCGATAAGAGTGGGAACTCCATCCGGAGGCATTTGCACAACTGATTCATCGTTGGGGCAAACCAGAACTGGATCTCATGGCGTCTCGCCAGAACGCCAAGCTTCCGTGTTACGGATCCAGGTCCAGGGATCCCAAGGCGACACTGATAGATGCTCTAGCAGCGCCCTGGTCTTTCAACCTGGCTTATGTGTTTCCACCGTTTCCTCTGCTCCCTCGATTGATTGCCAAGATCAAGCAGGAGAGAGCATCGGTGATTCTGATAGCACCTGCGTGGCCACGCAGGACCTGGTATGCAGATCTAGTGGACATGTCATCCTTTCCACCATGGTCTCTGCCTCTGAAACAGGACCTTCTACTTCAGTGTCCTTTCAACCATCCAAATCTAATTTCTCTGAGGCTGACTGCCTGGAGATTGAACGCTTGATTTTATCAAAGCGTGGCTCCTCCGAGTCAGTTATTGATACCTTAAGACAGTCACGAAAGCCTGTCACCAGGAAAATTTACCATAAGGTATGGCGTAGATATCTTTATTGGTGTGAATCCAAGGGTTACTCATGGAGTAAGGTCAGGATTGCTAGGATATTATCTTTTCTCCAAGAAGGTTTGGAAAAAGGATTGTCAGCTAGTTAAGCGTCTGGCAGATGTTCCAGACGTTCAGGCATTTTGTCAGGCTTTAGTTAGAATCAAGCTTGTGTTTAAACCTGTTGCTCCACCATGGAGCTTAAACTTGGTTCTTAAGGTTCTTCAAGGAGTTCCGTTTGAACCTCTTCATTCCATAGATATCAAGCTTTTATCTTGGAAAGTTCTTTTTTTTTTGGTAGCTATTTCCTCGGCTCGTAGAGTCTCTGAGATATCTGCCTTACAATGTGATTCTCCTTATCTGATTTTTCATACGGATAAGGTAGTCCTGCGTACCAAACCTGGGTTCTTACCTAAGGTGGTATCTAACAAGAATATCAATCAAGAGATTGTTGTTCCATCCTTGTGTTACACAATTTGGACGTGGTCCGTGCTTTAAAGTTTTACTTACAAGCTACTAAAGATTTTCGTCAAACATCTGCTTTGTTTGTTGTCTACTCTGGACAGAGGAGAGGTCAAAAGGCTTCGGCAACCTCTTTTTCTTTTTGACTAAGAAGCTTAATCCGCTTTGCCTATGAGACTGCTGGACAGCAACCTCCTGAAAGGATTACAGCTCATTCCACTAGTGCTGTGGCTTCCACTTGGGCCTTTAAAAATGAGGCTTCTTTTGATCAGATTTGCAAGGCGACGACTTGGTCTTCGCTTCTTATTTTTTCAAAATTTTACAAATTTGATACTTTTGCTTCTTCGGAGGCTATATTTGGGAGAAAGGTTTTACGGGCAGTGGTTCCTTCCATTTAAGTTCCTGCCTTGTCCCTCCCTTCATCCGTGTACTTTAGCTTTGGTATTGGTATCCCACAAGTAATGGATGATCCGTGGACTGGATACACCTTACAAGAGAAAACACAATTTATGCTTACCTGATAAATTTATTTCTCTTGTGGTGTATCCAGTCCACGGCCCGCCCTGTCATTTTAAGGCAGGTAATTTTTAAATTTAAACTACAGTAACCACTGCACCCTATGGTTCCTCCTTTCTCGGCTTGTTTTCGGTCGAATGACTGGTTATGACAGTTAGGGGAGGAGCTATATTACAGCTCTGCTGTGGGTGTCCTCTTGCAACTTCCTGTTGGGAATGAGAATATCCCACAAGTAATGGATGATCCGTGGACTGGATACACCACAAGAGAAATAAATTTATCAGGTAAGCATAAATTGTGTTATCTATATATATATATATATATGTGTGTCTAAATATCTGTGTATTTATGTGTAAATATGTACAGTATATACATACATATATACACATGTATACACTTTTGAGCCCTTTCCAGTCAAATACCTTTTAACATGCAATATCATTTTTATTATTTTTTATATGTTTTATTGGGTTCTGAATATAAATACTTTACATTCCAAAGTTATTCACATAGAAAAAAATTTTCTTTTTAGATTAAATATATATTTCTATACATACTTGAATTTACTATCTATCAGCGAGATTACGAGTCTTGCGTTAGCCTTAAAAAGCAGCGTTGAGAGGTCCCAACGCTGCTTTTTTCCTAAGGCTGGTATTACGAGTCTTGCAGGTACAGGTGTACCGCTTACTTTTTTGGCCAGACTCGAAAATACAGCAAATCCACTTACGTCAATTGCGTATCCTCTTTTTTCAATGATATTTGCCTAACGCTGGTATTACGAGTCTTCAAAAAAGTGAGCGGTAGACCCTCTCCTGTCAAGACTGATACCGCATTTAAAAGTCAGTAGTTAAGAGTTTTATGGGCTAACGCCGTAGTATAAAACTCTTAACTAAACTGCTAAAAAGTACACTAACACCCATAAACTACCTAGTAACCCCTAAACCGAGGCCCCCCCACATCGCAAACACTAAATACATTTTTTTAACCCCTAATCTGCTGAACCGGACATCGCCACCACTATAATAAGTATATTAACCCCTAAACCGCCGCACTCCCGCATCACAAACACTAGTTAAATATTATTAGCCCCTAATCTGCCTGCACTAACATTGCCGACACCTACCTACATTTATTAACCCCTAATCTGCCGCCCCCAACGTCGCCGCCACTATATTAAAGTTATTAACCACTAAATCTAAGTCTAACCCTAACACCCCCCTAACTTAAATATAATTTAAAAATTTTAAATAAAAAACTAAAATTAAATAAATTATTCCTATTTAAAACTAAATACCTATAAAATAAACCCTAAGCTAGCTACAATATAACTAATAATTACATTGTAGCTAGCATAGGATTTATTTTTATTTTACAGACAATTTTGTATTTATTTTAACTAGGTACAGTAGTTATTAACTATTTAATAGCTACCTAGTTAAAATAAAGACAAATTTACCAGTAAAATAAAACCTAACCTATGTTACAATTACACCTAACACTACACTATAATTAAATTAATTCCCTAAACTAACTGCAATTAAATACAATTATCTAAAGTACGAAAAAAACCCCACTAAATTACAGAAAATAATAAAATAATTACAAGTTTTTTAAACTAATTACACCTAATCTAATTCCTCTAATAAAATAAAGAAGCCCCCGCTGAGGACATCGGTCCGGCTGGGTGAAGACATCTCAAGGTAGGGTGATCTTCAAGGGGTTAGTGTTAGGTTTTATTAAGGGGGTATTGGGTGGGTTTTAGAGTAGGGTTGGGTGTGTGGGTGGTGGGTTTTAATGTTGGGGGGTATTGTACTTTTTTTTTTCAGGTAAAAGAGCTGATTACTTTGGGGCAATGCCCCGCAAAAGGCCCTTTTAAGGGCTATTTGTAATTTAGTATAGGGTAGGGCTTTTTATTATTTTCGGGGGGCTTTTTTATTTTATTAGTGGGATTAGATTAGGTGTAATTAGTTTAAAAACTTGTAATTATTTTATTATTTTCTGTAATTTAATGTTTTTTTTTCCGTTCTTTAGATAATTGTATTTAATTGTAGCTAGTTTTGGGAATTTATTTAATTATAGTGTAGTGTTAGGTGTAATTGTAACATAGGTTAGGTTTTATTTTACTGGTAAATTTGTCTTTATTTTAACTAGGTAGCTATTAAATAGTTAACTATTTGATAACTATTGTACCTAGTTAAAATAAATACAAAGTTGCCTGTAAAATAAAAATAAATCCTAAGATAGCTACAATGTAACTTTGAGTTATATTGTAGCTATCTTACGGCTAGATTTAGAGTTTTGTCGGTAACGACCCGAAAAGCTAACGCCGGCTTTTTTCTGGCCGCACCATAAAAATAACTCTGGTATTGAGAGTCCACATAAAGGCTGCGTTAGGCTCCAAAAAAGGGGCGTAGAGCATATTTAACGCAGCTTCAACTCTCGATACCAGAGTTGCTTACGGACGCGGCCAGCCTCAAAAACGTGCTCGTGCACGATTCCCCCATAGGAAACAATGGGGCTGTTTGAGCTGAAAAAAAACCTAACACCTGCAAAAAAGCTCCTAACGCAGCCCCATTGTTTGCTATGCGGAAACACTTCCTACGTCTGCACCTAACACCCTAACATGTACCCCGAGTCTAAACACCCCTAGCCTTACACTTATTAACCCCTAATCTGCCGCCCCCGCTATCGCTGACACCTGCATATTATTATTAACCCCTAATCTGCCGCTCCGTAAACCGCCGCTACTTACATTATCCCTATGTACCCCTAATCTGCTGCCCTAACATCGCCGACCCCTATATTATATTTATTAACCCCTAATCTGCCCCCCACAACGTCGCCTCCACCTGCCTACACTTATTAACCCCTAATCTGCCGACCGGACCTGAGCGCTACTATAATAAAGTTATTAACCCCTAATCCGCCTCACTAACCCTATAATAAATAGTATTAACCCCTAATCTGCCCTCCCTAACATCGCCGACACCTAACTTCAATTATTAACCCCTAATCTGCCGACTGGAGCTCACCGCTATTCTAATAAATGTATTAACCCCTAAAGCTAAGTCTAACCCTAACACTAACACCCCCCTAAGTTAAATATAATTTACATCTAACGAAATTAATTATCTCTTATTAAATAAATTATTCCTATTTAAAGCTAAATACTTACCTGTAAAATAAATCCTAATATAGCTACACTATAAATTATAATTATATTATAGCTATTTTAGGATTAATATTTATTTTACAGGTAACTTTGTAATTATTTTAACCAGGTACAATAGCTATTAAATATTTAAGAACTATTTAATAGTTACCTAGTTAAAATAATAACAAAATTACCTGTAAAATAAATCCTAACCTAAGTTACAATTAAACCTAACACTACACTATTATTAAATTAATTAAATAAAATATCTACAATTACCTACAATTAAACCTAACACTACACTATCAATACATTAATTAAATACAATATCTACAAATAACTACAATGAAATAAACTAACTAAAGTACAAAAAATAAAAAAATATTTACAAACATAAGGAAAATCTACAATTTTAAACTAATTACACCTACTCTAAGCCCCCTAATAAAAAAACAAAGACCCCCAAAATAAAAAATGCCCTACCCTATTCTAAATTACTAAAGTTCAAAGCTCTTTTACCTTACCACCCCTGAACAGGGCCCTTTGCGGGGCATGCCCCAAGAAGTTCAGCTCTTTTGCCTGTAAAAAAAAACATACAATACACCCCCCCCCAACATTACAACCCACCACCCACATACCCCTAATCTAACCCAAACCCCCCTTAAATAAACCTAACACTAAGCCCCTGAAGATCATCCTACCTTGTCTTCACCTCACCGGGTATCACACCGATCCGTCCTGGCTCCGATATCTTCATCCAACCCAAGCGGGGGCTAGACATCCACTGAAGAAGTCCAGAAGAGGGTCCAAAGTCTTCATCCTATCCGGGAAGAAGAGTAGATCCGGACCGGCAACCATCTTCTTCCAAGCGGCTGATTCCATCAGCCAATCAGAAGATTCCTATCAGCCAATCGGAATTCGAGGGACGCCATCTTGGATGATGTCCCTTAAAGGAACCGTCATTCTTCAGTTGGACGTCGCCGGATGAAGATGGGTCCGCGGTGGAGGTCTTCAGGATGGAGCCGGTCCTCATCGGATGAAGATAGAAGATGCCGCTTGGAAGATGATGGTTGCCGGTCCGGATCTACTCTTCTTCCCGGATAGGATGAAGACTTTGGAGCCTCTTCTGGACCTCTTCAGCCGCCGGAAGATGGATCGCCAGCCCCCGCTTGGGTTGGATGAAGATTTTGGAGCCAGGACGGATCGGTGAACCTGGTATGGTGAAAACAAGGTAGGATGATCTTCAGGGGCTTAGTGTTAGGTTTATTTAAGGGGGGGTTTGGGTTAGATTAGGGGTATGTGGGTGGTGGGTTGTAATGTTGGGGGGGTATTGTATGTTTTTTTTTACAGGCAAAAGAGCTGAACTTCTTGGGGCATGCCCCGCAAAGGGCCCTGTTCAGGGCTGGTAAGGTAAAAGAGCTTTGAACTTTAGTAATTTAGAATAGGGTAGGGCATTTTTTTATTTTGGGGGGCTTTGTTATTTTATTAGGGGGCTTAGAGTAGGTGTAATTAGTTTAAAATTGTTGTAATATTTTTCTTATGTTTGTAAATATTTTTTTATTTTTTGTAACTTAGTTCTTTTTTATTTTTTGTACTTTAGTTAGTTTATTTCATTGTAGTTATTTGTAGGTATTGTATTTAATTTATTTATTGATAGTGTAGTGTTAGGTTTAATTGTAGGTAATTGTAGGTATTTTATTTAATTAATTTATTGATAGTGTAGTGTTAGGTTTAATTGTAACTTAGGTTAGGATTTATTTTACAGGTAAATTTGTAATTATTTTAACTATTTTAGCTATTAAATAGTTCTTAACTATTTAATAGCTATTGTACCTGGTTAAAATAAATACAAAGTTACCTGTAAAATAAATATTAATCCTAAAATAGCTATAATATAATTATAATTTATGTTGTAGCTATATTAGGATTTATTTTACAGGTAAGTATTTAGCTTTAAATAGGAATAATTTATTTAATAAGAGTTAATTTCGTTAGATTAAAATTATATTTAACTTAGGGGGGTGTTAGTGTTAGGGTTAGACTTAGCTTTAGGGGTTAATACATTTATTAGAATAGCGGCGAGATTCGGTCGGCAGATTAGGGGTTAATAATTGTAGTTAGGTGTCTGCGATGTTAGGGAGGGCAGGTTAGGGGTTAATAAATATAATATAGGGGTCGGCGGTGTTAGGGGCAGCAGATTGGGGTACATAGCTATAATGTAGCTGGCGGCTCTTTGTGGTCGGCAGATTAGGGGTTAATTATTGTAGGTAGGTGGCGGCGACGTTGTGGGGGGCAGGTTAGGGGTTAATAAATATAATATAGGGGTCGGCGATATTAGGGCAGCAGATTAGGGGTACATAGGTATAATGTAGCTGGCGGCGGCGTGCGGACGGCAGATTAGGGGTTAATAAGTGTAGGTAGCTGGCGGCGACGTTGTGGGGGGCAGATTAGGGGTTAATAAATATAATATAGGGGTCGGCGGTGTTGGGGGCAGCAGATTAGGGGTACATAAGGATAACGTAGGTGGCGGTCGGCAGATTAGGGGTTAAAAAAATTTAATCGAGTTGCGGCGATGTGGGGGGACCTCGGTTTAGGGGTACATAGGTAGTTTATGGGTGTTAGTGTACTTTAGAGTACAGTAGTTAAGAGCTTTATGAACCGGCGTTAGCCCAGAAAGCTCTTAACTACTGACTTTTTTCTGCGGCTGGAGTTTTGTCGTTAGAATTCTAACGCTCACTTCGGACCCGACTCTAAATACCGGAGTTAGAAAAATCCCATTGAAAAGATAGGATACGCAATTTACATAAGGGGATCTGCGGTATGGAAAAGTCGCGGCTGAAAAGTGAGCGTTAGACCCTTTTTTGAGTGACTCCAAATACCGGAGGTAGCCTAAAACCAGCGTTGGGAGCCTCTAACGCTGGTTTTCACGGCTACCGCCAAACTCCAAATCTAGGCCTTAGGGTTTATTTTATAGGTAAGTATTTAGTTTTAAATAGGAATAATTTATTTAATTGTAGTTTTTTATTTAGATTTATTTAAATTATATTTAAGTTAGGGGGGGGTAGGGTTAGGGTTAGACTTAGATTTAGGGGTTAATAACTTTAATATAGTGGCGGCGACGTTGGGGGCGGCAGATTAGGGGTTAATAAGTGTAGGTAGGTTGCGGCGACATTGGGGGTGGCAGATTAGGGGTTAATAAATATAATGTAGGTGGCGGCGACGTTGGGGGAAGCAGATTAGGGGTTAATACATATAATGTAGGTGGCGGCGGTGTCCGGAGCAGCTGATTAGTGGTTAATAATATAATGCAGGTGTTGGCAATGTCGGGACGGAAGATTAGGGGTTAAAAAGTATAATATTAGGGGTGTTTAGACTCGGGGTTCATGTTAGGGTGTAGACATAAATTTTCTTTCCCCATAGGAATCAATGGGGCTGCGTTAGGAGCTTTACGCTGCTTTTTTGCAGGTGTTAGTTTTTTTTCCAGCCAGCTCTCCCCCATTGATTCCTATGGGGGAATCGTGCACAAGCACATTTTACCAGCTCACCGCTACCGTAAGCAGCGCTGGTATTGAGGTGAGACGTGGAGCTAAATTTTGCTCTCCGCTCACTTTTCTGCGGCTAACGCCGGTTTTGTAAAAGCCCGTAATACCAGCGTTGTCTGTAAGTGAGCGATGAGCATAAACTGCTCGTTAACACCGCACAGCCTTACCGACAAAACTCGTAATCTAGGTGTATATCTTTATGTATGTGTGTGTGTGTGTGTGTATATATATATATATATATATATATATATATATATATATATATATATATATATATATATATATATATATATATATATATATATATTAATAAAATAATCAGAAATATAGATTTATAAAAAAAGAAAATTTTCTTCTTTGTAAACCACATTGGTCAGTAAAGTATTTCTTAAAGGGACAGTCTAGTCAAATTTAAACTTTCATGATTCGGATAGGGCATGCAATTTTAAACAACTTTCCAATTTACTTCTATTATCTAATTTGCTCAATTCTTTAGATATCCTTTGTTGAAGAAATAGCAATGTACCTGTGTGAGCCAATCAAACAAGGCCTTTATGTTCAGCAACCAATCAGCAGCTACTGAGCATATCTAGATATGCTTTTCAGCAAGTGATATCAAGAGAATGAAGCAAATTAGATAATAGAAGTAAATTAGAAAGTTGTTTAAAATGACATTCTCTTTCTAAATCATGAAAGAAAAAAATTGGGTTTCATGTCCCTTTAACTTTTTTTCTTTTGTTTTTTTTTAGTAGCGCGCCCCATAGAAGTTAGCGCAATTTTGATGTCCGAGGTTCTGAAGTTAGTGCGCCTTATCTTTGTCGCCCCCTAACTTTTTACTTTCAACTTGTAATACGTGCACTAACCTGGGCGCATTAAAATGTAACTTTGAGCACAGTTAGCGTGTGAGCGAAAAAAATATTTAGCACGCCACTGAGATGAGTCAGATTTAGTGAAAACTGCACAAAATAACATAAGAACTGAAGAGAATCAAGCCCACTGCTCACTTCCACTGCTAAATATTTTGTTGGAGGAGATGGTTTTGAGCAAATTGCTTCTCAGCCATTCGTCTTCTAAAAAATTTCAACATTCATTTAAATATAATCAGCTATTTAGTCCATACAGTGCAAATGTTCCTTTAACAATTCCAGTAATATAAGCTGGAGTTGAGGTAACATCTGATTTCAATACAAGACTGACCAATGAAGTAGATACACATGGCCGTTTTAATAGAGCCAAGATCCTCTTCTACTATTCCAATCCCTGTAAGGCCTCAATTCAATTACATTACCTCATAGAAAAAGTGTTTGGTGAAAGGGGGAAATCTGACATGTTGAGAATAGATGGTTTCAGCTATGTATGGCTTTAATAATCATTTATAATATACTAATGTGCTCAAGAGAAAATACTGTAATTGGAATCATACATTTGAAAACAGAAGAGAGGTTGTTGTTTTATACATAAAGCACATTTTTAAGTGATTTTCATTTTCATACATCTTTTTTGTTATTAGCGTTGAAGCCTTCCAGTATTGCTATTTACAAAAACTTTTGCCAGCTTAGTAGCTGGTGAGTCAATAAATAATTGTTACTGTCAGAAGGATGTAGGTAGTTTCTACGGACTCACTACTTTAAAATTTGCATTTCAGTGTAAAACTTAGAGACATGGAACTACAATTTTTTATTTTATGATTAAGATAGAGCTTAGAATTTTAAACTTTCCAATTTACTTCTGTTTGATTCTCTTAGTATCGTTGGTGAAAAGAATACCTAGGTAGGCATTACTGCGAGCTTGTTGGTGGCTGGTAGCTGTGTTCATCTAGCTTCTAGTAGTGAATTCCTGCTGCTTCAACAAAGTATAGCAAGATGTTTATAATAAAAGTAAATTGAAAATTTGTTTAAAATTGTATGCTCTACCTGAATCGTGAAAGAATAATTTCGGGTTTCATGTCCCTTTATAAAAGAAAAAAATAATATGTGAAAGGAACATAAACTAAAGATTAAATAATTAATTTTATATATATATATATATATATATATATATATATATATATATATGCAACATGCTCAGCCCTGGGTGCTCAATGGCACTCACAGGAAGCTGTGCTGTCCCCAGAGTCACAGGCAGTTAATTCCAGACAGGTCTGTGTGCAAGGCCCATAGGGAAAATTGCAAAACAAATTAATACAACACACAGAAAAAGTCCAGCACTCACTTACAAGCTCTCAGCTAAGATTAAAAGCAAAAATTGAAGGGTTAGTTACTGCATCTGGCCAAATGGGACAAACCCAGTTAATACATCAAGGTCTCTTCCAAAACCTGTGTCGCTAAACCAGCCAAACAATGCATGCTGTCAACCAAACAAACTGGGAACAAGTGAAGGGTGCACAGGCTTATGTAATCACCCTAGACATATACAAAACACAGAAGGGGACTGCACTTTCAGACTGGACTGGGTATACATCCCATGACCCTGCAACATGCTTAGCCCTGGGTACTCAATGGCACTCACAGGAATCTATGCTGTACACTGAGTCACAGACAGTTAACCCCAGACAGGTCTGGGTGCAAGGCCCATAGGAAAAATTACAAAACAAATTGATACAACACACAAAGAAAGTCCAACACTCACTTACACTTACAAGCTCTCAGCTAAGATTAAAAGCAAAAATGGAAGGGTTAGTTACCGCATCTGGCCTCCTTCCAAAACCTGGGTCCCTAAACCAGCCAAACAATGCAAGCTCGTATCCAAACAAACTGGGAACAGGTGAAGGGTGCACTGCCTTATGTAATTACCCTAGACATATTCAAAACACGGAAGGGGACTGCACTCTCAGACTGGACTCTCAGACTGGACAGGGTACACATCCCATGACCCCGCAACATGCTTAGCCCTGGGTGCTCAATAGCACTCTCAGGAAGCTGTGCTGTCCCCAGAATCCCTGCCTGTTTGGTTGAGAGCTTACTTTGTTTGAATGGTTTAGGGACCCAGGTTTTGGAAGTGACCTTGACATGGTACCTGGGCTTGTCCTATTTGGCCAGATGCGGTAACTAACCCTTCCATTTTTGGTTTTAATATTAATGGAGAGCTTGTAAGTGAGTGCTGGACTTTCTGTGTGTGTGTGTATGTATATATATATATATATATATATATATATATATATATATATATATGAAACGGTACAAGGATGGACAAGCGCACAAGAAGGCACTCCTAGTGGAATATGTCTTTGACTTAAAAGCACAAACAGACAAGAGACCATTACGCACTCACTTGGTTTAACCTCATCCACTATGAGGTATATATCCAGCTCTGGCGTACAGATGATATCTGTTATGGGTGCTCCTCCTGGGAAAAAGTTTTCTTCGTGTTTCCACAGTATGGAGTTGCTTGTAAGGAGGAAATTTGCCAATGTCCCCACTGTTGAAAGTCAACGAATCGGTGGTCTCTCCAATATATTAAAACTCCACAACCTCAATCAATATGAGGTAAGGGCCCCGCTGTGTAGGGTGAGTCAATCTTGGACACCAGGGAGGTTTGCACCAGACGATAATAGTGAGTCAGTCAGATTTGGAGATCAGTTCCAGGACGTATTACATGAAAGGAGATTAAAACACCAAAAGTGCAATACTGTATATGTAATTAAAACACACACTTTATTTATCCCAAATAGGTGCTCACATTCTTTAACCTCAATATGAGTTATTTAAACAGCGCACATAAACATCATAACACGTCCTAATATATGAACAAGAAAAACTCCAAGTTTCCAAGAAATATCGGCAGCATTAACAGGTGTATTCTGAAGCGTTTCAAAGGTATTACCAGTCTGAACCTTCTTCCTCAGAGGTTCATATATTAGGACGTTTTATGATGTTTATGTGCGCTGTTTAAATACCTCATATATTATTGAGGTTAAAGAATGTATGTATGTATATATATATATATATATATATATACTGTATGTGTGTGTGTGTGTATATATATATATATATATATATATATACTGTATGTGTTTGTGTGTGTGTGTATATGTATATATGTATGTGTATATATATATATATATATATATATATATATATATACATACATACATACATACATACATACATAAATCAGGGGTTAAAACAGTCTGCTGAAATTTCTAAGTCGTCCGGGATTTGAATATTTAAAAAATAGATTAGAGAAGAATATTTTAAAAATAAAATATTTGCTGATATTCGTTGAGTTGAAGGGCAAATTCTTTATGAGACAATATTGATTAAATAAAGATCAAAGCTTTCATTTTCAACTTCTAATTAACGTGGGTATTAGCCTGATAATATAAAGCTCTCTGCCCAGGTTTTCCAAGGGGCATTCCCTGCATTTCTATATTTGAAGGAGAAACGAGCCCTGTGCAATATAGCTCTGCTGCACTTACACTTTGTGCTTTGTATTGCTTTGTATTTTATGTTACTTTACACTTCAGATTGTTTTATAACATTTAAACTTTGCACTTTCTATTTTGTAATAGATCAAATGAAACTGTTGTGCTTCCTTATACAGGTGATAGTGTGTCAGAAAGGATACATAAAGTAATTGCACATATTATTAATCATATGAAATTTCAAATTGAATCCATATATGATTATCAATAAAGTAATTGTAATAAAAAGGTCAGTGACCTCAATATAAGTCCCAATAAGTATATATCAAAGTCTTATTTCCAGATGTACCACCGACCTTACAATCTAAAAAATCCTATAATGATTTATAAAAGAAAGTATCTGGCTATTAGGTCCCACGATGTAAGGGCACTGTATCCGCCAGAATGTTGATTGTGAATAGGTTATGGCTGCTGCTCTCTCTGGAGGGTATCTGTGATTATTATCGATTATTTGTAGAGCGCCAACAGATTCCGCAGCGCTAATAGACAGACATTTACTTGCAGAGGAGAAACACACAGTGATATTTCACAAACTGCATATTATTTTTTTAACTCTTGTACGTGCATTTCTATCTATTGCACAAATTTTATGTATTAAGTAAAACTTTTACCCTTAGAGTGGCTTTTTGCGCTTGTGTTTTTCTCTATTTACTTTATATTTTGTACTTTATTTTGTAAACATCAGTGTATTTAGGATTGTGATTTTACAAATTTTCGATAATGCTTTCACAGTTTCTGTGTTACTTTAACAAATTAGGATCATATTTTGTATATTTATGTGTATCTTATACAAATTACATTGCACTTTGTATTTCTTCTATTTAAAATAAAACTGAAAAACTGTCAGCATCAGTTTCCCAGAGAGCTTAAAGGGACATTGTACACTAGATTGTCTTTGCATAAGTGTTTTGTAGATGATCTATTTATATAGCCCATACAGTTTTTCTTTTTTTAAAAATTGATAGTTTTGCTTATTTTTAAATAACATTGCTCTGATTTTCAGACTCCTAACCAAGCCCCAAAGTTTTTGGAGAATACTGACGTATACCTACTCCAGCTTGCTTCTGTTTGTGTAAAGGGTCTTTTCATCTGCAAATGAAGGGGGAGGGGGTGTCTGCTATTTACCACTTGCAGTGGGTGTTCCGTAACCTTTTAAACAGAGCTAAACTAGAAGTTTCTAAGTACGTTTTTAAACGGTTTTATACTGGATTTTTATATCCGTATCTGTGCATCTTATTCTTTATAGTAGTGTCTATTACAGCTGTTCACTTCCACTTCCCCACTAGGGGACTTTTTTGGAAGAGAGCTATAGGGGTACCCACTAGCGCTTGATCTTCTACATACCTACCTAAGTGTCTATTACATGCAGTTATATGAAAATTAGTGTATACTGTCCCTTTAATGGCCTTCTTTGGTCCTGATAAGCAAAGATTCTTTAGTATGGAAAAAAATTATAGTGCAGAATTCACAGGGGCTGAACTTCTCTCTAAGCAGGAGAATCTTTGATCATCAGGCCCTATGTGAGCTTGGGGCAGCCTTTATGGAGTCTTGTGACATCTATTGTTTTATATGCATAACTATATGTTTTGTAATTCTTTTTTTCTGTTTAGGCAAACCAGGAAATTTCGAGACACAGAACAAGAAAGAGACAGAACGCTGTTCAAGAACATTCTAAAAGTTTGGAAAGAAATCAAATCTCTACGCGAATTTCAAAAGTTTATTAACACACCAGTGAAACTCTATATGCGAAAGTAAGTGATGAAAAAAACGTATATAAGTTTTTATCCATCAGTTTTTCTTTCTTTTTTTTTAAATCAAAGTTTCAAATCCACAGACTGTGCATCAGATACTAGCCTTAAAAGTTATGTTTACAACAGTGATGAACACAAGTGGCTAACACTGAGGAAGGAGCAAGTCGTAATGTTTAGGGGAGTGGGGACAGGACATATACGGGGGGTAAAAATGTCCACTAGCCATTGGCGAGTGAAAGTTAGTGAATGTTAATTCTGAAGTCTGGTGGCAGGTTGTAAGTTGCATAGTTGGCACATTGTATTTGCAGAATGTACATTCCTATGGCAGCACTGACAAACACACATTTTGTGCTATGTGCTAAAACTATTATCTAAAGGGATATTATATATCCATGAAAGTGCAAGGATGTATTATTTGTCTAAGGCTATAGGGGCCCATTTGTGCTTAGACTGTTACTTCTGAGAGGGTAAACGGGACAGAGAGAGATTGCAGAGGAAAAGGAAAAGTGTAGAAGGAGATAGAATTAAGACAGAATGGAGAAAATAAGAGTGAAGAAATATAAGAGAGGGGAAATAAAGAGTGTAAAGAGAAGATATGGTGAGAGGGTAAAAAGAAAGACTGAAGAGAGCAGGGAGTCGAGAAAGTTAGTTATGAACAAGAAGGGAGAGATCATAATTAAAAAAAAAAAATCCCAAGGTCTGCTATGACCTTCCATGACTGTCAACACTCTCTATGTTCAACAACTTCCTTTTTCTATCCAGCTGTTTTCCCCAGAACCTCTAGTTGATGTTTCAAACTGCTATGGACTTATTTTTGTTAATGTTTTACTGTGTGTAGCATTCTTTAATTTGTTATGGTATAGAATAAAAACAATATTAGAAAATCTTTCACAATGGCTAAACATATGCAAACAGGGGGTGAAGTAGTGGGTGTGGGTGGGATTAGAAGTGGCGAGTCACATTTTGTCCTGGCTAGTAGCTTAGGACTTTAAATGTTGTGTGTGTATATATATATATATATATATATATATATATATATATATATATATATATATATATATATATATATATATATATATATATATATATATATATATATATATATATATATATATATATATATATATATATATATATATATATATATATATATAGAGAGAGAGAGAAAGAGAGAAAGAGAGAGAGAGAGAGAGAGAAAGAGAGAGAGAGAGAGAAAAAGAGAGAGAGAGAGAGAAAAAGAGAGAGAGAGAGAGAAAAAGAGAGAGAGAGAGAAAAAAAAAACTCACAACTGGCTCAATACCATTGTTAGCCTGTTCTATGTCGATGCA